>NC_059500.1:79500917-79815136 GCF_018139145.2 Gymnogyps californianus | reverse complement strand
CGGGCGGCCACTATATATGATCATCCACCTCCCTTTTTCGCTAACGGGACGACACACAGCCTCCGGTGCCTACCAGAGGGCATTCAGCTTAGAAAACACTAATGCATAAAAACGTCTGCAGACTGACTACGTGAATGCCAATATACATTTTTAATTTGAATAATATGCAGTGTTTACCATAATTAGACAGCGCATTAACATGATTAAACCAGCGCTGCGGATCAGAGTGGCAAGGCACCCGACTCGAGTCTGAAGCCTTTATTGCCGGGAGAAGCGTGTTGTGCTTGTCCATTGAGCGGCTGCGTGCCCTGCCCTTTTGCAGTGTGAGTTTGAAGCTGTCATTGCAGGGGGCAAAATTTTCCTTGACAAGCAAACAAATCCATTAACATGTTAACAGGTTTTGCGTGTACGTGTGGAAAATATTAAGCATGCCAACACAACAGCGTGGTTAGGAGGGTAATATTTATTCTAAGACAACAAAATGCTCAAGTTTTACTACGGGAGAGCAGGCGATGTGCTTTACCTATCCTGAAAGGCAGGAAAGGAATTGATTTTCAATAGCGGTTAAAATAACAGAACTAGGAATCAGCAGAAATCACTGCTATTTATAGCTGCTAGCTTGTTGATCTCTAACTTTAGCATCCATCGAATGGCCACAATTATATCGCTATGTATGATTGCTTTGTGTATATCCTCCAAGTACTCCAAATCACAGCCTGCTCTCCTACTCGTCGCTGGGAGCTTTGCCATTGATTTTAATCAGGCCAGAACTTCACCCTTGTTTCAGCCAGCAGAAATCCTGGCACCAGACCTTTTCTCTGGAGCAAGCCAAACGCGAGGGAAAGTGGAAATGATGGCAAATGGACACAAAGGCTGCCCACATATTTACAAGTGGGAGCATCCAGTTGTGGAGTTTTGGTGGGGTGGGAGGGGGTCTGCTGCGTTTATTTAATTCTGAGCATTGGAGGAACGTGAGCAGGGATTGCTTTAGAAAGATAGTAGCTGGGCACACAGAAAAGAAAAAAATAATAAACATTAAGTAAAAGTAGATGGTGATTCACAATCCCTTCATATTCATACTTTCACTTGCAATATTTGGTTTCTCCGTGTACATCAGATAAGCACCCTTGCTTTTATTCATGAAGGAATTCAGCGACGAGAGCTATTCCAAAACGCAGCAGCTGCAGAGCATTAAGGGTGCTCTAACCATTAAGGGGCATCTGGAACATCTCAAAATTAGTATTGCATCAGGCCACAGGCCACAGATATTTCCATACAACGGGCACACTTCAATTCATTCCAGCTTTAGCTGTGTTCCAGCAGTATGCCCAGTGCTTAAGACTGGGAAAGCCCATGCAAGCTGCACCAGTTTCACAATTGTCAGGGAATGATTTTCAACATATAATCTGCAAAGCAAAGTGGAGCAACCCGCAACACAGCAGTAAGATCATATCTTAATTTTTACAAATGCTTTGCTTATGAAATGAGTGCCTAAAGTCAATAAAATGTCCTTCTGAGCAAGGTGTGATAAAAACTTGCAGGGCATCTTACAGAGTGTGCGCTCCAAATGCCTAAAGCAGGCACAAGGTAGAACTGAGATGCAGTATATAAGTAGAATGAATGTGGCGACAGCTGTAAATATTATGTTATTCCCTGACATCTCAGTGCCATTCAGCCTAGTTTAACAGTGGGGTCATCTGAGGAAGGGATTAGTGGGCACAGAAGACAAAGAGAGGATGAGGTGATGGAGAATAGACTGCACTAAACTGCAAGAGCATCCTGGTGACACCAGCAGCACCCACAGGTACCTGCTCAAGCCACTTTCTTGTCCCTCTTCTTCCAGTGTAGGGTCTGTAGCCAAATCATCCCTCTCTTTTTCTTTCCAAAAGGGCACGTGGCTTGGGGCTGGGGGAGCCAGCGTGAATGGATATGGGAGAGCAAAAGAAAAAAGCGTGTGTGTGTGTTGTTGGGCATAGTGGAGGGTGTAACTATGAGGTTTATACACAGTCATTGTTGTGGTGAAGGGTGTTAATGCAAGTTAAGAAGCCTCTATTAGATAATCTTGCCCAAGGGTTAGGTTTTGAAAGAGAAAGATGAGAGCAGGATATTCAGGAGTGTCCTGCATGAGCCCTCTCCCACTGCCAGGGAACACGGGAACTTCACCGCATCCTTCAGCAGCGACAGACAATACCGAGCCCTTCTGATAATCTCACTCCATGTATACAGAAAAAACCTTAGAAGACCAGAAAAAAGAAACCCTTAGTGGTTTATTTCTGCCTTAAACCCTCTCTGGCATTCCTAGGAAACCAAACGTAACCCTTTCACTGAATTTCAAGGGGATACTAGAGCAGAGCTCTGCTGGTTTCTTTTGAAGCCCTTTGATAACAAGATGATAAGAGCAACATAAGAGAGATGGGGAAAGAAACACAGATCACAGGATAAGCACAACTTCTGCAAGGAAAGGACTCTTTGTAATACTTTCTCACATCTCAGGACACCTGACAAGAGCAAGCAAAAAATTGCTCTGTATCTAGTAACAAATCCAAACTTTTCATCTCTGGTTTTCTCCAATTCCATGTCTAACTAGTGTTTTCCTTGCTTCCAGGATGAAAAAAATAATCCAATCCAGAGGTTATCTGCATGCCCCCACAGTATACCGGGCTGGGGCATGCAAGGGTCACTCCTGATGGAGCTTGATGCTTGCAAGGGCCAAGTTATTTCAGCAGGAGCTGAAGATGCTGGATACCCTATGTTCAACACAGTGGATGATTTCTAGCCTCAGAGGACTTGCTCACGGACCACAGGACTCGAAGGAACCTCCCCAGCACGGCGCAGGGCTCGCTCACTCCTGGAAGTCTGACTACAGAGTCACAGCAGGGCTTCCCCAAGTCTGACTTCAGCACTTGGAGGAGGAGGAAGGGTGGATTTTTGCCTCTGAACCGAACAGCTCCAACTCCGCTTTTGGCAGTTCAAAGCCTGCCTCGCTGCAGCTGACTGCGCAGATACGAAAAAATTAGGTTAAGGAGTGAAGCGGCTTCACTTGCGAGGCTCAGCTGGGGGTCCAGCCTTCGTGGTGGAGCTGGCAGCAACGCTCTGCTGAGGCCACGGCGGAGGACGGCACAGCGTCTGGCATGGATGAAGCTCCTAGTCCCGCTCCGTGGCACTGAAATCACATTAGCTGATAATAACACTGCTGGAGGAGCCTCACGCAGAATCAGGTATGTCTCCCTACTCTTGTAAAACTCATTACAGAGAGGACGGGTGTCCCTGACGGGATCAGCAGTGCCACTGGGACTTGGGACCACCGATCCCCACTGTCGGAGCAATATCAGCCTCCCAGAGACGACATCCCTCCCTTTCACGCTCTCACTACTCTGTGGTGCGATGCCATTGCTTAATGACTGGCTCAAGCCAGCACCACGTTCACATCCCAGGATGGCTCAAGACATACTAGGATATATATTCCAGGTTTGTCCCCAGGCCCCTGAAGTATAGATCATTTTTAGAGTGGCTAAGGGTTGTGACCTATCTCCTGGACTATAAATCTAAGAGGACAATGTACTCGCTCTGCTTCACTCCTCATACTCTAAACCAAAAAATTATTGTCCAAAGACTGAATGGGAGGGGAGCGTGCACTTTTTCTCTATAAGCAATGAGAAGCAGGTATCAAAAACGTACAATCTGTAGTGCTCAGAGCATTGTAAAGGGGGTCTAATAAGAATTTCCCAAATGGAATAATATGTGCAGTCCTTTCCCACATTGTCTGGGTTTGCTTGATTGTGTGTATGCTCAGTGAATGTGGAAGGACTAGAGATAAGAGAGAAAATAAAGGTACAATATTCTAGACCTCTTACAGATGATAAAGGAGAAAGCATATAGAGTCCTGCAACCAGGATCATTCCCTGCCTTGTGTTGCTGGAGGGTTCATTATGACCCCAAAGTCTTTAAATGGATTTTTGTAAAAAATACTGATTCGTGTTAAGCATTGCACATATGACTAGATGATTCTTTGTAACTTGTGCTCTGGAGAAAACGTAGAGGATGAGCAGTCTGGCCTTAATGGTTTGTGCATCCATAAATCATTTGGGACACCGCACAGGTCCTGTCTGTGCACATTAGCTACATTTAAATCCCCAGGGGCACACAGCAACAAGGGGATGTGCGCACTCCTTTCTCCCAAAGAATCACCAATCCGGTGCATTTGGACTATCATCAAGCCTGCTTCACTTCAAAACTGTCACTTCCTATGATACAAGAGCCTTGGGCTTTCCTTCCCAGGAAGGAAAATACAAAAGGCTGTCTGAACTTCTGGGCACCTTGGGCATTGCCTTCGGCATCCCCGTGGCTTGCCAAGTCTTCAGAGTTCCTTAACGCCTCTGCGCTGAGATGCGCTGTAACCCTGCGATGCTCCTCCATAGAGCCTGTCAGGATGAGCGCATCCCTTTCAACACCAGTGCTCTCCCAGCTTAAAAATAGCGGTCAAGGCTTGGAAGGGGAAAGAAAAAAAAAGATTCAAATCTAATTACCTCGAAAGGCTTCATCCTCATTCACAGCAAGAGAAAGAACAGGCTCCTTTCTAGCTTTTGCAGCCCCAAAGAATCAAGATAAAATCTCAGAGATGATCTCTTCATGCTCCTTCTCCAGGGAGGTGAGCAGAGGGACAGACCCTCCTGTTGAGTGCACAGACATGGCACACATGGACCATCTTTCTTTGGTCCAGGCTGAGAAAGGGCTTTTGAAGAATGCTGTTGGAAATGCAGATTTTGCCTTCAAAAGTACAACTCGGGGAGGGGGGGGGCGGTGCAAGGTCAGAAGGGGGGTCCCATCTCAAATTTTAAATAGCACATAAGAAAGCGCAACTGGACAGGAATGAGGGAGGAACAGAGGGATGGAGGATGGCAATAGAGGAAGGTCAGGGCAAAATATCTAAAGTATAAATATTCCTCGCAGCTTTGTCTGTAACTCCTGGGATCAGCCCCTCACAGCGTATAAACCAACAGAACACCACTGACGTCAGGGAGCCGTGCCAACAGGCGCCGGCAGGAGACCTGTGTCCAGACCAGCCCCACATCTCCCCTCAGGGCCAGATTCACAGCCCTGGGTGGCCGGCGGCAGGATTCCCATGGGAGTAGCAGCGCTGGGCGAAAGAGCCCAGGAGAGCTCTCCAACCTAAAAGGAGCATCTGCGCAGGAACAAACGTCCATCCGTCTGTCCGTCGAGCAGCACATTCTGTCCTGGCTGTCAGATGCAGCCCTGTGTACATTGCTGCCTGATCTATATTTAGCCCCTGATGTAACTAAAGTCAATAGTATTCCATTAAGGCAGCTGCTCCTAACTCCCGAATAGGCTTTCCTACACCGGCTCCACCTACACGTCAAAAATCTGGACATATACAGCTACAAAACCTTCCCGTGTTTATATACACAGCGGCACGGTTTCGAATAGAAAATGTACGACTGTTAGCATAGTTTAACGGTCTGCTATATAACAGCAGCGGCACTTTTTTTAAAAGAGACATTGATTCATCTTGTCCAGGGGTGAGTTTAAAGGGCTTAAGCTTCACTGCAAGTCAATATTGGCCTTTCCCTTTTTAGGGTATGTTTCTGCACTGGAGCATTCCTTATCTCTGTTGCCGATGACAGGTTCTGTGAAGGGTTTTGTAGTGTTTTCTGGGAAGGAAGACGTGTGTATGAAAAAGAAGAATCACATTGCAAATCCCACACTTGAGCCTGTAAGAAGTTTACATCTGGTGTTTTGTATTACTTAAATGAGGGCTTGCGCCAGGCACTGTATGAATATTCCTATATGATTGCTTTTCCAAAGTAAAATTCCAGTTTAAACATTTTGGGTTTCCTTTCAGTTTTGCTATGAAATGCTACAGAAGGCATTGCAATGCAAAGTGCTAGAGAATTGTGGTTCCCTGGCACAGCCCAGGGAAGTGCAGGAATTAAAGTGATTACCAAGATAAAGAAAAGGCACAGACCTCAAATCATGAATGGGGAGGGGGAGGAAATCTCATATAACTATTTTCTGCAAAAGATCCATCCATCCCTCTACATGATGATGTACGTAGTGAAAATGCCCCAAATACGTTAAAACTAACACATAAATAGAGTCCTGTAAAAGAAACACACTTCAAGAAATATTCAAGAAGTATGGCAGGGTTAGACTTGAAGTTAGTACTGCCTGTGTTCAATCCTTTGACCTCCACCATGTGTGCTAGAAGGACACAGAGAACCTCTGTTGGCATTTCTGAGTAAATATAAATATTCCTTCCACTAGCAAGGTACATTTGGAAACACAAAATGATGACTCAGGAGTCTGCAGACACGTTGCCATTTAGATCAGTGGTTAAAGCCAAGCCAGCCAGTTGTTAAGCAAAGTCTATTCCCAACTGATAGCTATCTAATAGTTTTTAAGAAATGAACGAATGCTTGTTCATTTTGAAATACAAAAATTTAAATTAAACACTATAAAGGATAAATATTAACCAGGATTTGGTGCCTTCAGAGAGATCAGGGGTTTAATGGCAAAGTTTCCTTAACCATGCAGCCCAGAACACAAACAAACATCTCTGGCCACACTAGGACATACAGTGAAGTGACACCCAAAAGGGCACCCGGACGCTCACATGTACCCCCTGCAGCCATGCGTGACACCACAGTGCTGAGACACCACAGGTCACACTTGGTTTTGAATGCCACTGATGAACCACAGAAGTAGTCCCATCTCTGCAGACCCAGACCTCAGCTGGGGCAGAGGCTGGGGGAGTAGCACCCTCTGGAAGTCAGGCTAAAACCAACCACTACCTGAACATCACAGATCACAGCAAAAGCTTCCAAATTCACCTCCTAAAGGTTACGGTTGCTCTTTACAAAGACATGGAGACCAAGCGCTCAAAAGCATTGCTGTTTGAGACTTGTTTGAGACTTGCACCCGGGATGGGAAGCACCAGAGAAGCCCCAGGTGGGTCAGGAGGGAATAAAGGTAAGGAGGTAAAAACATTTCAAGAATATTGCCTAAGCGACACACTGACTCCCCAGTGAAGCCTGGGTACAACCTGAGGTCTCTGATTTCTTTTCAAACCTCTAGGCATAAAGACTTCTTTCTAAAGGATTGCCTTTCTCTGTCCTCCCATGGTCATTAGAGGCACTGATGGCGATGATGGAGAGAAGCCACCTGCGGAGACGGCTACCTGGCTGTGCCTCTCCATACCTGGGATCAGCTATGTCCCACCCTCCCAGGGAACAGCACAGGATTCATCACATCCCCCTTTTCTCAAGAGCCATGCTACTAACCAGCTGGTCCATGGATATGTCTGCTGGGGATGTGGAGTAACTCCAGATTACCCCCCTGAGAGCTCGGAGGATGGGGTAACGCTAGAAATCCTTGGCATGAAACAGCAAGGCATGGATTATCTCAGCCAGATCAGCTCAAAAAACCAAATCAGTTTGTACTTCTCAAAATGATTTCTCTAGAAATTCATTAGCATGGAGAAAACCCCTTGGGATGAGGATGCTCTCTGGAGGAGGAGATCAGCCTTAAAATATGGGAAGCCTGTAATTTTTCTGGCAGTCTATTCATTTGTTTTTCAAAAAAGGATGTTTGGAGATGTGTAAATTCTGGGAAATGTATCCCACTGCGTAATGGCACTGCTGAAAGTTTGCGGGAAGAAAAAAAGAGTACGTTTTTTAATCCTTTTAGAAATGCAAAATTTCCAGTTTTAAAAATTCAGGGTCAAAGCAGGTGCTTATGGTGACGCTTGCAGTAGAAGAACAATAGACCAGAACAGAAGAGAAACTATTTTCTTTATTCAGGTAAGAACCTCATTAAAAATCAATAGGCCTAATTTATCCCTGATAACATTCTGTTGAAGTCTGTACGTTTACCCTAGGGATTAATTTAGCCTAATGGGTCTTCATGCACGAACAACAGAGGCAAGGTTTGATTCTTGGAAGTGACCGCATAGCAAATGCTACTACAGGACTTGATCCTATCACTTGCGAAGACAGAGTGGGTTGAAATATCTAATAGGCTCAAAGCCCTTGAATGATGTCCAAATACAGCCTGTGGTGAATAAATGTTTTACGGCCAATCATATGTCACCGTGAATCAACTTTTTTATTGATGTTCCTAACGATAAAATGAAAGAACAGAGATCAATTTATATATTTCACAGAAAAAAAAAAAAAAAAAAAGAGATGTGTGATCTTCCATCCCTTGTGGACACTGGCAAAAGTGAGTCATCCTGACCTACCGTGATCCTTGCAAGGAGATATTTTTCTCCAGTCCTAGAAAATGAGCATTTGCCTTGCAAGGCTCTGCTCTCGCAAAAAAAAAAATCTGAACACTAAAGAGCATGGTTTCACTGAGAATATGTGACAGTGAATTAGTGGCCCTCAGGTGTCGGTATACAGGCCAACGAATTAAATTAAGCTCTTTGCTTCTGTTCTAATGTAGCAGAACTAATGCAGTCACGGCTCAGCACTGCAGCTTCTTAAATGTGGGCACTGCTGCTGCCACAGGGAAGGGAACCTGGTTTCCGTCCCCCGGGGAGGCCGGCTGGAGTCAGCAAGCAACCCTGGGAGCTGTGACATAACGTCTGAAGACATGGGCAGGAGGAGGACCAGGCAGCAGAGGCAGCTCCAGTTCCAGTCTTAACGCCATTAGAGGGGAAATCAAGCACAGTGGCTTTTAAGCACGGTCTGAGGAAGCATCAAGCTAGGAGACCGAAAAAATCCCCAACAACAACAACAACAACAACAAAATCCCAACAGGGCAGCAGTAACCCTTTCGCTTTCGCTTCCTCGTGCAGAAAAAAGCAGTGCTTGGAGGTCCAGAAAAAACCTTTTCCATAAAGCTGAGGCTGCCACGATGACAACCAAGGAGCGTTAGGCTTAAGGAAATCAAGACAAGCCCTACAGAACTGCTGGTGGCAGCACCATGGAAACATCCATCTTAAAAAAAAAAAAAAAAAAAAAGAAATGAAAAAAAAAAGAGCCTCTTTCTGAAGACTTGGTGTTCCCATACATTCTGTGCTTCCCTGACTGTATCTTTCGCCTTCCTGCTCCTGCCCCTCCCATCACCCTTGCTGCACAGTAGCAAGCTAGTTAAATATTAACCATGATAGGAAATGATTAATGAATTATCAATAGCAATCAAATTGCATAATGCAAACAGCTGGACAGTAAGGAAAAATACTGGCTGCTGTGTCTTTATTATTACATTGGAGAGAAGGTGGAGGCAGAAAGTAAGTTAGAAGGCTGCTATGTCTACTATAGATCCTGAAATGTATCCTCTACGGGTAACTCTGGAAAGTGGAGCATAAAAACTCGTGCAAAACTCTGTGCTTGATCTGCATGTAGACAGCTATGAAGACAGTGCATACAAAATCCCATCTTTGCCCATGCAAACGAAAGGGTAGAAGCGTTGCCAGCAACTGCTCGTGCAAAGCCAGGCTGTAACAGCACATGCCTGAAGAAGAGTAGGAGCGAGGCTTCTTGGGCAGGAGGCTCTTGCTTGATCCACTTTCATCACCAGCATTTCCAGCTGGTTAGTGAACAAATAAACACTCTGAAAGTTTCTCATGAGGTAGCCAAGATATTTTTCCTAGTAACAGTCAAGCCTCGCGATATAAAGCGCTGTCCTAAGAAGTTCCTCCAAGGGTAAACTGAAGCAAAGTGGTGATAAGGTCAATATTTTCAAATGGGGTTGCCTAAAATATCCAGCAAAGTCAATAATAATCAAGACAACCACTAATTTGGATTACTCCATTGGGGTGTAACTACACGACTTGAAACTTTCATGTTTGAAAACATCGGCCTTAACCATTTGCTCGTGGTTAAAGAGCGGATAAGGAGCAGACCTGTTCTGGTTTTCAGACCTAACCGCTAAAAACAAGGCATGAAAAAGGCTGAAAAGGCAACATGGGCACAAGAACTTGCTCATCTATCACCTTGAGAGAGGGCTGCTCTCTGGGAAAGGGCTGGGATAGATGATAAAGGCAATCAGAGGAGCATGGAAACCCATCTGCCGTCGAGGTGTTCCCAGCTGGCTCTGGAAAAGGGATGTGCGCTACTCAGCCCTTCTCACTCCCTCTGGAAACACAAGTGCCAGTAGCTCAGCCGCTGACTTCTTTTACTTTCGGACATGGATGACATTGAGTGGCGTATCTTTAACAGCTCTTGCTTTTCTAGTTAAGCATTAATGTTTAACGAGATCAGCCTGCAGTTGCTCGTTAGTGTGCAGTGCTCCAGCTAATTAATACATCACCGGGAGAGCCGGCCTGGGAAAGGAGAGTGAGCAAGTGCATTCCTGAGGCATTTCTCAGCCTTCAGAAAAGGGAAGGAAAAAAAAAAAAAGGAAATATGGGCAAAGGGTTCTTCAGAGAGGGGGAAAAAAAAGAGTTGAGTCCTCTGAATGTTTGTGCAGCAATGCTCAGCTGACTTTCTATGAAGAGGCTGTCTCTCACCACGCCAGCATCCTCCTGATAAAAGACGAGTATGTAGCCCGCAAGGAGCGGTACCGAAGAGGCAGCTCGAGTGTCACGAAAACACATCGGCCCTGACAGCCGCACACATTTTCCAAGCAAGAAGAAACAAACAAACCATCTTCTCCCCGCTGTCCCTGCTAATTCCTCTTGCCAGCTCACCTCCTGCAACGGAGGTCACGGGGAGATCAGGAAAGTCTTGTCAGCACCTGGCTTGAGGCTGCTCCATCGCACTTGGCAGAGCTGGTACCTGCTCAGCAGGCAGGGATTTATTTTAGAAATAATATGCATTACTGCTAATTCTCACAAATGTAACAGGATTCCCACGAATTTTCAATTTATTGCGCCTACAGTCCCGTTGCCTGCGTCAAGCAATAATTTGTCAGCCTTGCTGCTGAAGATGCAAATCTTTAAAATGCAACTCCCGTATTTCCTAGCATTTCAGAATCCAGCAGGAAAACTGAAAGACCCTTTTGTGGTTCCCTCAATTCAAATTTCAGCCCAATTTTTAAACCTGGGAAGTGCTTTTGGAGCTACTGGCTGAACAAAATTTAAATATCTGCGGTCGCTCCTACTTTAAATAGTGTCTTAGAGCCTAGTGTTCATTTTTTACAGCTATTTTAGAATGTAAAAATAAAAACCGTAATTGTCTCTTTTTATAGGAAAAGGCAGCCGCACAGTGTAAAACTCTTATTTGTATGTAATATGAAAGAGCAGGCAGGGTCATCAGAAACACTAAGCATAAAAATTTGTAGGTTAGTTTTTAGACATTTAGTTGTGGGATTGTTGGAAGGAAGCAGAGAAATGGGCCAATATAACTATCACAGATCTAGGAAAAGGACCCAGCTTCTACAAGGGAAGTGTGTTGCAGCTGCCAACATGGAAGAAATAGTTATTTGGCGGTGAATCATACCCATTTTAGGATTACAAATCATACCTATATGTGAGCCACTATCAGCAGCATTATAATTGGAGTTGCTAATACTGCTAAAGTCAAAATATTTGAAGATTGTGCGCCAGGCTCCTTAAAAACACTGAATTAGCTTTAAAATCATACAAATTAGATCCTATTTATGTGCCTTCTGAGTTTCAGGGACTTTAAAATTTAAGCCTCATCACTCATTGATGCCGCTGCAGGTGTTTAAAAGGAAAAAAAAAAACAGGGGAAAAAACCAAACCACCGCACACCTCATATCATAACACTCTTAAAAATCACAAGAGTTGGCTATGCAGGTCCCAAAACAAAACTGAGCCCATGCAAACCAACCATCCTTCCACTCCTGGATCCAGCTGAGTGCTAAGTGGATAACGTAGGCAGGAGGTAAAGATTCAAATGTTGATGCTCGAGCAAACTGAAATGAATCGGCAAAGTTAGGAACTTTGGCACGGCAAGAATGAAAGCTTTTCATTGCTGCATACTGAGTCTGCGGAGACTAAATGGAAACTGTGCTCCACCGCCTTTTTTGTTACTGGGTAAATGACAACTGATACAGAAGGACAGTTTGCTACTATTGCTGGAGATGGAGTGAAGGAGGGAAGTGAGAGAGGAGGAGAAGTGCATTGTACAATAGGGAACAGCTGAGAACGATGCTTTAGTGGTAAATGGGAGTCTCCGGTACGAGATACGATCTTTACTTAAGCTATGCTTTGAGCATCCTTTCCATAGCAGTAAATATAACACCGGGGGAAGAAAATTCTAACACTCATTAGACAATTCAAGAGCAACGACATTATTTAAGAGAAAGATCTAAATTCGTTTACTTTTAGTCTTAAATCTCATAGACACAATCATGTATGTATGTAAATACGTCCACACATAGATGCAAACTTTATTTTCAATAGCTATATGGCCTGAATTATTGGAATAACTGGAATCTGTTATCATGATCGCTAATGGATTTCTCCTGGCACCAGTCTCTGAGATTAAGAAGTTGCGCTACCCCTGTTATCAGATGAGAGAACTCAGTTAGTAGACAAGCTCCAGGGTGACCCAGCAAGGCTGGAGTTGAGCAGAGTTCAAACATGATTTTCAGTGGTCCAGGAAACGCTTGATTTAAGCAGGGGTTAAGCAGGGGACAATTTGGCTCATAATCTTGGGTAGATAAGGAAAAGTGACAATGAGTATGAAACAAATAAGCTCATTATTATGACAGAAGAAATGTAAGGGCCCGTGTTCGACTGAGATGCCACTGCACCAGGTCTTGAAGAAATACAGGTCAAGAGACTTGGAGGAGCTGAAAACCAGAAATAGTAATTTACTTCTAACGCCTAGTTACTAAGTGTAACTTCTCTAACACCCAGGTGGTGTGCACATGGGATCAGAGACAACACCACTGCTGCCATAGAAACCCGAGTAGCGGCAATATTGACATGCTGCTGTTCAGCCACTGATCTTTTCTGGAATCACTGTACCTGTCCATGGGGCCAGTGACTCGCTCTTCTGGCAATCAATTGTTACTGAATTGCTAGTAACGGTATGCGGACCGAACAAAACCCAAGAACTTTCATGTAATCCTACACACATTTAAAAAAAAAAAAAAAACAAAACAAAAAACAAACAAAAGAACCCAAGACAAATGGATCATTCACTCTCCCAGAAAACTCATCCACAAGCCTAGTTCATCATCACCTGAAAACACTGGAAAAGAAAGGAAAACCTAAATACACATCTAGCAGTACTTCACTTGGACTTGAGATTGTGTCTATTAACAACACAACACACGAAGGCGAAGCCTTCACCTCCACTGATGTCCTGACATTGCAACTCACTTGCTGCCTTCCCTGTTCATCTGGTTTCTTTCCATGATATTGCTGTCTCTGGAAAGATGGCTGGACTGTCACTGCCACTTGGAGAAAGCTCGTGCCGAGGAGGACAGGAGGCAGCACCCTGGGTAGTGCCCAGCACATGGGGCCACTTCATCTCAGAGCTTCCCATCGCTTTTAAAGGCTGGTGTATAATGGCATAACAGGAATAGTTTGGGCATTTTAAAGGTTAAAAGATTAAAAAGTAGAGAATCATCTTCCCAAGTGATAAAAATCAGCACGGTTTTAGCAATGCACTGAAAATCCTCCTCCTCTGAAATGAACTTGGTGCGAGTCTGGCATGCAGGAGGGGAAGTTTCAGCTCAAACACTGTGAGTTGCCACAGCCCAAACAACCAAATCAGGGACTTATCATGGGAAGTGACAGGCAACCTCAACTATAAGCGAGGTCATCAGCTCCATCTAAACACTTTCTTTGAAATATATCTGCAGGGGAATAAAAACAGGATGGCAAACGATTCAAGACTAAATACTCCGACATACCCTGCAATACCCTTTGCACTCTCTTTTGGACTCCAGGAAAAGCTGGGAAGCTGAGTAGCAGCTCCATTTCCGTTCCTTTTTCACCTCCCCTCAAGAAGAGCGACTTTTAACCTTATTATTTATATTACCCTTGCATCTGCAATTAGGCACTGCACAAACACGCAATTGGAGGGAAGTACCTGCCCCAAGGAGCCCACAGATGGGCAGAGGCAGGGGAAGCGTTAGACCGGGAGATAAACCGTCTCGCTCCATGTCATGAGGCAGAGCTGGGTGTATGGGCCAGCTCTCAGCTTGGTGACACTAAACTCCTCCTGCGGTGACACAGAGCAGCCACGCACCCATCTCCGTACTGCCAGCCGCATCTGCCTGCGGCGGCAACTGCCCATCTGGCTTCCCAGGCGAGGGAGGTCAAGCATGGAGGAGGTGAGCGCATCCCGTGGCCGCATCCCTTTCTGCTGGGTTGGATGCAATTAGCTGGAGTCATTAGAGCTGCCTTCATGCCTTCTAGAGCCATCACCCCTCCCATGAAGCCCATCCTGTGGATGATGGGCACGCTCCGCTCCATCAGGGTCTTACCAAGGCCAGCTGGCTCAACAGGGGGGCTTGGTAAAATAAAGACGAAATCCAACTTGAGCAGTAGCTTTAAGATTTTTATCTGTATTTTTTTGCAACTCCAGCCTTTTTTATCTCTCCTCCAATTTCTCCCTTTGTAGGCACCTATACTGTCCTGGTGGGGCCCACAAGCTGAAAACCTTTCATCCCTCTGCAGCTCGAAAGCAGCGAGATGTTTATTTTCTTCCTCTTTTCTCAGACTTAATGAAAGCTTTTAAACACAAATGGCTGGAGATTCACACCTCACTTCCAGAGTATATCTGAATTCACTAAAAGCTCTTAGGTTTCCTGTCACCCAGTGAACATAAACAAAGCCCACAAACAAGCACACCTCCCCTTGGAAACTATGAAAAACCAGAAAGAGCTAAAACCAGCATTGAAGACCTTCGGCTGACAGGTTGAATAACAAACACACGCGTGTGCACACACGCACGCACACACCTACCTTGCTCGCGGGTCAGTCCCTGCGCTGGAATGTGTAATACAAGCACAGCAGCTGCCTATACCACTAATCTAAGGAAAAGGTCAAAGAAAGGTATGTATCCAGCATTTGCTTTGAAATACTCTGCAAGGAGAATGCGGTGGGATTTTTCCTTTCTGTTGTCTTTCCCATACTTCTCCACGGCCCTTTCACATTCATGCCACCAAGAGAAGCAAACAGGGTTGCCTCTGATGTTAAAGATCACTTATATAGTCCTCTGAACTGGGTTGGGTTTTGGGGTTTTTTTTGAGCAATCAAGGAGGATGGAAGGTATGATTTGTTTTGGACAGGGAGTTGCTTAAATATTAAGCAGTGAAATGTAGTTGCAGCTGCTACTCGGGAAGGATAGTGGTGATCTTGTATGAGGAAGAGATGAACCTTCTGATGTTTTGAGGTCAAAAACAGCCTAATAATGGAATCAGGTAACAGGGAAAAAATTAGAAATCTTAAAACTACATTGAAGGAAAAAATCTAGATTAGAGCTGTGCAGGGTAATCCTCTCTATGAACACTGCCTCACTCTTTGAGACAGCATTCATCAAAAACCAGGAGTATTCTCTAAAGGACACAACCCTTTAGCAATAATGCTAGAATGCAGCTTTTCCCTTGCTTAATTTCTTTACGAAAGTGGAAGGAAAATAGTAATCTCTATAATTCATGTATTGATAGCAAAATGTTTAACATCTCAACCCTGAGAAGAAAAGAGCAAATTCACAGGAATTACTCTATGAATTTGCCACAAAAGGATTCCTTCTCCACCCATATTATTATTATTTTTTGGTGGTAGATTATTTTTCTAATAGGATTAACATTACCCTCTTGGCTTCTGTGTAAATGGGTGAGTTCACCTTGCCATAAGCTGTTTCAGCTGGAACAGAGAAAAGAGATTTCTCAAATCCTTGAAGTTTAAAAAAAAAAAAAAAAGTCTCCTGATGGGTTATTCTTCCCATAAATAGAGACATTCATATTGGCATCCCTCATGATGGAAACATTCTCGATAAAGGCTGTCCCAGATCCAACCAGTTAAACTTCAAGGAAAAGGTCTTGGAAGAACTTAATGGGCTACAAAGCTCTTGCCTTGTTATACCAAAAAAAAAAGCACGCTCGAGGCTCAGCACTGCCAAAAACTGCTCAGATGGGCTGGGTGGACCCCCCTCACTCTCCCTTCATCACTTCTGCATCACAAACCTGTCCCCCTTCTTTTCACTCCTGTCCTATTGTTGGAGGTGATGCCTTTTTGTGACCCAGCTCTACTAGAAAAAGGTTTCATTTCAGTGCTGAGAGAAATGTAGAAGAGTCCTTCAGGATGAAAGGTAAGATAAGAAAAGCAACTTATTCCATCACCCTAAAGAGCAGCTCTTCCAGAGGAGGCAGGCCATTTGCATGCCATTTGGGTTTGCTGGGAGAGATGCCTCTATTTTTCTCCCATCCCTGCCTCCCAGTCCATGAGCGAACGCAAGGCTGAAGAGGAAAGTCTACATTACACTCCAAACGCATTACTGCTCCCCGCGCATTGCTATAGGCCATCAGAATAAACCTGACAGCGCTTTGAAGTCTGTAAACCGATTCCTAGGTAACTGCTTAGAGTCTCTCCCCTTCCCATGCCCCAAACAGCTTTTCATTTGATGTTCTGGCACAGAGCTAATCTGAGAAAGGATCAGAAACTCGACGCTATTGACAGTAGTGACAGGAGTGTCTCAGTGTGACAGCTGATTGAGTCCGTCTCGCATTTCACTGACAAACTCAATTGCTCCAGTAAATCGAGTGGAAGTCAATACAGGCAGCTCCTCCTTGGGCCCTGGGTGCATCCCCCCTCCTCGAGCCCTCCTGGGGGCCCCTTGCCACTGCCACCTCTTGTAGGACTCAGCTGAGAGCACCATCCCTGTGTGCAATGGAGAAATGTACCCGCAGCTCACGCGGGCTTCGAGGGCAGCAATGCAATGTTCACCCTGCTGATATAAAGCTTGGTTTATCTTACTTCTTCCCCTTCATCATTTTCCCTTTTTTTTGTTTTTTCGGTTTTTTTTTCATAGAGAGACCTCCTGGAAAATCAAATTTCATCCTAAATCCTCAGCCCAGGCTTACGCCATAAAAACCAGGCAGTGATGGAGGTGCAGGAGTGCGGTCTCTGCATGGCCAGCCGACCCCAAGCAATGCCCATGTGGCAGTGCACGTTGGGGATAAGTAAAGGAAATACAAGTCTGTCTCTGCTGGCTTTCTCTGGTGTAAATCAGCAATAAAAGCCAGCTGCGAGGAGCAAAATCTTATAAAGGTAGAAGAGGTGGGAGAAGAGGCTCAAGCCCATTGCAGATGGCAACCTTGTGTTGGCGGGGAGTAACCAGGCAATTAAGTCAGTGACTTAACAGGCTTTTTCCATACTTTAATTGTGAAGCAGGGGTGTCTGTGGCTCAGAGCAAGCAAACCACAAAGCAGACTAAAGCACCAGGCACGGGGAACCTGAATTTGCGCAGAAAACGGCGCAGGGAGATGGGCTACATGGTGAGGAACATATGCAGGCTACTGTTTGCAAATGGAAATCAAATAGGTTGCCATTACCAATAATGAAGTGTGAGGTTGGCGTGGTTTCTGCCTCTCAGATTTCAGCACGGTTTATTTTTATAGAGGCAGCTTCCTCGTGCAAAGTGTTGGCAAACAGGCTGCTGGCAGGGAGGCGGGGAGGGGGGAGCGGGGAGGACGGGGCTTCTTGGGGAGGGCACAGGAGCCTTTCCCACCTGCTGGGATGGAGCAGCAAGCGGTGGAGACGGAGCTCCAGGAGAGAAAAGTGAAATTTCATAGAGACAAATGGCCGAGCTATTACTCTTGTTGACGAGAGGAGTAAGGGAAGATGCAGGAGCAGAGGGAGGAGAAAGTAAAATGGTGCTGAGCAGGTATCAGGTGCTGAGAGGGCAAGGGTTAAAGAAAACAAGCTGAAAGATAGAGTCGTGCAAACGAAATAACAGACTCTCTGCTGCATGCAGTCATATGAACAAGTAACTACAGACACCCCTACCTAAACATATTCCCCCATCCCCAGATTCTTAGAGCACGTCAAGCTTTGCCTCCACTTACCCTACCCAGCAAACAGCTGAGGATACAAAAGCTACACTGTCCTGCCTGCCTTAAAAGAAATCAACTTAAACATTACAACACCTCCACCCCAGCGTTATGCTCTGATGCCAGGATCAACACGTAGACGGGCTGCCCGCCCCGCTCCCACTGCTGCTCCCTGGCAGCTCAACACCTCGGAGCCGAAGCATCCTGCAGGCTTCCCTCCCTCCCGGCTCTGCACGGACACGTGTGCTCCCAACCAAATGACCTCATCTGGACCGGATTGAGCCTTCCAAGTCAAAATAAATACAGCACATTGGAACTGGCGGCGATTTTCAAAGGTTTAAGTTGAGTCCCTCTCAATTTTCACTCAGCACTTTATACATTTTGTCTGCTACAAAATGGGAGCATTTTATATTCCCAGCTCCGATACATATTTTATGAACCTTCAGAAAAGCTGCCTCCTATGCAGTTAATATTTTGGTTCCAAAGTTAACTGGTTAAAACGCGTATTAATAGATTGGGTATGGAAAAAAAAGAAGGGGGGAAAAAAAAAAAGGCAGGTGAGAAATGCTGGGGGAAGAAAAATAGCAGCAATGTTTGGAATGGCTCTGCAGCCAAGACAGCAAACCTGGTCTTTTTAATGGGACCACCCAAGTGAGCAAGACCTTAAGCTCTTATTCACGTGTGCTATGTTCACTGCAGTGTAATTCAAAGTCCAGAGGGGAGTTAGAAAAAGTAATAGTGGGCTTTAATAAGGGCTTAGCAGATGAGAGAAAGTACTGGGTTCCCACCAAACTTCATTCCCAAACTTGCCAGCAGAATATCATGTGATCTCAAGTCCGGTTCAATAAACACAGGAGCAGGGAGATGGTGCTGCTGGAACAAGCTGTCACTGCCTGGACTTGCCAGAAGTCAACTGTTGTTCATCAGCTTTTCCTGAATATACTGTTGTGGGATTTTTCTGGAGGTGAGTAACACCACCTCCTCTAAACACATTCCTGACTTCCAAACCAAAAAAAACCCCCAACAAACCCAAAAATCTCTTCTGAAGGCCGCTTAACAGAATAGCACTTGAGCTTGTGGTATTTTCTCCAAAAAGCAGCCTATACAAGAAGCCTTCCTTATTTTAAAGTCATTAGTTAGTTCAACACCAATCCTTTATGTGTTGGGTTGGCTGAGTCAGGTTTAAGGTTCATTTCCAGGTCATAATTAAAAATATTGCTGGTGAGGAAACTGTATTTACGATGCTGTAAATGCCAAGATAAGACAAACGAAGAAGTAATACAGGAAAGAGAATTTTAGAAAGCCACTTTCTAAAGCAACTTTTTAACCACTTGTTCTTGGCTAAAAGCATAGGAGAAGTGGACGGAGATACAACAGATCACCCAACAACGGCAAAGCTGGATTCTTAGATTACCGTCCCTATTGCTTTCTCCAGTCTAGCCGAAACACTCCCATCAGCAAAAGCCTATCGTTAGATTTAGTGATGGCATCTCCAAAGACAGAGCAATAGTTGTGTGCAGGTTTGGCTGTATCAGTATCCTTTCTCTCTGGGATTACACTGTTTGTATCCTAGCCTCTAGGAAAGAGGATGATTGATGTATAACAGCAGAGGAGGGAGGAGGGGGACAAAGGGGAGGGGGAGAAGACAGCAAAATCTGGTGCCCAACATGAAACATTTAAGCCCTAAACTTCTGTGCGGATATGATCCTACCCTGCCGCGTTGTTATTTTTTTGCCACAGAATTAAAAAGAAGGACTTTTCCTGGTGTCACTGCAGGCCACAGAGGATAAATCCAAATGACAGGGCTTAAGTTATGAATATGGGGAATTAGAGATGAGAAGTAAAGCAGCTTATAATGACTCTCCCATTTGCTCTCTGGAATACAAGCTTCAGTATTGATTTTGAAATGCCCTGTCTTCCTCCTAGCAGCTTCTTGAAAATGAAGTTTGAGAGTTTCTTCGCCTTGCAGCCTCTTCAGCATGATTTGATAATGATAAAAAGAGAATATAAAAGCTTTTGCAGGCTGTTATTCATCAGGAATCATTCCCTTGTTTTCTAAGTACAACCACTGACCTCTAGGGAGGATGTTGAGAGAGATATTTCAATTGATTTCCTTATGAGGATAGCCTCCATTCCCAACACAGTCAGTGGAGGGAGGTATGGATGCCTCAACAACACGTCTGTCAGTCAGTCACCTAAAGTCAAACCATAGGAGTGCCCTGCAAAAAGCCTACAACAGCTCTGACCTTACAGCACCAGGGAACACAGAGTTCATGGGAAGTGGCTAGCATCTCCTTGTCATCCTGTTTACGTGGATACTCAGGCAGCCTCAGGACACTTATCCAAGTCTCGGCCCATAACACCTATAGACAACGCAAGTGTCCATATCCAAATGGAAACTTTCGCACCACCTCATCATCACATATTTTCCCATGCCTACAAAGTGACAAGGAAAAAGACCAAGCAGCCCAGGGTGTATTGAGAAGGACACAGGGCTGGGAAAGTTAATTTTATCATCTTTTCTGACCCCAGCTGTGGGGTAAGGTAATCACATTTCCCACTCAGTTGCAAAACATTTTGAGCTCTTTTTAAAGGGCTTGACATCAGCTACAAAAATAGTCATGATGGGCATCTTTGGTGGGACAAAACACAGGGCCTCATCCCTCATAGCTTTTCCCTATTTACTCAGTCTCAATGTTGTGCAGGTAGAGTCTAACCCATTCCAACAATGGAGTGAAATAACCACTCTGTCAAATAACTCACATCCTTGAAGAGATAAGAGTAAGGAGGAAAACTAAGGTGAAATAACTTGGCTATGTTTGTAGAACAGATCAGTGTTGGAGAATGAGAGCTGATTTCCCAGCCTCCTACACCAATACTCAGCTGCTAGACTGATCCTGCTGCCCTCCAAAAATGAACTTCACTACCTGAGGAAGGACAGTGAGGTTTCCTGTGGCTTTTCATTTTCCTCTGCATTTTTTTTTCTCAACAAAAGAAAATCCATTAATATTCGATCATTCCTGCATGTAAGATGCAGTTGCTAAAATGATTTTGCACTTAACAGCCTCCAGTTGTAGACTGAATTGATGACACTTAAAATGTGCCCATGAGCCATAGCAGAATGATCCCATTACAGCAGTGCTTTAGTAATGTTGTGTTAGTTAACGTTATGTTGTCTGGTTTTGAGGGTTTGAGCTGTGAATATATTCTCCAGGCTGGAACCAGTTGCAGAGAGGATTTAGTCCTGCAGCAAATCATATGGCTTCTTCTTTTATTTTTTTCCTGCTTTAGATCAGATTTTTGTCTGGTTCTTTTTAAGATACAACATAAAAAAAGAATAAAACATCCCTCTGTCAGGATGCTAGTAGGAGCCATGCTATATTTCAAGCCAGTGTTAACCTACCTCAGGCAAGGCCTACACCACGCTAATATCCAAGTACTCCCCAGTCTTTAACATGAAGGATATCCATACTGCTTTCACTGCTTTATAAAGAGAGCTGAGGTCTTGCGGGAATTAAATCACACATATGGTTGTATAGGAAACGTGTGGCAGACTGAGGGACTGAACCAGCATCTCTGAAGGGTTAGCTGACTCCGTAGACACTGAACCATTTCTTCTTCCACCAGCTATAAAGACTTTCAAACTATAGCTTGAATGATTTCTCCCCTGCACAAGAGGTTTTTTCCTTCTACAAAGACCACTTTGGTTGCAGTTTTATTTGACAGAGCTTTCTGAGTGGTTTCCAGGAGGTAATGTTTTAAAAACTGGTTTTGACCTATATAAGGAAACTAAACCCACGGTACACACCTATCTTAGGCTGCTACTGCCTCTTAGCAAACCAGACTCGTATGCACAAACAAGAAACTCACAAAGTGGGATATAACAAAGAGTAAAAGGATATAAGGAACAAAAGACTGTTTAGATGGAGCAACACAAAAATGTTCCTATCAGCATGGTCAACTCAACAGCAGAACAGGCTCCCACAAGAAAATCAGGAAGAGTCATCGCCTGAGCTGCTGGAGGATGCAACTGAATACATTTTCCATGAATAACCAGTGTCATGACAGAATATTTGCTGAATGCCGAACAACCATATTGGGTACAATTCCAGACAGATGACCTGCTGAGATTTAGGACCTGAATTTCATCTTGTCTTGACATTGACTCTGGTACAATGTGAGTAAAAGAAGGGTGCAAACTGCCACCATTCTGCTTGGGTAGCATTTTGCACCCATGCCGAGACAGGCGTGAAGTGCTCCACAAAGTTGCAAGCGCAACACTCCAACCAACAAGCGGGTCCTTCTCTCCATCTGCCACCCTCCACAAAGCCTTTGCGCTTTCCTTGCACCTCACAGCACTCAGCAGCTCTGAGCAGGCCGTTCAGTTTGCGTGAGTCTCAGAGTAGATAGGATCTGGATTCACGTGGCATCTGTCATCTAAAAGGTGGCTGACTGATACTGACCCTGCCATGGTGTCTTCACACGTTGGCATCTGCTAAGGGGAAATGGGAACAAGACAGAGTGGGAAAGGTAGCAAATGCAGCCAGAATGCCAGAGAGCGATGGGGAAAGATGGTCCTTACTGTATCATAATCAAATGGACAAGTCCAAATCTTCACCTATGCCTTTTCCTTATTCATCTGCATGTCGTCCCTGTCCTGGTTGAGTCTGCTCGCAGCAGGTAAGCTGCTAACACAGAGGCCATGGGACCACTTGGAGTGGCTTAGCAGTGCAGTTTCTCTCTTCTGACTCTTTCCCTCTCTGCCCGTGTAGAGAGATCAGTGAAAACAACAAAATAGTTATTAATGCTCCCTGGGATTGCAGAGCCTGAAATGACATGAGACAGCATTTTCTTCGGCTGCTTTAGTTCTCTTTTAGCACGCTGCTGCGTGTTTGCCTTTGAGGAGTATAAATGACCCTTTCAAATTCAGGATTTGAGGCTGACGATGACAATTGATAACACTAATTTTTTCATGTGTGAAGCACTTTTCATTCAGAGGGCTCTCAAATTGCTTTTCAAAACCGTACAGCTTCCCTTCATCCACCGCCGAAATGAACCTACCTCCAAGGTGGAAAAAAGGACCCATCAATGCAAGGTGGCAGTACACAGCAATTTAGGGGAGGAAGTGAAGAATAATGTGTCCTGCTGAAGGTGCAGGGTCAAGTCGAGTTGGCAGAGCACATATCCTGAATGAGAGCCTAGACAAAACATCATCGCCAGGACTCGCACGCTCCAACTTAGGAGGGAAAGTGCCACGGGATCATCACTCACTAGAAAAGGTCAGAGCCCGAAGTTTTACATCTCGAACAGGGGCAGGGCACCACGTTAAAGCACACGTTCAGAACTGCCTCAAAAGAAAAAAAAAAAGCAATTTGCTGACTGCAATTTCTGAAGCCTTTCCTGCAAAAAAGGGCACTATGAGTTTTTTGGTCCCCCCCTTCCTGTAGAAAGGAAAGGCTCTATTGAACTTCAGTCTACGCTGTGCTACGCTTTACAGGAAGCCCAGCCCATTTTGAATTTAATATGAACTGTAAGAGGAGACCACAAGGTGGGAAACTCTTGAAGTGAGTACAAGACTATTCATAAAATGAGTGAGAAAAGGAAATAGGTGATTATAAAAGGTCATTAGAAATGTCAGCTTACCAATGGCATTGTATGAAGGGAGGTGTAACCCACTGCAACACAAACCTATTACAGCTGAACTTGCAAAGGACACCCATAACTTCAATCTCTTTTGTTCGGAGGCTTACGTTTAGGAAGTTTCTTTCATAACATCATCCCTCCAAAACTTACATAAATCCAAAGAAAGGGGACTTAGCCACCCAGCTTCCGTTTCACAACTGCTTCAATTCCACACAACAGATGAATGAAACCAAAAAACTTTCCCAGCCACCAGGAACACAGATGCTTAGCACTAGATTCAGCAATTACCAAAGCACAACTGCTGTATGAAATTGGGAGGTCCAGAGAAAAGGCAGCTGGTGAGTCTCTCATTCAAATACCTCTTGTCCCCAATCAGATCCCATTGAGAGGAAGAGATTTCCAGCTTTTAAAAAAAGTTTCCTGAGATTAAATTTTCTACAGCATTTTGATTCACCAAGTGGAACTCTTTTCCCCCTACAGCACCACCAGCAGCAAGAAAATTGCGGTGGGTGAACGGAAAAGCAAGGGTGGTCCACCTTACTGAGACCAACATTCTTATCATGGGGGGAAAAACACCCTGATCTGGCAGCAGGAACAAGACGCAGAAATATTATATGAGTAAGTATTTTGGAAAAGAAAAGATTAATTGGTGGGATGAGCATAATGACAAAGCTACAAGGTTTGCTTATAATAGGTACCAGCGCCAAAAGGAATATGTTTGTCAGTGGTGCTATATGTAACAGTTCCCCGAGATCTCAAAGGACTGGATGATCTAGGACAGTTTCCTATAGTCCCATGTTCCTTGTATGATCACCTAGCCTGCTTTATTCAGCGAAGGAAATATTTTTAAGGGTGCTTTACCGCCCAGACACCTCAGACATTTAACATCCTCTCTCTTTGTATTTTACTTCTTGTTTTAGCTTTGTATAACTTGTACAGAATCCAATGATTTTTCAAGTAGAGATTCAAACTCTGCCATAAACTCAGAGCAGGAGACGGTGGACAGCATACCTTCACTCCCCCAATTCTCTCCTCCTGCTTTCTTCCACTCATGTATTTCCAAGTCAGCCAATGCTTTCATTTATTTTTATTACTCTTATTTCTTTTAGTGGAGAGAAACATTAACCTTGGGGGTGTGATCCAGACTTGCTCAGATGGAGTGCGGGAGCCTTTGCACTCCCTCATTTCATGCTTCAGTGCATTTTTTGCTGACAAGTGGAAGAATGCAAGGGAGAGCCAGCAAAGCTAAGGCAGATTCTCCGAAACCTGGTCTCATCCCGCTGCTACACCCTCAACAGATATTACAGCGCCGGCTGCCAAAGGAACTTAGCACTGACACAGTTCAGGCCAGGCCAGTTAGCTATTTAAAGAGGTGGGTTTATTTATATACTTTTTACCCTCCTTCCCTCCCCTCCAAACTCCCCCTCTGTTTTTTTAAGACGGGAAATTACCAGTAGCCCTGAGCACGTAAAATTTGACAGTGGTTTACCAGATAATTTGTATTGGTCCCTTTGTCTTTGCTGGTACTTTTATTCTTCAATAAATTCCTTCAACCATTAAACAGTGTTACTCCCACAACAACTTTGGCAGAGATCAAAAGAGTGTGGCAGGTTTGCTCCAAGATTCTACTGCTACCCTCCAGGTATCGAAGAACTAGATGGAGACAAAAGATGTTTTTCTTTCCTTTGCTCTCTTCTAAAGGGTTTTGTCCTGGATTTCCATACAGTCAATGAAAACATTTTAAAAAGTAATTAAGGTGGATTTTGGGGGGTGAGGGGATTGGGGAGATTGGTTTCAATCCAGTACTTAAGTCATTGTGCTTTTGCTGAAATAACGATGACATCCATTGATAGCACTGCCTCACCTTCTCAAAAAGAACCTGTACTGCTAGGAAAACCAGAATAATTATGAATTAAACTACTGTCTACTCTCAGCAGATCTCTGGTGACACAAGTGGTAAGGAGATATATTTTGAGATATATATATATATATATACACACAGGCCTGCAATCCCCAGTCCAGTGACCTGGAGAGAGAAGCTGGAATCCTCACAACTTTGTGCACAAGGTGAACAGTGCTGCTCGCCTCACCTCAACAGTGCAGTGTTTCTTCAAGGAATCCAGAAATCCTCAAAAAAAGGTGGTTGGTTTGGGGTCTGCTTGGTACAACTGGAGTCCCAGAAAGCTAAGTTCATCTGCAGTCTCGTCAGCTGTTGAAACCTGCTACGACCACTAGAATAGACCTTAAAATCTTATCCTTGCAAGGACTGCACGTGCATTAGGTTATACTGGGATCTACCTAAGTTTAAAAAAGAAAATCAAGCGGACAAATAAAAAAGCATCAGAGAGATTATTTCAACCCCAACACTGAATTCAACCTTTGGAAAGAGGCAAACTCTCAGGAGGTTTCAGGGGAAAGAAGGACACTCAGATGAGGCCAAAGAAGCCCACAGGGGAAGCTGCCTATTTCGTTTCTGGAACTTGGACGATGTGCGTCTATTTTTAATTTTGAACCGAGTTCCTCTGCCTCCTGCCAGAAGTCCTGAGCCCCGTGCCGGTGCAACGAGAGCAGTGGCCCAGCCATCCCCTAATAGCTATTACTTCTTAATAAAGAGCAGCACTTAGGCAAGGGATGAGGTTACTGTCAGAGGGGTCATGATTAATAATGATTAATCTGATCCTTGCCAACATGAACTGGATCCACCATTCACTAAATAATTACTCTGCAGCATGGATACCGTTTCCAGAGGAGGCATACATTTGTCATATTAAAACCAAAAACAAACACACGGAAGGACAGGAGGATCTGTAACAGTTCTCAGTAACACTTAAGCTCATGCGAGCCACCAGAAAAGTTAAGCAAAGAGAAAAAAGAAAAAAATTAAAGGGTAAGAGCAGTTAAACATTGATGAGCCGCCTACCTTTTGGGAGAAGCGATGGAAAACAAATAAAACTAAACCCTGAGAAGGCAGAGCTGCATGTGTTGAGAATATGGAGCACTCTGCCACTTCTGGTTCTCAACCTTATGCACACCTCTAATATGCACATTATTTGTCCACCCACACATTTTCCCCCTGTTTTTAAATGACATTATGTTTTCCTCAGAAAGTACACAAATGAAATCACTCCCCAGGAACCATCTTTCCTGCTTTATGTTAATATACTACTTAGTGCAAGGAAATCCTAGTCCAGGATTGCCATTCTTATGCAAAAACGCACCTCAAATAATAAGCAACAGTATAATAATTTATGGGGAGGCATAAATTACTGGGAAAGTAATAACCATTCTGAAGAGCATATATGAACCTTACAATTACAGTAGGATGTCTGTGGTGCAGAGACTTGGTTCTGGGCCTTGGAGCACAGATGAATTTCCCTCCCACAGAGCACACAAACAACTGGCAATGGTACCAATGGCAGCCAAGGACACAGGGGTTTTGCTGCCAAGAGGTGGCCTTATTTTGGGACTCCTCTCAGTCATCCTGCTTCACCGACCCAAAGCTTCATCAAGACCATCCACGGAGGATGGGACTTTAGTTCTTCAGTGCACTCAGCTGTATTCCCTTTGAGGTTTTCAAAGCTTTTGTGGGATTTATATTGCACAGCTTAGGCTTCCACCTATCTTGTAGGGTTTGATTTCGACTGAGAGGCCACACAACATAGACCACCAGTCCCTCTCCTGCTCTGGTGCAAATCCAGAAGGAAGGTTGGGTTCCTTGTGACTCTTGTGAAATCCCAGCCCCATGTGAACCTGTTTGGACTTCTGCCCTCGACAGTGACAGGGCCAGGATTTACACGCTGGTGACTTGCACCATGGAAAATATCATGCAGATGGGTGCCTTTAGATGCCAGACTCAGGGAAGCAGGTCTCAGGTCAACGAGGTTAAGGTACCTTCTCTTCTAGAGGCGTACAGGAGAAATGTCAGTACACGAAATCCTCAGCAATGGGGTCATGACTTGGTTCAGCTGGGGATTTTCACTGGTGGGGCAGTGTGTCTAGGACTTTTTGCAAGTTTCCAAATTAACTTAAAAGAATGAAAAAATTAAAATCTTTGCAAAGCATCACCTTTCACAAAAATTCAGCCGACAAGTAGCTGGTTAGTCTCAAACCTTTAAATAGTTAATGGTATAAAACCCACGTATCTATTTATGTGTACATTAATGAAAATGAAAACTAAGTTGCATTTTCACACAACTTTACAGAGGCATTACAGGAAAACACAAAGCAAGACCGGGAAAAAAAAAAAAAAAAAGAAAAAGCCCCCAACAACAATAATGAAGGTAAATCTTTAAAATCTGAGACAGGGCACAGGAGGAGCTCTGCAACAAAAACTAAGCTCTGCAAACAAAACTAAATCCAGTGCAGTGTTTTTCCCCTTCACAGAGTGAAACAAGCTGTTCCTAAAATAATGCTTCCTTCGTTTTCTGGCAATTAGTGTCCTGAAGGATTAGCCTACAATCGTCGGCAAGTGTTTGCCTTTCCCAGCCAATGTCACCATAGAAGTCTGTGTTTATCTACAAGGCCCAGGGGATAATTTATAAGCTGAGCTGAGGTCCTGCATTCACAGACAAATGTTCCACACTGCCACCCACCCTCCTATACTAGTTTCCTCCCCATCCACCTCCTGTCCCCTGAAATACTGACAGGACCCTGCCAGGGGCACAACGAATGAGCTTTACAGCCTCTGGAGCAAGCACTTGCCCAATAGTTTATGCTGATACAGCAAAAAAGAGTTACTGAGATGGTCAACACATAACTAGACATCAAAAATTAGTTCAGAAAGTAACCGAACGCAAAGAATAATTTATCACTGTCCCAGAAAACATAAAAGAGAGTGGGATTTTTTTTTCCCTTCAAAAACTATTGCCTACTCTATAATTAAAGTATCGCCATCAATGAGTTTTAGGTTCAACACTCAGGGTTTGTTAGAGGTAGTGTTTTGTAAAACCTCTCTGCAATCAAGATGTTCCCATTTCGTTTTTAATCTCTACTACAAGCAGTCTGACACTGCTTTAGTCCTGCTGTAAATCAAGAGTGATTCAACCAGAGTACATCAGAATACAAAAGACTGAAATTGGTAAAAGTGTTTCATTTCTAAATTAATTTTCTCCTGATGTGTTAGAATCTCAACATGAGAAAATTAACCTTGTATTTGAGAGAATGGGAAGCTATTCTTTGAAGAAAAGTAATATGAATCCTTGTCTCGATGGTGAACTGATAGTATAGTTGATGACAATGAATTTGTTATTTTGAAAATACTAATTAAAGAAAAAAACCACCAACTTCAATGAAAGACTCAATCCTGCAAAGCATTTATAAGTGTGACCAACGTTCCTCACAACAGAGCCCACCGCAGGATAGCTAGATCTGTTCTCAGATCTTCTCAGACATTAAGAGAACAAGGCTCAGAGACATTGTTATTAATTAGGGTTGATGAACATGCATGTTGAAAATGAAAAACATTTTTCCTCCTGAGAATTCATCTCTTTTCCCATCAGTAAATTATCAGGAGTTCCTGGAGCTTTGTGGACACTGTTTGAAGCTGCTTCAGGTCTATACCTGGTCACAGGTTGTTCACAAGGTACCTTAGAGAGCAAAATTATTTGGTATTTGAGATCAACTGCTTCGCTTTACCACATTTAACACTGGATGACGCAATATTTATAAATTGTTTCTGCTCAAATCAAATTTTTTTTCATCTTTGGAAAGAATGATCTCCGGATTCAAACTCCTGTTTAACTACAAAACCGGAAGGTCATACTAACTGAAAATTTTGACAGAGACAAACTTGGCTGGTCTGAATAAGTGCAAAATGGTAAGAGGTAGAAAGAGACCACCAGCTGGCTGTCGTTCAGAGCGCAGTCCACCTCGCTTGCAATTACTGAACCCTACAAGTGGTCCCACTGACGTCAATTTGACCAATTTTAGAATGTGGGGCCATTCATTCCAAGTAATGAATATTGAAACTTGGCCATCGGTTTGTGAACAAGTTTTTACACGTCTATCATGAGGAACCTCAATAAAGAATGTTCTTGTGATGGTGTCACTTCAGAACAAAAGCATGCAACGAATGGCACGTTTCTCTAACTATCGCCCATCCAGGCAGCTACAGTACGAGACCAAAGGTTGCATGCATTTAGCTAGCAAGGAAGTGCAATATTCTTTAAGAAAGGCATTGCCTGGAGTGGATTTCTATAAAGAAACAGAATTCATGAATAAATAAACCAGATGGGAGTAAGTAAGGCTACGGCATTAGCAGCTTCTAGTGCAATGAATTCCTGATCTGGCTTGAGGGTTTTTCTACAAATAACAAATACAAAAACATTAATGTTGTATCATTGTCAGCCATGCCAACGACTCCGTTTGTGTTCAGGAACCCTGATATGCAACAGCACAGTTCAAATCAACCAGATGTTAACACATTCTTTTATTTCCACCAGTTAAGGTACATGTTGACTGACCTGATCTGAGTCTTTCACTTGAGCATTTTTCCCTTTTCTGCAACCACAACTCATGAGCAGTTTTGCATCTCCAATGACTTTTCCCTATAAGAGATAAGGCAAGAAAAACATCAGAACAATCTGAACCACTGAAGACCAAGAGGCTTGTATTTATGACCAGACGCAGGGGAAGAAAGGGCCTTAGGGAAGCCTGTGGACTCATCCTGCATTTCTGGGTGAGACCCTTCCACAGAGGGGTAGCTCCCAAGCTGCCAAGGAGACTTCCCCAAAGGCCAATATCACAGCATCAGGAATGTCACATAGACAGGAGCAGAAGGAAAGCAAGGTGTGTAGAAAAACACAGTGGGAATACGGGCAAGCCAAGCTGAAAAGGAACCGGTTATTTTAACCCAATGTTTTCATGCACATACATCAACAGGAACAAGTTTCTCATGCTCAGAGAGTACAATTACCAAACTGGAGTGACTTGAAGTAAAGCTCATACACACCAGCATTTCTGTTCACTCTTACCAAGTTAGTGTTTACTTGCTTGTAGTGTAGCTAGATTTGGTGAAATAAAGTCTACAGGTGTGAGTTGCCCTCATTAGGATAACTTGTCCAAATAAACCCTGGCAAGTCCTTGCCAGGAATTCAACAGCCCACCCTCACCCAACACTGCTGGCGCAGACGCTGCAACATCGATAACACGCTGGGGCCAACAGAGATTTACAAAGAAACAGGGTCCCCTCACCCTCCTTTTGCCTACAACCAACAGTTTGGGAAATAAGCTGATCCCAAACACTTTCTTTTCGTTGACGACCCATCAGACTGACTGAACATGGTCCGAGCAGCAAGGTCTCTCACGTTAACATGGTTCTTTTCTGGGGATTGAGTCACTTTGGTTCTTCACTGAAGTGTTTTTGGAGCTTATCAGACTTGGATGTCTTGATAAATCACCATGGCAGAAAGGGGCTAGGATTCCAGGTTTGGTCAAAATGCTCCTTGAGCTCAAACAGTAACACAGCCAATTGAGTCCCCACAAACCCATCACAATTACTTGCTTTCCCATAGACACACACACAAAGACATTGCCTTTTTTTCAGACTTTTGCTGTCCGCAGCTGAAAAATAAACACTCTCAGCATCTGCTGGGCAACAGGGGGAGAATCTGTTCACGTGCAGCCACGGAGAGTCACGAGATTTCAGCTGGATGAATTTATATGGAAAAGAAGACCTCAACATTAAAGCAGTTAATGAGTTTAGCCAAGTGGAAGTGCTCTGCCCTAAATGATGAGGAAAGGAAAGGGCACTATTAAAAGGAATTGCAGCCATTGTTCAATGTCAGGGCACAGCAGAGAGATCACCCTTGGTGGCAGGAATTACAAACAGGCAGATAAACTTCTGGTCACCTTGGCAGAGCCTGCAACCTGCCAGGTGTGGTGAGATCTCTTACTTGGTGACCCCAGCATCTCGTAAGTCCCAGCAAGGTCAGATAATGTGCAAAAATTATCTTTTCTCCTCTTTCCAAAAGAGACGCTGGGAAAAAAAAAGACACTAAAAAAGGCTGTACCTACTCCTGATACCTAACCAAAACACCCAGTGTTTGGACTGCTGATTGCAACCTGTCAAATTTCAAGGTTTTCAGGGGACTACTTCCAACTGGCATCCTCTGCCTGTGACTCCCATCTGTCAAAGGTATTTCGCTCTTGCCCCATTACTACAGTCCTTCAACAATTAGTCCGTAATCTCTTAAATTCGAAAACCATTCCCCAGAAAGAAGTGATTAAACTAAAATATAAAGCAATTGTATTAAATTACTATGTTAGGGATAGGAAACTGAGGCACAGGGAGAGACCTGTCTGTCTAACCAAAGGAGACTTTCTAGGCACCCCACAGTATATGAGACAAGTTAGAGTAACAAAAGGACCAAAGGGAAACCCACACATTTCCTAACAGGCAGCTGATGGACAGCCGGGATACCTTAGGCAGCCTATAGCAGCAGCATATACCTGTGTTTAGGAAACTGGATTCATACATGACTTGCTGATGGTCAACCTGTCCCAGTATCCACTGCAAAGTCATTATGTTGAAAAAGATACTCCAGCCCTTTTTACACCACAAACCAAAGAAAAACTCCCATTTTTAGACCCTTCTCTGGCTTCTAGGCTAGACTGTCATGCAACCTGAGCTCATGGCAAACAATGGCCATGTTCTCCTGTCCGACTGGAAGTATCACCAGCTTTATTTAACAGAGAGAAATTGCAAGATGTTGCCCATAATCACCTGGAAAATCAAGAGCAGAGGGAGAATATGAACCCAAAACTTGTCAGTTTTTTCTTTTTCCCTGACAGCACAAGAATGCAGGGGCTCTTCCATTCCCTAAAAAAGCAAACGAAAGCAATGCACTGGATGAATAATCCCATCTCCTTTTCCAACTGCAGATGCACCTCTCCTAATGTGCATCGCCTGAATTAGCTGCTACCTCCACCTTTTTTTAGGAAAGCTTATTATGAGCAGATGCTTAATTTAGGGATAGGTGTCTAACATTACGCAGCTAAGTTGAAAGGCAAAAAAAAAAAAAAAGCATATGGACAACATTTGCAGCCAGTCGCAACTCCGTTTAAGAGCAGATGGAGGCCTTGTCATTCAGGGGTTTCCTCGCATACACCAAGCAGTTCAGTGGGGATAGGGAAAGGGGCTTCTGTTTGGATGCTTCTGTCTGGAACCAGATTAGAAGAAAGCACGCTTTTCCGCAGCACACGCCTTGTGTTACATTAAACATGCGTATGCAACTTCAGCTTTTATTCAGAGATCTGAAACAGCCCTCCAGGGTGCTAAGGGTCAGTGAGTTTTTGTTTGTTTATCTGTATGTTATTTTACAGTTTCTAGTGCCCAAGGAGTTTGTTAAGAAATTAAAACACCTCGCTGGGGCTATCCTGCTGTGGTTGTTGCCTCCTAATATATCCCTCCCTCCTTCGTCCAGCAGCGCCTGATGCTTACAAGGAACGGAGAGGAAAGCACTGCAAAGAGAGGAGCCTCATCTCACGGGGTAATCTAGACATTCAGTCTCAATTTATGGAGCATGATTTCCATGTTTCGTGGCCTTTTAATAACAGGATTGGGGAGGAGCACAGTGATCTTGAAAGCTCACAGATGTATTGCTACTAAATGATCCTGTGCTGCCTGCTCTTGACGCGATGCTCTGGTTTAGAAGGTAATTTTCCAGTGGAGAAGCTCGTTTTGCCTTCTGCTGGCTCCCACCCATCATCAGACATCCCCCTTCCCAAGGCAAAGAGCAAGAAGGCTCCTCGGCAAGCACTAAAGAGCAAAGCACATATGTCCCATTATCCCACCTCTTATAGAGAGTCTCGCTGGCCTCACCCTCCTCCTTGCACCACGGGCTCCAACAGTTGGCCAAATTTTGCAGAAAAAGAAGAAAAATAATAACAGTAATAGTAACAGGCTTAATTATCTCAGCTGTACGGGTGACAGGAGCTGATCAGTTGCCAGTTTTAACAGCCTGTGGTCGAGAAACACCAAACTGTGTCACCCAGAAGTCAAATGAGGGCCGGTCACAACTCGCTTCACGCCAGCGGCTCCAGGGGGAGGCGTGGGGGCACACACAAATCGCCGCCGTCAGGGCAGCCCCGGAGGCTGTGGCGAGCCCCGACGCTGCTGCGTTGCCCAGAGCGGTCCTGCGTGGAGCTGCCAGCCCCGTTTAAAGGAGTCAGACGCGATGCACATGGCACCGGCGGGCCTCCATGGAGCTGCCAGGCTCCATGCTCCAGAGGAGCTGGCCGGGATTAACCAGAGGATCCCGTCTTCCTCTTGCTCTCCCAAGTCTGTGGCTGGAAATATCACCTCAAGAGGTGGGCTCAGCTTAGCAGCACTGTGCCATGCACCTTGCAGCCGCTGGCAGGTCCAGTTGGGCTCTGACCTGCTCGGTTCCCATCAGCCTTCCTCGATTTTGAGCAACGGCCATCAAAAACACTGGCAGTAGCCTCACTCTCAAGGAGCTGGCACAATCCATCTCCACTTGGCCCCTGGAAGGTCTCACTCACCAAACCTGGCCCTGGCTTTCAGCTGTTCACGCTCTCTCCATCTCTCCTGCCTTGCAATACCCTCAAAATGTCCCCCACCAACAGATGAAAACGTGAGGTGCAGAAAAGATAACTGAGCCTTGGCCCTTGGCAACCTGGGGAAGAGCACAGCTTCCAGCGTGGCCTTTCCAAGGCTTTTATCAGCATTTCAGCTGCTGAAGCAGCCTGGCTCTTCACGGAGAAGTACTTCAGTACAGAAGTACTGAAAGAGCTTTGTGAAGCTGAGCCGAGCAGCGCTTCGCAGCCTCTTCCCTTTTCTTCCTCTCCTGTCTTACGCCACCAAAATAGCTCTCCAGCATGATACCCACCTAAACACAGCGATTGTGCCTGCTCAGGAATGACAAGCATGTAGGGAGGCGATGCCGTCCTTTTCTGACTCCTTCTCCATCCATCCGAATATCCCAACATTTCCATGACCAGAGAGCACATTTGCAGCCACCTCCCCTGACATCCTGCACCAGGCAGGCTGTGCAATTCAGTCTGCTGTCCTGCCACTGAGCTTAGTAGCTATTTTTAAGCAAAATCATTACTGTTTTTCACTATGGGCTACTTAGTAACAAGCCAAGAGGAACATGGTGGCTTTATTATTTATTTTTTTTTTTCCCTAGGGCTGTAGTTCAGTTTTTCACCAAGAAGAAAACATGCATATAGCACTGCAACAGTGAACCCTAAAAAAAAAATCCACATGGGTGCATAAATGATGTTGGGAAGAACAATGTATTCAGTGTTTATGTTTTTACACTGTTCTGCCAGGGTGATCCACGCGTCTTGAAGAACCGGTGCCCAAGTGCCTACAGTGGTAGAGTGGGAGAGGAGAAGGGGGGAAACGAAGGGAAACGAGAACTGAATCCAAGGTGGAGGCAAGCGGCAGTACAACAGACAGCTGGTGTTTGGGTGGTGGTAAATCACCCTGAAATGAGCCTCTTCCCTCAGCTCAATGAGGCCTAAACAACAAAGGAAGGCACAGCTTGCAGCCGGACAGCCTGCTAGCCAACCACAGACACACATGACAGCTTCATTCAGGAGCCCGGAGTCAATACAAAAGCTTCGAAATCAATCCGACATCCTGCGACCTCAAACAATGCGCCAAATCTTCTCAGAATTGGAGCCCCAAATGAGGGGGAGCAGCATTCAAGGGAGATCAAACCACAGGGCTGGCATTGAAAGGGACTAAAAAGGAGAAGAATGTTCCCAGTTTATTAATGGCGAGGTCTGGCCGGCTGCATCCCAGCCGCCATAGGTTACGTTCATTAAAGGGCAGCGCTTTGCACGTATTATGCAGAGCGCCCAGAGAGTATGTGTGTGTGCGTGTGTGCGCGAGCGTGCCCCTCACTTGCTAGAGATCAGGATGTGCCTTTCTGCTTAGCACTGTTGTCTCCATCAGAAATTCCTCCTGTGTGAACCACAAACGGGGTTTTTTCCCACTTGAGCGACTGTATGGGCACAGACGCGCGCACGCCCTTGCACATACGCACGCTCTCTCTCATCCCCGAGCCTGAAAAGCATAAAGGAACTCAGACAGGCTCTTTCCAAGGAAAAAAAAAAAAAAAGCCCAACGTTTCACATCCCTTTCCCTCCTGGCCATAGTTTCAGCTCACACACACACAAAATCTATTACAAAAGGCTGAAGCATTATGCAATTGCCGCCGCCGCTGCTGCTGGAGTTGATTGCTCCATAAACCCTTGTCCGCTCCTACACGCCATAAAGGACCTGGTCCCACAGCACAACAAACCCACAAAGAGGAGAAAAGGAAAAAGAAGTGCTTCGGTCCCCGGAGTTGCCCCCGCCGGGTAGGATTGCCCCCTCTGGGGTAGCTTCACCTGCAGCATCTGTCTTGTAGCACCGCACACAAATGGCACCCTTCCCCCTACAGCAACAAAAAGGCCGAGCAAACCCTTTTTATCAGCTTCCCTTTGAAGGCAGGTGGAGAAGTAGAATATAGACACACACACAAAAAAAGATAAATACCATTTGTAAAAGCACTGTTTGGATTTGCCTGTCCTAATTATCTTTTTTTCAGCTGCCACATGTTTGAAAGAGTCAGACCTTGCAAGTTTTCTCCTCCTCAGCTGCACAGCTCAAGACGGAGCGCTCACTAGAGGAGGTCAAACTTGAAAAACACTTCTGTTTTGTGCTGAAATGGGAGTAGATGAAGATAAAGGGCTGAATTTTTCAAAGCTGTCTATAGATTTTGATGCACATTTCCAATGCATTTTCACTGAAGACATATCAAAGTCCAATCGCCTTTGCTTTTAAAGTGTAACACTGATTTTATATTCAGAACAGATACGGCTGTGGGAGCTAGTAACCTCTCCCAAATTTGGAGAAACTTAGGCGCACAGAAACTGAAAACAATAAATGTTCCTTAGGATGCAGCAATTCCAACACATTTTATTCTCAAAAGTTGGGGAAATCAGCATTAAGACTCCACAAAAAAACTTTATGCTTTACTCACCCTTTACTTCACTAGTCTACACTATTGTTGCCACAACTCTGGAGTCCTTAGAAACCATGAGCATGATCCCTATCTCCTCCTCTAAGAAGACAGCTCTATTTTTACCTCGTGATAATGTTATATAGATGCCAGAGGGCAACTGGGCAAAGGCAAGTATAGCAGATTCAACAAGGTTTTTCTCCAGCACAAGGTAGGATGGTAGATCAACTCTATGTGCAAGACAAGATGCGGTGATATTCAAACCCCAGGCAAGAAGACCAGAGAAGTCCCCACCTGGTTTATCAACAGTAAGACAAAAAGCCTCTCAATTAGCATTTGTACAAAGACGAAGACTGCAGCCAGGCTGGGTGAGTGCCCAAAGATGTGGTAGATGAGTGGTAGGAAACGATGGAGGGCTGCAATGATTCCTAGCACTGCAGATGAAAGAGAGTCTGCAGGGATCAGATGGAGAAAGATTCAAGGTTAAGTTTGTTGGGAGGATAATCGGGTTGAAACTTTTCATTTTAAAACATGTTTTTCTTCACACTGAAATAGCACTTTTTGTTTCAGATATCTAGCGAGTCCAAATGTACATTTTTCAAATTCAGGAAAACCAAGCTTTTATTTGGGTGAGCTGCCTTTTTTTTTTTTTTTTGCTTGCTTGACTGCTTTAAACTTTGCTATTTGAATAATTTAACAATCTATCTTAAATATTTCACCAATAAATCACAGGCTTGTGTTTCTATTTCATGTTAAAACTAATCAGTGGAGTAACGTCTGAGCTGGAAGTTAAAATTCTGCTCCACCAAGCGGGCGATGCATAATCATTTCTCCGCAGACTGTCTGGTGAATAAAAACTTCTCTGCAGCATTAATGTCATATAAAAAGTTCTTTGTGCAGGCGTAGAGCACAACCGCGGTCCAGGATCGTCTGCATCCTGCCAACAGGGCTCGACATTTCCAGAGCTAATTGGTTTGTAGAGTTTTCCCACCCTGCCAAGCACGAGCATGGAGCGCACAGCTGAATCCCATCCACGGGCGCGTCGAGCCAGAGTCCCACTTCGCCAGTCAGGATGCTGATAATATTCACAGAGCTCCAAATGGTCCACATGGGTGATGATTGTATTGGGATTCCTTGCTCGTTCCCATCAAAGAGGAGCAAATCGAAAAAAAAATTCGGATGTTGTTGGCCAAAATGAGAGATTTTTAAAAATGCCTCTGGGGTGAAGGAGATGAGAGCCTGTACCAAGGAACCCCACATCTCATTGAGCATCAATGGGAATAAAACTTCTCAAGTTCCTAAATTGTGTAGGCATTTTAAACTACATTTCAAAGAAGTTCTGATGCAAAATTAACACATTTATAAAAACTAAGAAAAGTACACCTACACCTCCTCACTGTCTCCCAAAGTCCCAGTTCATCAAAATGAAGCCAGGAAGCCTCACATGTATATAATTTAGTGCAATTAACTCTAATTTTGTTCCGAAATCATTGAGACGCATTCAAGGTAAGACCCACTTTGGTCTCAGTCAGCAAAATCCAAAATGCATGAACGATGTGAATAGATAGCAAGAAGCTAACATATTGAATCCAAAAAGCAAAACAGAAGAGAGAAAAATGAATGCCAAAAGGGAAGGGAAGGGGAAAGGGGAATAGCTACATTATTACTAAACTGCCTTTCATTTTGTTTTGTGTCAAATTTTTACTTAGTTTTGTAACAAAACATAAAAAGTCATGCCTTTTGCTGCAAAGAAGTCTACAGTGGATGATCTCATGTTGATATCCATAGTAAAGTATGAGCAAAACATACACAATCATATGCACAGACAGAAATCATCTTGGGCAACATGATTCCTCTTCTGCAGCTGGGCAAACGTCTCCGCATCGCAGCTCCTAAGACTGGCTGGAGCGTGCCTGGGGGAGGGTGGGCGAGGTGGAAATTGGAGACATGTCCTCCTCCTCCTCCTCGTTTGAGGACAGACATCTCCATCTTTCCTCCCCGTGTGCAGCCGACAAGACTTCCTGCACAAACTGCCAGGGAAACAGCTAATTTACTGCTTTGTGTCAGGAATGCAGCCAGGGCTTCGGTCCCCTGCGCCCCGGACTTCCTCGGCTGGGCTGCTTCAACCCAAAAAGGGTCTCCCCTTCCTCCTGCCCCTCCCCTCCAACACACACTCCTCCTCCTCTTCTGCTTTTGTAACTCATCTCCCTGCAAGCTAGTTCCCAACAGGAGTCGAAATTAAACAGGCTGCCCATATGCCATGGCTCACTTGTTGTCTGTTCCCCTCACTGCCATCTGGCCTATTTGCTCAGCCAAAGGGAAAAGAAAAAAAAAAAAAATGGGGGGGGGGGGGAAGAAAAGAAAAAGGGGTGGGGGGAGAAGAAGAAGAAGAAGGATAAAGCCAGACACAATGAGGACGAGGAGGGAGGTGATGATGCTGTCTCTCGCATCTGCTCCTTGGCCAGGCTCCCAGATAGATCAGTAATGGAGAACAGCAGAACCAGTGACAATTAACCCAAACACAGTCCTGTTTATTTAACCTGTTCAGAGAGATCAGCTCATGTGCTGCTCCCCTGGCAAGGAGGCACCACACTCCAGCAAGGAGCTTCCCACCGAGAAACCTCCAGCCAGAGGAGGCAAAGGGAGATCCTCATCTCCTGAACTGGGCTGGAGAAAACCCCCCAGATTCTTCAGAGCATGACGACTGTGCTGCTGGGCTGAGGTTTTCCTTAACTTTCCAAATCACCTTATTTTTTTTTATACAGCAGCACAGGCAGAAGAGCAAGGAGAGATGTGACTGGGTGTGGGGGGAGTTACAAGTCTACCCTGGTTTTGATGCACATTAATTTCTAAAGATCCTGACCCTGCAAAAACCAGAGGAGAGGAAAGGAAAAAAAAGAAAAGAAAGAAACCCCAAGAGAAAAAGCAAAATGATCCTGAAACACCTTGTTATTTCCACACTGCTTCTCTAAACACAGAAAAGTTTCCAGCCCTGCAAGGTGTTGGGCGCAGAGATTTTTTTTTTAAAAAAGGAAAAAGAAAAGAGGGTAGCTCAAGAAACTGCATGGCTCACCGTCACTAAACATTTGTGCCAGGGTGGGGAGAAAGTCTGGGAGCAGAGCTGTGGGAATAACAGAAGTTATGTTTGTTTTTCAGGCTGAAATGAAAACTTCAAGATTAAAAAAAAAAAATAGATTAACTTGAAAAATAGTTTTCTAAAGAGGAAAGCTACTAAGCCATTTACACAGCAGAATGAAAAGGGGGTAAGAAAACTGCTTTTTCAACACCTTTTACTGTTTTTTCTTTTTTTTTTAATTTGTAATGAGATATTGCATACATGTGCAAAGCCTAGTGCATGTGCTGATAAGGAATTTAATTGCGTTCCAGTCCTCTTACCTAGTTTTGCACGTATTTACCTCCAAGAAAAGGGAGCAGAATTCAGCTCGTGTTTGTCTGCAGAGTGCAAACTGCGGGTAGCACAGAAGCGTGTGCGCGAAAACACGTGCCTCGCGCTGAGATAGGTATCAAAAGCCATACGGTTGGTTTGTCTCAAGGCAGACACCGCTGAGCCATGAGACGATGATAATTACCATTAGAGCTCCATGAGATCATGGTGGGGAAGCCCCTGCGGGGAGAGGCGGCCGAGGAGGAAGAGCAGACCTCCTCTTTCCGAGGCAGCAGGGGTTGCGTGCGGGCACAGAGAAGCCCCAGATGCTTCCCAGAAGGAAAGGTGTTGCTGCACAGACCATTAGGGAAAGAGCCCTTCCATTAGCCGTGTGCCTACACCTGAGTCCTTCACAAACACAGAGGAGAAGACATAATCCTGCCTGAAGACGGTACCTTCTGATTCACGCTTATGTTTTCCCATTGCAGCCTGACCCTACAATAGAGCAAAATTGAGCAGGTTGAATGTTTTCACACGTGATCATTCCTCTGCTTGCAACCACTGAGCAAAATGAGTGTTGCCTGTCTTAGGCTCCCCATTTTTCTACAGCTGCATCTGCACATGTAGATAACATGCAGAGCGTGGTAATGGGTGCCCCAAAGCAAAGGCTGCATTGATTTTTCCAGCAGTTGGGCTTGTGGTTCCTAGTAATAGAGAATGACTCTTTCCCCATCCAAGTAGCCCACTTGCAGCCTTTGGAAGGGACAAAATGCTTTGTGAATGCAAAATACTTTGTGACAGTGGAAACAGAAACCAGAAGTTCACCTAAACCCGAAACACGGCAGCGTTTCCGACTTTAACGCTGCTGCAGTCACTCTGCAGTGGGGCCTCCAGCTTTGGGAACCGTTAAAAGCAACAACAACAACAACAGCCAGAGAGAAGTCCTCTGCGAGGAGATGAATTCCACCACAGGTTTCAGCTGACATCACCAGCCCGTCCACGCTCCGCTCTTGTGGTTTATGATCTCACCATGAAGTACCTCCATGGAGTCATTCCCTCCCATCTTACTGCAGCCCATCCATTATCCTCTACCTAATTGCTTCCACAGTGCCGCTGCAACAGAGATATTTCCTACAGCTGAACATTTGTATTCCCAAGAGTTGGCACCTGCCGGGTCAAGTTCCTCAGTCTTTACATTTGATGTTACTACAATGGGAAGATGTTCCAGTGAACAGAAAAGCACACAGAGCCAGCAATCAATCTGATTCCTCTGTTTGGATTATCTTTTAAACAAAAGGGGACTTGCTAAAGATCATCTTACGTTATTCCACGGAAACAGGATGGAAGAAAAGGGGAATGGTGTCGAGCGCAATCTGTCCAATACACCATTAAATCAGAATTCCCCAGTTAGGGGTAACAATGAACTGCAATAAAGTCAACGGGAAGGGGGTGCAGTATAGAAAATTGGGAAGAGGTGGGGGGGGGTGTTGGGGTTTTTTTGTGTTTTTGTTTTGAGATGTGGGAGTTGGGAGCAACCAACACTGAACTGATGGCATCCAAGCTGACTCCTGAACACTGCGAACCCCCCCGGGGTCTCAGCTTCCCACAAAACCAGCCAATTCATCCTGTGAAGAGAATGAGGATGCTCCCCATTTTGTAGCTGGCAGTGAAAGCCCCAGGAATCCCTCAATGTGCCCACTCTCAGGATAGCATCTGCAGCAGGTCAAGGAGCAGCAGGTACCATCTTTCACATCTCTGACTGGAGCTTTTAAGCACAAAGCCACTTCAGAAACACGTCATTTCGCATTTCCACTCTGTAGTGATGTTCCAAAATACTTTGCATCTGCATATTGGGCTAAGGGAAGATGCTGTCCTCTCATGACTACACTATTGGTGTGAACTGAGAAATTTTGGGGTCAGTCCTTGACTTGCTTTCCCTCTGTAATTTTTTTGTATTCGGAAAGTCCCTTTAACTCTCTCTGTGATTCTTTCCCTCCTCCCATGTCTAATGGTAAGAAACCCTTTCATTACAGGACTTTGTCCTGGTTTTGGCTAGGATAGAGTTAATTTTCTTCCCAGTAGCTGGTACAGTGTTATGTTTTGGATTTAGTAGGAGAATAATGTTGATAACACACTGATGGTTTTCGTTGTTGCTAAGTAGTGTTTATACTAAGTCAAGGATTTTTCAGCCTCTCATGCCCAGCCAGCAAGAAGGCTGGAGGGGCACAAGAAGTTGGGAGGGGACACGGCCAGGACAGCTGACCCAAACTGGCCAAAGGGATATTCCATACCATATGACGTCATGCCCAGTATAGAAACTGGGGGGAGTTGGCTGGGAGGGGCGGATCACTGCTCGGGAGCTAACTAGGCATCGGTCAGCGAGTGGTGAGCAACTGCCTTGTGCATCACTTGTTTTGTATAGTCTAATTATTTTAGTATTATTATTGTCTTATTACTATTATCATTATCATTATTTTTTCTTCCTTTCTGTGCTATTAAACTGTCTTTATCTCAACCCATGAGGTTTTTTTTCGATTCTCTCCCCCATCCCACTGGGTGGGGGGAGTGAGCGAGCGTCTGCATGGTGCTTAGTTGCCAGCTGGGGTTAAACCACGACAGACTTCTCCAATGGGCCTGAGAGAAGTTTTTCAAACCAATATTAGGATCATCTCTAATCTAGCATACCTGAGGTGTTCAACTGTGACTCCTTGATTTATGCCAACAGAACCTAAGGCCTTCAAAATCTCTCCCATCCAAATATTGGACTAATCCAGGCATACTGGATCTGTCAAGATCCAGATAATTCAACCTCCAGCAGGTACAAGACCACTAGTAGTGAAACTCAAGGGATCGTGTTTGCCCACCTTGGCCTCACAAAGGCCAAAGGACTTTTGTTACCCTTAAAGAGGAGCTTTCTCAGTGCCATATCATGCCTAACCATGCCGGCGAGAGGGGGAACACACTCAGGGACTATTGCTGTGACATGTTGCCACTCGTTGGCCAAGGAAGCCCAACCACATCACTAGTATGAAGAGTCAAAGATGTGAGAGCAGCCTGAAGACATGAGGCCCGCCATCCACATCTCCCAGCCATGAAGTGGATGGGTGTTGGTGCAAGGTCGCAATACTTGTCTCAGCTGGTCGTTTTTATTAGGTTCTCACCCTTAGGGGTGCTTTAAGGCCATTTGCTTTCCTCAACTCCTTGTATCAGCTATCTCAGCACCCAGGCTGGAAATTAAAAAAAATTCCCAAGGCTTTGAGTCACCGTGGGCTGCAAATCCACTATTTAAGACTGGACCTAAGCTTATGCCTTCATACTGCTGCAAGAGCTGGACCTAAAATTACAGGAATCAGAGTGGTAATAGGCAAGTCAGAGGCAAGCATGAGGAGATAACCAGCAGCTGGCCAGGCAGCTTAATTTGTGACAAAGGAGACAAAGCATGACCGAAAGCCCCTTAATTCCCAGCAGAGGCTGGGGGCAGCCCAGGCGGAGCAGCAGGGCCAGGACAGAGCAGTGGTGGCTGTGGCTCCTGCCCACCGGAGCCAGCCTCCTCCCTGGCCTGCCTGGAGTTTTCAAAGGCCTAAATCAAACCAGCAGGAGGAACTTGAACGCCTATAAATCTTCAGTTTGGACTTGGTTTAATAATGGTGTCAGTTTAAAAAAAAAAATTTTTAAAAAGCCCAATGATCTCTCCCATCTAACCAAATGCGGCCAAAAAAAGCATGTTTTTTTTCTTCTAAATTGCCCAAAGGCAATGTAGATTTTTGTGTGGATGACTGAAGCCTGAAAACCACTCCAATTTCTGCACATTTTCATTCTTTGACAAAAGAATTACATTTTTGGGGAAGGCAAGGATAAATTTATTTTCGTTCAAAGTCTGAGGGAGATCTTTCCAACCAAACTTATCAAACTTTACCAAACTTTTCCTTTTCTTCAACTCTCACCCATGTTACTTCAGCATCTTTTTAACATTTCATGTTCACTTTCACCTAAGCTCGCTCATGGTATTTGCCTGAGGTGTAACAAGGCAATGGGGGAAGGATGAAGCATAGCTATAATTCCTAAAATATCCCAAACAAGCAAAGTGTCCTGTAGGAAACGGGAACAAACTGAGCCACTATCCCAGTCACAAAATGTTACAGCAACGGGGCAAGCAACTGAATTAATAATATCACGATGTTGATAGCTCTTACTGTAAAACACCATCCCTCCTTTCAGCCCCAGATGCTAGGAACTGCGTTGCTTTGAACTGTTATCACCCATTCCTCCCACCCATTCATTTGAGAAGATAAAAATCAAGGTCTGGGCTGCTGAGTCAGATTACAAACACCCAAACAAGACATTTACCCAGACTTGGTTTTGGTCACTTCTTCGCTGAAACTCTGTGTCATGGGGCTGGCAGGAGACTCATAACTTTTTTCAGAGAAATGAGCCACTGAGAACCAGAAACCACATGCGGGGAGGGGAAAAAAAAATAAATAAATTTGCTTTGTGAACAGGGCAAATTTCTAAACTTCTGGTCAGAAGCTGGTTCTTCTCAACATAAAATCCTGAGCAACTGAGTAGACAACCCTGGAGAAATATTATGGCCTGGAGGATAAAACACTAGCCTGGAAATTGTGAAATTTAAGCTTTTTGGTACAGCAATATCATGTATGAATAACCTGTGGCAACTCAGGTTACAGCTGTGAGCCTCAGTTTCCCCTGAAAACTGATATCCAAAGCGGTTTGGCTCTTCCCACAAAAAAAACTCTACTAAAAGAGGTCGATATTATGGGTACTATTTTAGAAACTAAAACTTCTGAGGTGACTAGACTCATCAGTACCCTGAGGGAAGCTCTTCTCTTTTTGTTACATGAAAAAGTACGATTTCCCACTCTGGGATGAGCTGAACCTTCAGATCGTTACAGCTGAAGACACCCTGGCAAAGCTCAGAGTTTCCATTTCTCTTGGGCTTCTTCAAGTCTCCTTTTTAGTTTCAGTTTATATTTCCTGTCTCCCCCCCCCCCTTTCATTTTTGGGGCTTCAAATGCAAACAAAAACCAAAAGCATCACTGACGCAAGGTCTTTTTGTATTTCTCTCATTTTGACTAGAAACCAGAGCAGGCCAAATAAAATGAAATGACACTTAGATATCACTTTGGGGTTCCAAATGCTTTGTAAACCTTAGGAACTACCTCTTTTATCATAGAGGATGGCGTGTGCTATCATATCCTTTATTTGCAGAGAGGGAGGTCAAAACAGAGTAAGTTTAATGGCTTGATATTTTCATTTTAAGCACACAATCCATGTTTCCAATTCCTTGGCTTGCGTACCGGATGCCCCTGGGTTTTGAGATGCAAACCCCTTTGGAGTTTAAGCCCCAAACTTTCATGCAAATGTGATGCAGCACACGTGCTGAAAACATTCATGATTAAATAAAACCAAACCTCCCTTGCTGAACACAGAAGGGAGAAACTTCCCTTTTGGAGGTGAACAGGGGTTCACGGCTGAGAACCGTGGTCTTTGCTGCAAGACACGGTTTCATGTTGGTCTCAGATCCGCTAGCCTCTCGACATCCCCAAGCCAAATAAACAATGAGGAGTTTTTAACTGATTTTGATTGACTTCTCATCCTCGTGCTCAGTTTTTTTTGGCAGGGTTGCAAATGAAGCTCTTTAGTGATTACAGCTAGAGCTGTTAAAGCTCCCTTGCTCCCTGCCCTGTGAGGAGCACAGAGGACGAGTGCTCACATCTTCCTCCTAATTTCAGCACCTGGGAATTATTCCCCATATCCTGCAATTTTGACCTCTTTTCCTTTCAGTGCCACTTGCGCTCAGAAAGCAAAAATCCAGTCCCGGGGGAATATATGGGATGTTTTACATCCCAGGACAACACTTTCAACACTTTGTTTTGGGACTGAAAAAGGAGGCAAGACAATCACCTGCTTGAGTGAGCTCTTTGGACGAGGCAAACAAGTGTCACTTTGTTCTCACTTGTGCAACTCGGGCAGAGACTGAGAGGGGTATGGGAAGGTCAAGACAGACCCGTGATTTAAAGGCAGGATGGTTTGGTGGCTGAATGAGCTGGGGGCTTCACTTTCAGCTCATGCTGATACAGAGCATTACGCAGAGGGAGGCATGGGAGTGCCTCAGTTTCCCCACTGTAAGGTGGGGACTGCGCTGCCTACTCCCATCACAGGGCTCCTGATAAAGCACTCCTGAATCAAGACACAAATCTGCAGTGCCGAGCAACCAACACACCAGCCGTTTCATGGCCATACAGCTGGAAAAGAGTTGTCCCTTGCCTTGCTCTGGGAGCAGGAGTATTGCCCCAACCCTGTCACCCACCTTCCAGGGCCAGTTGTAAAGCAAGGCCGGCAGAAGGGAACCCTGGCAGACCTCAGCATGCCTCACTTGAAGGTGATCCACAAAGCAAGGCAAGCTTTCTTTCCTTTTGCTTAACAACAAAGTTTTGGACCTGCTGATGAATGCTGAAGCTTTAACCAAGTGCATACTGACTATAAAAAAAGCTCCCGACTGCCTCTTGGGTATCTTTAAGGAGCACATAAGACTTCAAGGGCCCAAACACAACACAACTTGCTGGCCACGAATAGGATATACCCTTGCCAAAACCTTCCTCTGCTGCAGCTATGGCATTCTCCAGAAAATATTTTATAAGCCAGTCTCCGAGTTTTATGACATGAGCGTATAGAAGCGAACGTAAACTCCGCTGACCCTCGTGCTGCTTTTTGGCTCAAGGAACTGCTTCTTTTTACATCTTTCTTCCCCTTCTCCCCGGCTCCTTAACTAACCACAGATTTCTAAGTAAGAAGGAAATTACGCTAATTGAAACCTTCTCAGTACATTATCAGCTTTAGCGGGAGCATTTGGGGAAGGGGAAGGCAGAAGGCTTAGGGCAGAGGGGAAGCGCAGGATTAAATCACCCCTTGGAGGAAGATGTCAGGGTGTGAAAGGCCAGCTAACTGCTTTTGGTAATATCAGGCTGGAACTTCCTTCTCCCAAGTGCCACCAGAGCCTCCCACCCATGTCCAAGATCAAGCCAGGGATGCTGGAGGACCAGGTCAAGGCAGGCAGGACCCGATGCAGCCGACCTGTGATGCACCAGACAAACACAATTTCTCTCCCTTCGCTTTCACAATGACTGTAACAGCCCTGCCCGGGTGCGCAGGCATCACGCATCAGTCGGGCTTGAAACGCAGCTGAGTATTATCCATGCTACAAGTGGACGTACTCGAGGGTTGAGTAGTTGTCATGTTTTATCGACACACCATCAGATCTCATCGGCATCGTGCGCTGAAACAGCTCATTCACCTCCTGACCAGCAGATGATAGCTGGATCCTCACAACACCCAGATTTTTCATGATAGCACTTCCATGCAAGAAGCTAGACTTGCAAAGCAAGACTTCTGTGGCCACAAAAACATCAGGAATGGGTCAGATTCTGCTTGGGAGACATTCTGAGTTCACAAGGGGAGTATTTTGACACTACAGTTGCATGGGAAAAATGACCAAGCAAAACGTAAGCACCAGACTCCAGGAATTTCCATGAGCATAAGCACAAAGTTTTTGGAAACAGGTTTAGCGGGAATGGTGTTTCCACTGAAGTCCTTCCCTCCTTCCCCTCCCCGGCTGCCTGACTTTCCCAGAGTCTCAATTTGCAGCCTGCCTGAATACCACTCAAAATATTTTCTCAATTAGAGGAGAAAACAGGAATTTGCCACTTGTCTGCCTCTATTCTGCTGCCTGTCAGCATTCAGCAAATATTTCAATCGTAGTCCTTTGCATGCTGCTAGCCCCGCTCATTTAACCTTTGGCCCTTCCCTAGGCTAATCCATCGGCCTTTACCTTCAAATCTTTACAGCCAAGGGCTGACTGAGGGCTGGGCTGGCAGGGAGGATGAAAGGGGTTGGGGGGATAACTTATGCCAGACTCCAATATTGCATTTTTGAGGGGGGAGTAGAAGGGGTGAAAATCTCTGACCACGCTCCTCAAAGAATTTGATATACTAGCAGCTGGGATTTGTGCTTCCACATCTGGGAAACAATGAGGAAAATTAACACACTTAAAAAAAAAAAAAAGAGAGAGAAAGGAGGCCTCCATCATCTCGGCTCTCCTCTGCACAGGCAGTGGCATCCTGAAGCAGGTACCTAATTGCCCGCAGAGCCTTTGCTCTTCTTCTCCCGCCTCGGCAGCTCTCCTCCCCGTCTCACGTGTCGCTGAGATTAGTAGCTAACGGTTCCACTGTCAAAAGTGCATGTGATGAAAATAATGCCCAGAGCGCAGCCTGTCAGCCTCAGAAGCGCCTGCTCGACTTTGATGGCAGAGGATCCCGAAAGCCCGCGCCCGCCCGGCCTCCCCCCCAGCCGGCCGCTCAGCCGAGCATCCATCGTGGCTCTCCTGGGGCCGTGCCCAGTCGCCTGCTGTATGAGAAATCGCTGACCCTTCCGTCACGTGGATGCTTTAATTGTTCACATCGGTATTTTGTTTCTCTCTACCGTAGACAGTTTGCTGTCTGTTATCTGTCCTTCATATGTAATTAATTGTGCTGTCTCCCGGCTCATTAGAAACAAGCCCCTCTCCTCCCTTCCCCCCCTCTCCCCCGGCCAAGTCACAGTGCGCATTATTTAGGTTAAATCATGTTTAAGTAACTACATAAATAGTAGGTCGAGTTTGCCTTTTGTCTAGGCTGAGACTGTTGCTTGGCTCCTTTCTCAACGTGCCAGACCAGGAAAGCCCTTGTTGCTGGAAGCTCTCGAAGGGAAACCCTCACCAGGCAGAGCAGCCGTGCCACCCCAGGAGCAGGGGAAGGTCCTTCGAGCAGAAGGCTCGTCCAGTAGGTAAGAAGAATGAGCTGCCAAACTTTAATAAGGCAGGCGTAAAAGTCAGCACTGCAGAGCAAAAATCCTGCCAAGAGGATGTTCATCGTCTAGCAAGAGGTAACAGCAAGAGGAAGGTGAGGTTTGGTTTTTTTTTTTTTTCCTTTCCCCTCCGCAGCTTATTCTAGCCAGCAAAATGCACTTCAGGTGACATCACTTCACACATCCCAGGTCACCCGCTACTGTCTGAGCAGACCTCTCTTGCAGCTACAGCATTGAAACTCAGGTGCTACAATGCAAGTGAAAGACTTCTGAGCTTTCATTCAATTAAGAATGAAATGATAGTTTCTGAAGTGGGTTCCCTCAGTGCACCGGTTAAAAAAAAAATAATTGAGGATGTGGGTATACAGGTTCAAGCAATCTAAAAACCAACATGAATCATCACCTCGAACTCAAACAAAACCTGCACCGAACTGTCTTAAAGGGTTACGGTAGTTAAACTAAAGCCTGTAAAGTTCATTTGCTCACTTTTCTGGGCCAAAGCTTAATGTCCTTGTAGACCATTTTCCTGTGCAAAAGCACCTCTAATATCAGCTGATGTAAAGATTTGAGGATTTAAATATCTGCTTCTAGCTGTGAATAACCACTGACAGAACGAGCATGAGAAAGCTTGTTTCCTCGAGATTTCCAGCTTAGCTTAAGAGATTTAATCATCTGGATGAGCTTCGGGTGAATCATCTGAACTTTTGGATACCGACTGCAGCCAAGACCTCCCATCTTCTTTGTGTGTGCACATCCTCACTGATAGACCTGGCCTAGCCAAATGCTTTAACTGATTGGACAGGGCTCAGCTTTGCTGGATTGCCTGCACAAAGGTTGTGAAGGGCTTCAGTGAAGACTTCCACATGAAAAGCACTGCAGACATTTCCAGCGGTGTTATATGAAGCTAAATTACTGCTTGGGAAAACTGCTTATACTAGGAATGCGAGGCAATGAAGTTCTCTCTTCCCAGCACAATCTGGGCGCAGATGATGGCAGAACAAAAGCTTTCCGGGCTGCCCAAGACCAATGAATCTCACCAGTGACATGGGAAGACCACCATGAAGAGCCAGGGCATAGTTCAGTTTTCCAGTCTATCTACAGCTGGCCCTCTCCACCGCAAGGGCTTAAAAAGGATGGAGGTCACGAGCACGTGTCATGCAAGTCACTAAAGTTGTTTTATCAGAGACCCTCAATCTAAACTTGCTGCCTGGGCTTAATACAGCTGCTGATCTACCAGGGAAATGTGCTGCTATTGAGCTGAATCCACCAAAATGGCAGTCCGGCTTCTCATCCCTACCCAACTTGCCCTTCAAACACCGCTCATACCGCTTCAGGAGGAGACAGTCCCCCCTGCAACTTTTTCCAAATCTAGGCAGACAGAAATAAAATATCCACAGCTTGGTTCATCAGAAACACATCCGGCTTTTAGGTGATGTTGTATTATTAATAATATATGCTCTAAAAAAAAAAAAGTTCTCAAGAAGGAAAGGGGAAAAGAAGGAAGAAAGAAAAACACACACGAGTGGGGGAAGGGGGGAAAAAGGACAACAATCTGAGACTTTCAATGGGAATGTCCAAAAATAACACAAACAGGATCTCCCTGCCATCTGCTCCGATCCTCTCTGAATGGCTTTCAAAGCAAAAAGCCTTGCCAAAACCTGACAAACAAAGCACCAAGCATCAGTTTTAATGGAATACCAATACTGCATTCCTCCTTCCCCCCGTTTTGCTACATAGACACACACCTTCCACACCCCTCCAGTTGCCAAATAAATGACACTATGCAAAAAAATTTGCTTCGGTTACGAAGCTGAACAAGGAATAATTTTGCAAGTGCTCCCGTATGTCTCTGCTTCTCCGCTTACAATGGACACTAATAAGATTTGCCATAACTAATTCATTCTTTCACGCCATTACCCTATTCTCTACCTTAAAAAAAAAAAAAAAATTATTCTGCCTATCCCATGTGTATTTTTCTGCAACTTTCACACAGTTGAAACACAAGGGTTTCAACAGTAAAGCCCACCCGTCACAGAGCACACTTTCAACTTAGTTTAGGCCCCTCAGCGAGGTTTTAAGGTGAGTTTTACTAAACCTAAAGGAACAGAAGAATGTTTGTCACTTTTTTCCTTTGATTTTCCATTCTCATTTAAGAAAAAGAGATGTCTAAAGGGAATGATGGGGAACGGGGAGGCATAGGAGAGCTGCGATCTCAACACCAAAGGCAATGTGTTAGTGCACATAAAGTAGAAAGTCTCGACTCCAAAGGCAATGTGCTAGCACATATAAAGCAGAAGCAAAATTCACTAGCTGCAAAACTCAGTAACTCTCCTATGCTTCACTTCGGCCCGGCTAAGCGAAGCAAACACAAAGCAAACACCCAGCAGCAACACCTAGGAATCGATGAAGCCTCCAGCCCGCGCTCCGCTTTTAGTCCTTCACGACTAAATACAGCTCCGGGATGCAGAGATCTTGAAGGGCAGAAACCAATTTTACTTTGGGGTTTTTCTGTTATTGTTTTTTTTTTTTTTAATGATTCACATCTCTCCTGACAAACCTAAGAAACAAAACCAAAATGCTTAAATCCACACTTCTTTTTTGCACTTTGCTCCCTCTGCTATTGAGATATTTTTATGTGCCAGGAGCACACCTTTACCAGTGCTGATCAAGCTTTTTTTTTCCCCCCTCTTTTTTTTTTTTTTTTTTAAAACATCTGAGGCCTAAATTACTTGAACAAACAAAAGAGTTTTCCCTCCCTCTCTTCCCGGCTGCCAACCCCCCCAGTGCTGGATCTGCCCCTCCTCCTCCGGCACACAAATGGCCTCACACCAGACAGGATGGAGGGAGGGCTCCCAATTACGTCTTTTTATTAACGAGAGGCCACGGCGGGGAAGGGACTGGGGTGGGGTGGGGGACAGACAGCGGCTGCCAGCTCCTTCCCGTCACCCAAAATGGGGGAACAGAGATTGCGGGTAACCTGCCAGGAAGGAAGCCCACCCGTGAGAGCTTTGGGCCACCTGCCAGCTCACCCCATGCCATGGGATGCCGTGGTGGGCAAGCATTGCTGGTCTGCCCCCCCCCACCACGTCTGGGAAAGGGTGGCAGGGAAGTCCTGCGGGGACCTCGGTTGTTTCTTGCAGCCCGTGGATGGGGAGAGCTGGGTGGTGGCGGGAGCCTGCTGGATGCACCAAGCCATGGGGGTGGGCGCAGGGATCCTTGCTGCAGTTGGAGCAGCAGAAGGTGGGATGCCTTCTCCAGTGGCCCTGGGTGAGACATCTCTGTCTGCCTCGATTTTCTGCTTGCAAACTGGGGAAGACCTTAGGAAAGTGCTGAAAAGTTATGCTCTTTGGTAGTATTCAGACATGATAGTTACAGGGCACTGCCTTCTATTTTCTGTAAGTACCATCCATCATCTAACGCCTTTCCCCCTGTCTCTGTAGTGATTCATTTTCTTGTTCCACTAGGAAAGATAGGAGGGTATTTTTTGAGAAAAAGCCATGGTCAAAATCAAAACTCTTTCCTTCTCTCCCCTTTCAATCTCAGGCCACCCTTTGCATTCCCCCTTCAACGTTGTGGCATCACACCTGATGACAAACCTCCTGAGTCCCTCAGGCCTCCGATTCACCCATCAGACCCTCTCCAGTGCTGCCTGCGTGGCTGTCTCCGTCTCGCAGAGCCCAAATCCTCCTTTCTCCTTACCTCGCTGTTTAAATTCCTCTCCCACTGGGCTGCCAGCTTTTCCTCGGGAACAAAGCACAGCCCCCGTGAGCAAACATTTCTACCCATCTGTGTTCAGCAGCCACGACAAAAATGGCTCCCCTTACTCCCAAAGCCCCCCTAATTTTTCCCCAGACCTCACAACACACCTGATGTCCTTTCTGACTCTTTCCCCACTCTCAAAAACTAGATTTGGTCGCTTTGTCCAGTCTTTGGGTTTGTTTATTTATTTACGGACCTTTATCCTACCTGTGCTCCTTGTCGAGTCTGTTTTGGGGTCAACCTCTAGCTGTGTTTTCACGCAAGTGGCAAGACTGCGGGTAGGCAGCGAAGATGCAGGTGAGCAAAGGGGACTATAAGGAGAGCATAAAGCATTTTGACTTTTTCTAACCAGGGATTAACACATGGGTTTTAAACAAGGGGACTCCCTTCCCAGCTGACAGCAGCAGCTGCAGCTTCTGACTTGCTTGCAGAGTGGCAGGGAATCGAATCAAAGAGAAAAGAAAAAAGAGGACAACCCTTCCTTGGGGAGTAGGAAACACAATACGAGCTATTCTAAAACCCCTGCAAATACTGGCTTGGTTTTAGGTCAGGCTCTCCTTCCCCCTTCTGTCTCGTGTCCCCCCCCCCTCCTCTCGCAACAAAGGGAAATTGGTATTTTTCAGAATTCTCCTGAAAGCCAACCCGGCAGATGGTTCTTTCCATGCTGGGGAGGGAACAAAAAGAAAAAACCTGCCAGGATACACATCACCGAGATGTGACAAAGATGGGCATGGTGGCTGGCCTCTGACCCAGGGATTTCACATAGGCCTATTAAACCATGTGGCCAAGATGGACTGAGTCGACTTACAACTCCAGCACGCAGCTGCTGTACCCCACAGGCTCGTGCTAAGTTTTATTAGCTTAAGTCAGGCCAGATAGACTGAAGAAAGACAGGGTTTCTCTACATTTCCATCCCACCTTTTCAGCACCTTAGGACAATCCCTCACGCCAACGTCTTAACGGGTGGACGTGAAGTTCAGCGGCCAAATTCACAATGAAATAGTAAAAGGCTTATTTAGACAGTAATTAGCAACTGCCTTACTTTACCAAAGTCTTACATACACATCAGTAATATGAACTCCTGAAAAGAAAATATGAACTCCAGAAAGCCAAGGGTAAGTCACTGTCAGTCCTTCTATCACAGTCAAATGCTTCAGGTTAAGGATCTGGCTGTCCATCACAAGCTGCCTTCCCTTTTCTTTAAAACTTCTTCTTTTCTCTAGATGACATCAACAGCCAAATTCCCACTCTTTTCAAGGGTGCCCCAAGCAGACCCAAGCACTCCACATCCCAAGCACCCAAGTTGATTCCAAGGATGAAGCATGACTTGGTTACGTGCCACGTCTGCCAATCAAAGCACGGGGAGCAGCAAAGGACGTGCTGCCCTCCCGCAGAGCTGCCCCGTGCTTCACAAATTCCCATGAAGCACGTTGGCAGTTGCTGTCCCCGAGTGACTAATAGCAGCTCCTGCCCACGCCCAGAGTCAATGACCTAAGGACAGATCAATCCCTCCCCATCACGCTCTTCCCAGTTCCTCTTGCGATCGCTGTGCTGTAGTCACAGAAGGAAACAGGCTTTCCCCCCCACCTCTCCTTCAAATCAGGAATATAATTACAAGTAATGCAATGGAATTAAGACAAGAGAGAGAAAAGGCTGGAGGGAATTCGTCCTAATGATTACATAAATTATGGAAGAAAAGTATCCCATGGAAAGCGAGAGGCTGTCTTTGGGAAGAGTACTCAGCTGAGCACTGGTGAACGCGACGTCAGAAAACAGGCAAGACAAATTAATTATCCCCATCTAACCTGCACATACATGGGGTATAAGAAGTAAACCACGGCGTCAATCCGGTACCATCAGTTCCCAGTGGAAGATGCAACAAAACAAGTGCCTTCAAGCTCCCTGCTAATACACATTAGGCAGGATACTGATGTAGGGACTGTCCCTGGAGCTGAAAAGACTTTGGTGGGAGGCAGAAATGAGGGTTGATCAAGCCCCCGTTAGTGCTGCTGCTCCCCAGTGGAAAAATATCTGCCTCAGGTCTATTTTTCTTAGTCTTAAGGGTGAGCTTTCACCAAATTACCCACCTGGGAATACAGCAGGTAAAATTTCGGTGAAGCTACCCGGGCCAGCACAATATTTTAGCATATACTGGGGCATGGAGGAGACTACTGAAAAAAAAAGTCCATTTAGAAATTACAGCGTAGACTCTACCTTGAAGGTAGGAGGAAACTATTTCCGACGTATCCTCCTGGGAAACGCTTGCCAAGCATGTTACAGAAGTGCCTTTTCACAGAAGCACCAGGTGGGGAACCGGCAACATTACTCCACCATGAAGCAAGGGCGTGATCAGTGGTGACACATCCGAGTGTCCACTGCTCAGCCATCAGCAAGGAGAGTGGGGCCATGGCCTCTGGCTCATTTGCTTGTGCCACCACATTCCTCCCGAGAGTGTTGGGCAAGGCAAAATTACCCACAAATCCCCTCAGGGCTGATTCTCATCTTTCAGCCGTGAGGATGGAGAGCGGCTCACATGAAGCTAAGGCGCTGGAAAGTGCTGAAATTCCTCAATGAACCACCCAGGTTTATAGTGGTAGAGTTGTTGTAACACCCATGTCAATAAAAGATACCATCTCTCTCTACAAACTTTGCCACCCAGGTGAGACAGAGAGCCATGAGAAACTGATGAGAAGATAATGAGTCCTCCAGTAAATATTCCTCATTTGACTCTTACCTCATGTTAGGGTTTACAGACCAGAAGGGACTATTAAGGGCATCTAAATGGACTGATTGTACACTGGCCCCAAAACTCCACCCCCCTCATTTCTGCATCAAGCCCTAACTCTTCTTTGAGATAAATTTCATTTTTAAGCTAGCAGTGAAGATGCAGAGAGTTAATAATTTTGAAACAAATTCACCAGTTTCAATGACAAGTAGAAGAGGACTGGCTTCCAGAAGGGCTGTGCACCCAGTGCTTGAAGATCAGGCCACCACCTGGGAGACTCTGTTGTGTCATGGTTAAGCAACCACAGCTCAGTGAAAAAGGCCCGAGTGTTACCCTGGCCTGCAACAGGTTCCTTGAGTGAGTCACTTAATCTTATTGCTCTATTTCACATACTGTACTAAGAGACAAGATGATTTCATTTCTCCTTCTTTTGTTTCTACAGAGCTTGTGAACTTCTTGCAGGAGGACAAGCTCTCCTGATGCCTTCATAGAGGACCTGCCAACAGTAGACATTGATGTACAACAGGAACAGGAGGCACCATCTTAAAATGAGCTTGGTAGAGACACACTTAGTTCTGCAAACACAGTTGCAGTTAACTGTCCATCTTGAATGACCATGTCCTCATCTTCAGCAATGCTATCTTCCACAGTGACCACAGTCCAAGCCACATCTCAAATATGCAACCTCATTTCTGTAGTAAGACACCTTTGCCCTTCCACTGTCCCTTTCACTGCTAGCCCACAGCTCCAGCAAAAAAAGAAGATAATAACAAGGTATTTTTCTTGATACCACCCTGGAGAAGTAAAGTTTTTTCCAGGCTGACCATCCTACTTGGAAGCAGTGTCCTGCTACTGGTGCATGCACCATTGCTTGAGAATCCCTCTCCTGATAGCAACCGCCTGCAGCTCGGAGTCCAAATATAACCACGATGTAGAAATAGCACTTCATGTCATGAAATGAAGGAGCCAACAGCCACTGGTCTAATTCACATTAGAGGTCATGGCAAGAAATGGAAAATAGCGCTCTTACGAAAACACAGCTAACTGGACTTGTCCTCGAGGGTCACGTAGCAAATGGAATCATTTTAAGGTTCAAGAGTTGGAAAAGTCTCAGCATTAAAAAACAAAACACTGCATGTTTACTCTGGATATTTTTAGACTGGTTTCCTAAGGAAACAAGGCTAACACGATCACACTGTGTTTGCGTTAGTGTGTATGTGAATGCACACACAAACTCCTTGCCCGCCTGCATGATCCTCTCCTCAATGTTTTTTGAATATTTTGGCCGATTTTGATCAAATGTGATGTAAGAACAGAAATCATTGAGATACGATATTCAAAAAAGTTTTGTTCAAATTGTTCGCTGGCCAGAAGAAAGGGACCCCTGAGAGGCTCCCAAAGAGGGCTTGGCCAGCAAGTTCACTCATCGTTAGACACCAGAGAAGCCACATAAGAGGAAAGTGGTCAGAAACCAACTTTCACAAGTTTCAGTGCTCTTAGAAAAAGAAAAAAAAGACAAGCTGAGGGCAGCAGGTGAAGCCACTCTTTCCATTCAAAAGAACTCAAGACGAGTCCATCACGCAGTCCCACTGACTATGCAGGGGAATGTGGGCAGCCAGAAGCCCGTCTGGGAATGAAGCGTGTGAAGAATTAGACCTGACCTGAGGGCGCCAGCTGGGTGTGCGTGTGTGTGTGAAAAAGAGATTGAAGATGAAAAAGCTGGAGGTAAATCAGAAGGTATATGTGGTCAGGCATGCCTGGAAGGAGAGGAGAGGGAGCGCTGCATGCAAAAGTTGATGCTAGAGGAACGTGAGCATGTGCATGAAGGACTGACACCCCCGTGCATCCCAAGACCTCTGCAAATGAAGACACAACCAGTACAGAGGTTTGCAGCTCTGGGTGTACATGCCAGCGCGTCGCGTCTCCGGCACATCTCTGTTAGCCTGGAGGCCACGGTGCTTTCGAAACACAACCAGCTTGCGCGGACTTGGCCAAGCCTTTATGAGGCTGCTGGGAGCAGCACCTGTCCCCTCCTGCAGTTCGGTGGTGGGGACTGTGGGACCTCCAGCTGGACCCTCAGCTTCCGTGCGCAGGTCCCAGTTGCTTCCCTGCAGCGCCTCCTCAACCCCAAAACCAGCACTGAGGACATTTTGTCATGGTTTGAAAAGAGAGGCACAGCACAAGCAAACAAGGAAATGTCACAGAGGGCCATCGAAACTCGGCCGTGGGAGCGACCGCTGCAAAACAAAACCTGTCCTGGACACGGACGGCCTCCACAAGCCCGGGTCAAATGGCAGCTAATCAAATACAGTGAGTATTCCTCATTTGGCACTCTACGTTAAGGAGTAAAAGCTTGCTTAGATTTCCCCAGACCATCCTTTCACGGCCAGATGTTTGCTTCTTTAAGAAATACTTGACTACATGCAAAAAAAAAAAAAATCAGTCACAATTCTTTGGCAGCAGACAGTGAGGAATGGGCATCAGCTGGCTCAGGCAGAGCACCGAGCTGGAAAAGAAACCTTGCCTTATTCCTGTCACAAGATAGCCATGACATGATGCAAGGTGGACACTGGTCCAGCAGGCGTTGGAGAAGGAGAAGGAAGGGTAAGAGTCGGGATCCAGCGCTCTCTGATCTTCACAGGGAGGACTGAACCACCTTCAGGAGGGACCAGCCTCCAGGTGACTACGTGGGGGCCCAAGAGGACTCAGCTCCCGCTCTGGGCACCTAAGGTGCCTTCAAGGATCAAGATGAACCTGAGCCTGAGTGGTTCTCAGCTCACAGCAAAACTGGTTTCTTAAGCTCTGAAGTTTTTACAAAGAAATTCATTCCTGCTTTCTTTTTGGGGGGAGCCCGAGGTAGTTGTGGTGGGAGGGCACCAAACTGCAGCTGTTTCATTTGTGCCTTCAACAATGCGGTAGAAAGAAAAGCTAGCCAAAAAGAAACTTGGGATGAATATCAAAGTGCTGAGTTTGTGTAGCTTTGCACCCATACGTTTGTGTAGAAAGACTGTAAAACCGCCAGGAGCCTCGTGCCTGTTAGAGCAGCTCTGAATTGGTCTCTCAGCTGCTCAAAAGCCAGTTTCACCTTAAATGCAACTAGAAGAAGACTTCCCCGCTGTGCTGGCACTTCTGGGGCTCTACCACTATTCCATAACCTGGGCAGAGGTCTACACTGCTGGCTTGAGCTTCAGGTACCTACCACCAGCATCATTTAGAGCAGCTTCAAGGCTTTGCTAAGCAAGAGTAGGGACCAAACCAGCACAGAAACAGGTCCAGGCTGAAGGGGCTATGGAGCCTCCATCCTTTGGAGAAAAAAAAAGAAAAAGAAGCTGTAAATCAAAGCCTGCCGCTTCAAGCAGGTACCACCACAAATGCGCAAGTGCCTTCTCCTCCTTGCTAAGCCACAGGCAGCACAGGGAGCAAGCACTTACGTCAACTCCCTGAGCCACGTTTGGGATCGCGACAGGAAGAGCTGACTCAGAGGACATCTCACACGGGGATGCCTTTAGCAAAGAGGAATAAGCATGCACTATGAGCAATTGGATGATCATGCACACAAATCACCGGGGAGAGGAGTCTGGCACAGGGGTAACCCGACAAGAGCTGCGGATGCGCATGAGAACCTGGAGGGAAAGTGCAATGTGCAGTCAGCGATGCAAAGAAGGGGGAAGGAGAGGAGGGGGAAGCGTTCATGATCTTCTGGAAGCAGGAGGGGTGCAAAGGGGAAAGCGTGCAAATGAAAGAGTCCTCAAGGAAAGGCGAACCGCAGGAGAAAGTTGCGTGTGTGGGGCAGAGGAAAGGAAGACGATGAATTGAATTTCAAGGGAAAAAGTGCTGGAACTGCTTCCTGCAGAGAAATGGCAAATACCTACAGGAACTCAAAGGAAAAAAAGGTGTTGCAAGAAAATCCAAGGATAGAGTTTCCTCTGACTGCACACAAGGAAGCTTTACTTCAAATCAACTTGCTGTCACTTATCTCTCAGCAATAAAACGCATTCATCCATCCAAAGCTCTCAAAAACCCCAGTGCAATAATAATTACAAAAAAATGAGTTTACATCCCCCAAAGCAGGACATTATGCATATGATGGAAGCTCCAAAGAAACTTTGTCAGGCTATGCTTAAAGAAAGAAGGAGGTGGAAAAAAAAGTGTTTGCAGACACAAGAAAATAGACAGAGCAGCAAATGCAGGGAGGGGAAAAAAAAAAAGGAAATAAAACAAAACCAGGGAAATACTGCTCATCTGGGGCTTGTTAAATGCTACATGACAGGCAGGGAATGCTGATGGATTGCTTCATTGCGTTTGGTGCCACGCTTTCAGTGCCCTTCCAGACTGACAGCGTGTTTCCTGATCCGAAGGAAAAGGCACCTTTAGTGCTACTGAGGATGCTGGACTCGAGCAACCCTGCTGCAGGTGGGAGAGCAGCAGCTGCAGGGCTTGCCAACATGCCAGCAGGACATCCTTTGGGCTCCTGGCTTTTTTTATTCCCTCCCTCTCCAATCAGACTAAATGAAATTGAACCATTTGTGGGTTTAGAAGTGGTAAGGGTTCAGCCCACTCCATCCCCAGGCACCGAAGAGTTGAAATAAGAGCAAATGCTTACAGAACGTTTGTGCACTTTCCAGTTGCCACACAGTGGCCGCACGGACAGCCCAAGCTACGATTCACCTTCCGAGCAGCCCCGGGAAAGGGGTTAGGAAACTATCTTCACTCTTATTTTCAAGAAGGGGAAGCTGATGTGAAACTTGGCATGGTCACGACTTAAAAGAAACCCCAAAAGTTGTTGGGTTGCAGCCAAGCATTCAAGCCGGCAGAGCAGAGGTTCCGAACGCTGATGCTCTCTCACCCTCTGCCTCCCTCCCTGCTCTGGGGCATCAGCAACCGCACCCAGCAAGATCCTCTCCTGGATTCCCTCCCCTCCCATTCATGATCGCATAACATCCCCAGGGCGACTGCTCACACGGAAAAGCAACATGAGGAAAGTATTTAATGTATGTTTACGTCTTTTAATATAGTGTAGCAGCTGGAATCAAAGGCAGAAAAACCAGGCCTCGGCACACAAGCAGCGTGGCTCTCCACAGAGCCCGCTTCTAATCACCGCCGCTCCCTGGACCACAGCTTTAGAAATCAGGCACTAGCCCCTATTGCCTAATTAGCAGAGCAGTGGAAAGCTTAGGAACAGGCATATCTTCTTCCTCCCTAAGTGGCCACTGAATAAATGCTATATTCCCAGTTCACAGCCCCTTTTTACATTGCTGGCATTACCAGTCTTTTGTGTACCCACATGCTGTTACTTAAATTGCTTCCATGTTTTCATTACTTGCCCTCTGTGCTGTGTGTATTGAAACTCCTGCAAGAACGCTGAAGTGGTATTTCAAAGCACTGGGGACTACTGGAGATGTGGCTGAAATTATTATGCAACAAACTTAAGTGATTTTTCAAGTCCTGATAGAGTTTGCTCCTCCTCAGGGGGAAAGATAAATTCAGGTGCTACTCCATGAGGCGCAGGACAACCGCTCCCAGCCACCAGAGACACAAGCATGGCACTTGCAGCTCAGGTTATGCTCAGCTCTCCATCCTTATATACAGGTCTATGAGGCCTGTATATATGCCCTGCATCCATAAGTGAGGTGGTAAACTCAAATTACAATGCTGCTCCCATGAGCAAGAGAAATGTGTACATTGGGCCAAACTCTGCTGGTAAAAATCCACAGAGGACAGTGGAATGACGCCAGCTGAAGATCTGCCCCACTGGTTTAAATGCGTTGTTCCCTGCTGCTGCTGCCAGTAGCTGCTTTTCTGGAGTTTGTGCTGATTAAAGCAACAGGCAATCAAACAGCCTAACTGAAATATCAAAACCACCAGAATCATTTAAATGTGACAATCGCTTTCTTTTTTTAACCACTACCGCAGCTCTCAACGGTTCTGCAAGCACATGCAGAAGGTACCTGCATACTCCTCTCGCCTAGGGAAACCCACGGGTGGACCAGACAGCTTCAGCTCCATTCAAGTTTCGACTTGCTGTTTCCTCCTAACTATCTTCTCCAAAAAATCTCTGTAACTGCCATGAGACACACACATCGGCCATGAAAGCAATCGCGCTGCCAGCACTGGAACCCTTCTCCCACCGATTTCCAGCCTCCCTCTCCTGTAGTGCCTTTCATCACCCCTTGATACGAGATGTTCGCAGCCAAGGCCTGATCCTGCAACGCGTGAGCTAAGAGGCGGTCGTGTGCGAAATCCCTTTGGCTGCAGGGATGCAGGTTATTTACCATCCCGGTGATGCAGGCTGCAGGTCTCCAGGCATCAGGCCCCTTGAGATCACAGCACTGGGGTCTTGCAGATCCCTGCTGGGGACTTCTCTGCCACAGCCCCGGCTCAGCAGCTGCCGCGCGGCAGCCGTTGGGTGTTATGCTAATGGATGCGCCGGTGCGGCAGCCCTCTCCCCATCTGCTCAGAGTATCCACCTGCTGGGTTTTTTTTTTTGTTTTGTTTTGTTTTGTTTTAATGGCCAGATTAGGCCAGTGCTGTCCCAAAGCGCTTCCAGCCTGCGTACGGGTTGCAAACGCAGCACCAGCCAGCTTGGACCTCGCAGCACAAGTGCAAGCTGGATGCAGCCACATTTAGGCTGTGATCCATTTTTTTCGAACTCCTTATCTTTCTGCAATTAAAGTCTCACCCTGAGCGTAACCACACTACAGGGTGCTTTTTTTGTGGTTGTTGGGGTTGGGTTTTTTTGCACATAGTTTCCTTATAGTTAGCTTTATTTATTTAGCCTTTTTGGATGGCCACATGAAGGAACGATCATGCCTTCCATACCCATCTGACCGGGTGATAAATAGAAATGAAAGCTCCAATTTGAAAGCTCTGATTTCTAAGCAGTCATATTCTCCACAGTCCATGCACGGTAGGCAGTGGTTTGCAAGTCTTTTTTTCTCCCTGCATGGCCATGGAGGGATTTCTTGTGACACCTTTGCTGTCACTGAGCATGGTCTCACACAACCGCTAGTTCCCCTGAGACCTCTGCAAGTATTCAGGGAGGAAAGGGAAGTGGAAATAAGACATTGCTCGGTGCTAAGAAGACAGCTCATCCTTCTCTATAGGTGGGAAAATCTCTTCTCAGTGTATTATAGGGCCAAACCTCTGCAGTGCTAAAAAGAGCTATTTTTTTCATGCACATGGAGTATGCCATTTAGCAGGACTGTAGGAAAAAAAATCCCCTTGATTTTGGTTTTTTTGTTCAAGTTCAGCTTCTAAGAGAAGTACTTTCAGAGTGAGCAATGCTAATCTCCCTGGGCTCTGCCTTGAGTCATTGGGAAATATTGATGCTTCAAAAAGTAATTCAGAGTTACCAGAATTTTGGTCTAAGTCTGCCGAGGACACTGTCTCCAGGGAGAGCCATTGGCAATTAGCCTCCTCAAGGCTTCAAGTAGCCCTTTGAGCATCCATCAAGTGTATAAGGTATGGGAGAAGTGGAGACCTTCTGCACAGCAAGGGATTCAAGCTGCATGAGCAGGAAAGCCAAGTCATGCCCCGAGCTCTAATCAGTGGACGCCTACATCCCGGATGAATTTGTCCAGGTTTTGGAGAAACTCATGAGTCTTTCATCAAATCTGGGTTCCTGTCTGAACTCATCATGATACCCACGTGTTACTAAGGAGGGAGGGGTGAAGTATTTGTACTGTGATAAAGCCTCAACCCGTCCAAAGCTCCTTTGTGTAATGCCTAGGACAGAAAACACCACTACACCCAAAATAACATGAGTAGTCACCAGGTGCCCCTCCCCCCACCAGTACTGCTTAAAACACTTGAGCTAAATTTGTTTTAAAGACTAAGTGTAGAGGACATTACTGAAAAAATCAAGCCAACAGCAAAACAAAAGGGTGCTCCTGAAAACAGCTCATACAAAGAAAGGTTTTTCTTTCTTTTCCCCTCCCTCTTCCTCTCCTTGACTAAATGAAAAAATAAAAATAAAAAGATCAGTTTTTACCCAAACTTAAAGTACCAAAAATTTCTCTCCAGAAGGATATTTCAAGAAAATGATATGCATCTGGAAGAAAATGAGACTTATATTGGAAGTATTTTCTGAAGCATAACTATAGCGTTGCTAGCACAATGCTGTAATCAAGAATAATGGAGCCCTTCGCCTGGTATACAGGAATGGATTCAATTGTTCACCGTGCACATATCTGTATTTTAAAAATGTAGTCGAAAGCTTTAACTGTCAAAAAGGCTCGAGCATTAGTGCTCAGACACAAAGCAGTTTAGAAGTGGGCTCCTTCATTTATCACTCATGCAATGATTAATCTTAAATCTCAATTACGCACCATAATAGAAGAGGCCCAGCTGAACTTTTGATCCCTTCTGAACTGGTTCATCTGAAGGATAGTTCAAGATCATCCCCGCAGCTTACACGGCAGTGCAGGATGATACCCGCTCCGTATTACCTCCTCCGCAACCAAGTGGGGTCTTTGCAAACCTTGCAAAGGTTATGCCTTGGACACAAACTGTTTGAGTAGGTTTAATCCTACCCTCTCCCTCTGCTTTCAGAAGAAAGGGGAAATACAGGAAAGAAATGGACTTACCTTCTTTTTGGAGTGTGATCTGTCCTCCTCTTTAGCTGCTTTGCTATTTTTCCCAGCTCTGGAAAGCTTCTGCTCCCCAGACTGCTTGATGGTGATTTTGATCTCGGGAGGGCAAATATAGTTCTCCAAGTTCTTTGGGGGCTTCTTAGCTCTCTTGGTGGTCTGGATCTTTAGTTTTAAACTCCCCTCCGTGAAGTTAGCCTCCTTGATGGAAAATTCCTGCTCCTCCAGGCCGTCTCCCGCCACCCATTTCTCGCTGTCCGCATTGGAAGTGGAATCCACATCTCTCCCAGAACCCAGCTCATCCTCTTCCTCGGGCTCCAGCCTCTCACCGCTCACCGGGATCCCTTTCCCCGAGCCCGCCGCAGGCAGCATCGTCTCCCCCGCGCAGCCGGAGGCAGGCGGAGGCTTCGCGGAGGTGACGGTGGCTGGCAGAAAGTCTGCCTCACCCCCCCTTTGCCGGGAGCTGCCCAAAGTCTCCCTGGGCTCCATAGCAATACCGCAGTGCCCTGGAGTTTTATCAGAGGGAAGGGGAGCGCTGGAGGGGATGAGGAGAACAAGGGCAGGTACGATTCCAGGGAACGAATGGTAACTGTCTGCCGAATTCAACGTCCCGATCGCCCAGAGGCTGCAAGGAGCTCAGAAGAGACCAAATCTGCCACTGTCAAAAGAAAGGAGAAGAAAAAAAGGAAGTTAGCACGTGCACACGTGTCAAACGCGAGTGTGGAGATGACTGAAACAGGGCACGCTTGGGCTTCCCCTGCAGCATCTCAAGGGCCTTCCTTGAAGCAAAATGGGAACCGAGGCCAGCCGGCATTTCTGAGGGCTGGATCTGGTATCACAAAGCAAGGAATGATAGCCACGTGTATCGCTAAATTGATGAAAATGGATATATAAAGAAGACAAACAATGGTGTATAAATTCAAATGCCTTCAACTCTGGGCTTGGGAAATAAATGAGGGAGCAACCAGCTCTCCACACCCATGAACCTCCTCATTACTTCAAAGTGCTCGGTTTTTTAGAGGGGAAAAAGATAGAGGCAGACGATTGCCTCCAGTTAAAAAATAACCCAGTGATCAGAGCACGGAAAACATGGTGTTGCCCTATGAATCAGGCAGAATAGTTTCAAACTCCCTATTTGCCCACTTGCCAGGTGAGAGAGAGATGCCCTCAGCTGCCAGCTATTCTGGGGGGACTCTGCTTTGGATAAATTATTCATTACACACTGGGCCAGGCACACATTGTCTGCAGCCCAGGATGCTCCCTGGGATGCTGGAAGTGCAAGAGGATCCGCCTGTGTCTCTTGCAGGGCATATCAGGGACACGAGTATTGAGGATGATAGAGGAAAGATAAACTCAATGTTTTCCAGAGTTCCTCATGCCCTTGGGTACTGCTGCTCTGTGGCAAAGGCTTGGGCTGACTGAAGCAAAGACTGTGCTCTCATCCTTTCAAATCTGGCCTTTCTTTAAAACATCGCAGAATGAACCCTTTGAGATGGAAGCACTCGTATTCAGTACCTTACAAAGTCTTGTCCAAAGTTAATGGGAGAAGCTGTGAATGTTCAACTGAGGCAGAAGATGTATCACCCAATGACATAGAAAGGCTAAGCCAAATACCAAACCTTTGGTTAAAAAAAAAACCAACCACGTAGGGTGTTTTTAAAGGTGTTGAGGTGCTTTCATACACCCTCCCTAAAATCCCCCATATAGTCACCCCCCACTTTCCATCATGGCAAGCCAGTTTAGGCTACAAAATTAGCAGAAGAGTATCTCAGAGAGAAACAAAGATATTTTCTGCTACTTTAGCAGAAACAGCTCCCTGGTGGGTCAGAGGAGTATCACTTCTGGCATACAGAGAAGGAAAAAAGAAGGCACTGCCAGGAGTAGGTGCTGGGGGTGCAGACCTACTCTTTCAGCAGTAGCTCCCTGCTAGATTAGCCCTGCTACACTGCCAAACCCCACCCCTTGACCAACTGCAAGCAAGATCTGAGCACAGCCAGGGATTTCCCAGGTCCTTCTTAGTAGCAATAAACCGTAAAGGAGAAACAAAAATGATCTTGTTACCTATCACCAAATGATAACAGCATTATCAGTGTAGGCTATTCTACTTTAAAGCACAGTTCATCAAGAAAAACCACATGTTCTTGTACCACTGGCTTCCTTCTGCTTTATAAAAATACCTTGCACAAGCTTAAAATTCAAAAAGAAGTAATAACAAGCACCTTTTATTAGTTATATATCCACATTTCCAGTGGAGTATGGCCATGGGTCACTTGTCTGACCCTAGCACATATGGTTACTAATGGAAAGTCCTAAGCATCCTAGAGCTCCGTGAAATCATTGGGTGACCTCCACCCAGGTCCCAGCGGACACAAATTAAAATAAAGTTCCCATAAATAGCACAAGCTGACAGCCCAAGCAGAAAAAAAAAAAAAAAAAAAAGGAAGAACTATCATGGAGCCTGAATTGCCATCTGGCCTTAGAGATGGTTTCTGTAGCTCATAGTAGATGGAAGTACACCATAAAAACACTTATGCTTAAGTTGCACATCTTCTGGCAATAGGGAGGAGACTCATTTCCCAGAGCTGCTGCCACTGGTCTCATTTAAGGTGATCTTGAAGAACTACCAGACCCAAGGTCCCCTGCACGCCTGCCTTGACTCACCCTGCGGTCAGCAAGTCTCTCCATTTCACCACCTGTTAAACAAAGATCACATTTACCTCATTCGAACCCATTGTAGGGTGGGTTAGTTAATGCCCTTGCATAGTTTTGAACCCAAGTGTTTACCATGTGGTAGTCGCTAATTACTAATGTAATTAGTACATTAAAGCCACCCAGTTGCAAGGAGCTGCTCCACCTAATTGACCAACCTTGCACCTTGCCTCTCCTTTGTGCCTATGGAGGTGATGGGAGTCAGGGTTACCTTCCTCTTCCAACCGGTCCAATCAAAAAAAAAGGTCGTCCTATTTATCTGCCATTTCGCATTGTTAATCTCCTTGGAGAGGGACGCAATGTACACATACTCCTGGGCTGCAACACAAACACAAGGTGGTAAAAGCTCGGCTGTGCAGCATTCCAGGGAGTTACTGCTCTGGTATGCATGCATGTACAATGGGCACTCTGTGTCGGCCTCCGCCCACAGGCTTTTAACCTCTCTCGCTGCTGGTAAAAAAGAGAAGGCTTCTGGCAGACAGCATCTAGCTCAGCAGGAAGGGCAGCAGGATGACGCCGCAGCCACTAAGGGTGCAGGGAAGGGACCACAGCCACCAGCACCACGAACCGACCCGCCTGGGACCCTACGTTGAATGGGAGCTGAAATAAAACTCATAGCTCCGAGCTGGGAAAGGTCTTTCAGGTTTTGAATCATTGGGTAATGTTTTATGAAGGGTGAATAAAAAGCCAGGTTTCTGCTCCAAAGTCTGGTTGTGGGTCTTGGACCCAAGCTGTAGGTCATGATGCCCAAACACTCATCCCCGCTTGGCTGTGTGCCTCCAGGTCAGTAGAAACAAGCAACAGATGATTCAAGTCATTGCATCACACCAGTGTCAGGTGAGTTCATGCCAAATCCACCTTAAAATCCCACTTAAAAATATTGGCTTCTTGTTCTGCTGAGAGCCTGCAGATGATATCACCAGACCCGCAGGTAGCAACAAATAACCCTGCACACTCAAACACCATGCAGAATTAACTGGGTCATTGTTTCAGGTATCTCCTTACTCTCCTCTAGGGTTAATAGTTAAATGACTTGGGTGCAGGGACATTATACTTGTCTTTCTTGTTTGGGCAGGCTACCTGTGCTTTGACTAATTAGGAAACCTCACTTCAGGCTTCTGAATGCGTAACCTCTTTTGGAAACCTCCCCATCTCCCCTCTCCAGACTGCCTGCGAGCAGAAGCGCTGAAGGGACAGCGATGAACACTTTTCCTCCAGCAGCTCTTCTGCCTTGGCTGGCAATGCGCAGATCTGGAAATCCAGGGAGGAAGCGGATTTTCCAGGAGACCTCTAGCTCTATTTTAAACACCCGAGAGATGGGGGCCATCTAGACTTTTAAGTGTTCACCCGAACTGCCCTTCCAGGCCTCTGAGGCTCGCCAGCATCAAGTCCTGTTCAATAAGCAACTACAGAGGGGTTTTACCATCCGAATTAAGCTCCCAGAGGAAAGTGTTACTGCTAGCAGGCTTCCTGCAGTCAAGTTAAATTTGAGGAGGATAATTCACAGGTGAATGACAACAAATTTCACAGAAGTTGGCATTAGCTCTTAATTAGGGAGAGATTCACGCTTCCTCTGATAAGTACTGAGAAATAATCAAACGCTTGTGTGTTCAGCCTTGCTATGGCTGCTGACATGTTTCTTATCAGCTCCTCTGGGCACCTCAAACACACTTCTGGAGGCAAAGGCCTGAAGTACAAGACCATCCTTTAGGTCATACTAGATGCCTCCCATTAAGGGTTCTGAATACGCTCCCTTCTCCTGCCTCAGGCAACTACTCATGCTTGCAAGTATTCAGACGCCAGGGCTATAAAGTGATTAAACCGAAAATTTGCTGAGGACAAAAACAGAGGTGAGAGCCCACAGCAGGGGGGAGAAATCCACCTATTGGGGATTCTCCGTGAACCGAAAGTGGGTATAACACTTGGCATGGCTTTTGCCCTATGCACAGGAGCAACCACATTCGTAACAAGCAAACGCTGATTAGACAAATACAAGCAAGCCAGGTTCAGCTGCCCAGCGCTTGTGCTGCTGCTCTGATTTGCTCAAGCCCCGGGAGCACCAGCAGAGAGCTCGGAGCAATATTAAGAGATGCTGTCCAAATCCCATAGTACGCTAATCCCAGCCATGACCGTAGCTACTGAGACTGCTTTCATTTTATCCATAGACTCCGAAATACCTTAAGATGAAAAAGAAAAAAAATTCTATTGAACAGGTTCAAGTGAGGGGAAACTGAGGCATGAATCCAAAAGTGTCATAGTGAACGTGAAGTGGAGCCCACATCTTCTCGAACCCCACATGTATCATGTTGCCTTTGGATCGCACATTCTCTCATGTGACATACAGTTAAATCCCTAATCTCTGCAAAATATCAGAAGTCCTGGAAGCTTCTTTACACTCCATCTTTTTAAAACCATTCACCACAAAGCACTGGAGACTATACAGCAATATTTAATGATGAGATATCACCTTTCACTCCAAAGACTCCCGGGTTGCTTCCTTGATTATATATGCCACCGCTGAAATGTAGCTGTCTCTGGGGCAGAGGCCAGTGGACAACCCACATTACACCCGAGGGAAAGTTTTGGTCAGAAACCTGCTTTTATGAGAAGTGTCAGTGAAACTTCAGAATCCATCATGGGACATAAAAACCCAACAGCCTGGCATGCAGCAAGCTGCAATGAACTCAGTTAACCCACATTAGGAATACAAAAAAAAAAAAAAAAAAAAGCCCCAACCTATTTCTTCATTACCGCTTTGCAAAAAAACTAGGAATTTCAAGCGTGGTTGTGGTCGCAGACCTTTGCACTGCCAGATCACCAGCAGCATCAGTTTGATGCAGATCAGGAACAGGCATCTGATCACGCTTCTATCGAACGGACCAGAGCACACAAGATGAGGGTTAAGCCTTTCTTCATGCCAACTTAAAGGCAGTTCCAGAGGATGGGTGAAACTTGTGAGCCATAAAGCCAGCGTGGTGCAGACAAGTGACATAGTATGACGCAATACAAAGTCTCCTGGGATAAAATTAAGTTACTGCAAATTTTTTTGAACAAATTTGAACCAGGAGAGTGAGTTTATACTGGATCAATATCATGCACCTGTAGCATATTTAATCAGTTGCTCAGAGCCCTGGAGCTAGATTTATCACGTCTTTGGACCACAGCCTTAGTTACTTCCTGTGGCCATGATACTCTGAAAGAACAACCCAGCTTTGGTAAGGAGCTGGAAAAATGACTGTGACAACTATTTTCCATCCACACTATAGATCCCATAGGAAATATCCTCTCCCTTTCACCCGCCTTGCGTCAATCAGGACAGAAACAAGGCAGAAGGACTTCCCCTTCAAGCAAAACAAGTGAACACCATCTCTTAATAAAGAATCAGAGATGGCCTGGTGATATCCAAATCCCAACAAGGCACAACCCTGAGCATCCTGCCCTAGGTGACCCTGCGCTGAGCATTGTGGTGGACTGGACGATCTCCAGAGACCCTTCCAACCCCAGACATTCTGTGCTTCTGTGATGTGTTATTTGGCCTCTACCTCCAGTGCTAGGCAAATTGGTCTCTCTACTGCATGACAATTTCAAACACACTGTTAAAATTCCCATCTATAAGATATACCTGCATAAAGAGATGTATAAAATAGATGTGGGTATACAACAGGTACAGTGTGAGATCCTCAACTGATAAGAATAATTGCAAGTGGAATGACCATACGTGAATGCCTGTAATCCACAGAATGTATATAAAAATAACTAACTAAGGCATGTGATTCATTAATAAGGTGAATTAGAAGAAGAAAGGTGGTTCCTCTCCACATGGTCCCCTTGTCTCCAACACTGCTTTTGTCCCAGTCCTTCCACCTCTGCCCCTGATTTGCATGGGTTATGTGAGGGCTTTCTCTGAAGGGAAGGGATGCAAGCTCTCCCAGGTGTGGTCTATCCACATGAAAACAAGGAGCAAGGATTAAAGGTAGTTACCAGAACAGCAGAATGTAATCTTCACTCATTTCCATTGGATTGCCCTGAGTCTAAGCGCTACCAGCCCTCTGCACCTCCACCAGCATGACTGAGTAACACTGACTGATGACTCTGCCTCAGCGTGCCCAAGCCCAGTGAAGGAAGCCAGGAAAAGCCACACTGGAGGGGAAAAGACAAGATGATAACCCAAAGATCTATCACAGCTAGGTGAGGCTGCAAGCATCCCCCCCAAGATAAAGAGAGAGAAATAAATGAGAGCCCAAGCATATCCATAATTACGGAGACATGTAAGTGTGTACATTACACACGTGTGTATCTGTCTTCTCAACACAGAGATATTAAAAGTAGATTATGGAATCATATTTGACTCCATAATTAGGTTTGAGACTCCATAATTAGATCAGATAGTCACCTTTCTATGTAAGTAACTATCGTACAGCACTGAAGGGAGGGCCAACTGAATGATTAAACAACTGACATAGCCATAAATCACAAGGCCCATAAAAGCAATACTGCCCAAGGTACAGCTGTGGCAACAGTCAGCGTAGCAAAGCACCCATCTGCGGTAGGAGGAGAGATGCCCATCACGTTGCCCAAGGACTTTTACAAGCTCCTGCCTGAGAACTGTGCCAAGGTTTTGTAAATCTACTCACTCACAACCTAAAGCTGTATCTGGATGTCGGGGAAGGGAGTATGGTCATCAGAGCTGTGAACACCTCCTCATGCTGACTTCTGGCCTCTAAAGGACCAACCTCCTCCCATTTGTGCCCTCCGAGACAAACACTGCTGCAGGACTGCTCTGAAGCTGGGCTCGGTTCACTGGATTTACACCTCTGAATCAAGGAATAGTGTTTGATCCTAATGACATCAAGAGTCGGCATGTCATTTTTACCCATCACCCTTGTGAAGATCAGGCCTCTGGGACACTAGAAAGCAGAATGAGATGCCAACTGTGCTCCAACTCATTACAACACAAAAAGCCAAGGCAGGAGATTTGCCTACGTCAGGTCAACACCAGGTTGCTGAGCTCCCAGACCAAGTATTATCACTCTCGGCGTGATGTATAATCAAAGGTGTCTCCTGAGATGATCCAAGAGAATACCCCGAGCACTCTGCTGGGTGCAGCAGTGTGTGCCACTACGAGGATAAAACATATTCCATTAACAACAGCCATAAAACTCTTTGGGGAAAAGTGTCAACGTGCACAAGAAGGGGACTTCAAATGCTTACTCCGTTCTAGCCAGCTCTTGCCAAGCGCGCCATCCTGGAGGTAGTGGCAGCCACTCCAGGCTACAAATGGAAAGTTTTATGGGTATTTAGGGAAAGGTTATTGGCACAGAGACCAGCCACAGAAAGCAAAACCCTGCACAATTCCATCATCTGTGTTACCAAACTTTCCTAGATCGACTCTGCTCTTGGAGAGCTGCCATCAGACACAGTAGCCTCCTACTAACACCGTCGTGGTAGGGCAATAATCTCTCCTTCTCCCTCTGATCAAACATTTCCCTCTGCACCCTGAAACGTGTGGAAAATGATTTCTCTATATAAATCAGTAACGAGAGGTTTGTTTTTATTTACTGCTGCTGCCACGGGACTCCTCCTTCCTCCTTTTCTTTTTTTTTTCCCCCCCTCCTCCATTATTTCATTTTCTCTTGAACAAGTGCCAAATATAGCAGCTTTCCCTCCCTTCAGGAAAAACAAAGAAATAAATAAAATAAAGCAACACATCTGATAGGGAATGCACCAGGTCTTGGCTCAACATCTATTCCTCAGAGCTGTAAGTGATGGCACAAGGAGGACCAAAAAGGCTTCGGTCCAGGATCTATCCTGTGCCCAGTCTAGAGGCTGTACAAACAACACATCCCATATTGATCTATTCTGCACGCTTCGAATGAGACTAGGAATAAGAAAGGTTGGATTTTGTCCATGCAGGCTTGCACTGTGTGTTTCCATGCTGAGTAAGCAGTGCTTGGTGCTGTATTATGTACCAAGCACCCCCAGCATCAAGGGGGGACTGTGGGAAAATAGGGAATACAAAGGGCATGCAAGAAGAAGAGAAATAATTTGGGGTATTTAGAGGAAGGCATTGAGACTGCTCTGCCTTGCAGAATGTATTAGTCTTTCGACTTTGAGGGAGGAGAGAGCGTCTGAGTCAGCAAGACAAGAAATACCCTTAAAGCCTCATGGATTGCAGAAGAAAAAGCAGGAGGCAAAAGCAGCGCAGGACACAAGTGGATGCGGCTGGATGTGCACAGGGCAAAGAGCAGCCCACGGTGCTGGGACAGTGATGTCAAGAGGCATAAACGTTAGTCGGGAGTGTGCCGGTGGGAAGACCTGAGGCCAAGAATAAAGGCAAGATAACCAACAGCTGCTATGGGCAAAGGAAAGGAGTAGCTTCACCTCTAATGAGGCTGAAGAGGAAGCGGTTACAGAAGTGCTCGGAGAAGTTGAGTCAGACGGGAGATAAGAGCCTGCTGAGTACCTGCACACCCGAAAGGCCTCTCCAGCTGAACTACTTCATTGTGCTCTTTGTGCGGCTTTGCACACATCGGACTCCCTCCGAGGCAGCAAATAGGATCGGGAGCACCAGATCCATGACTCAAATCCCTATTCAAGCAGGACCAGGACTTTGGGTTGTTATTCCCTTGTAACGCCACTGACTTTAGGAGGATGTTAAAGGTTGGGATGGGGTCAGAATTTGGAGGAATCCAAGGTCAAGTCAGTCATGGGTGCCCCTTGTCTCCATTAATGACGTATGGGTCTCCGTCTCCTAATCTGAGTCCTTCACTTAGGTCCCAACGAAGCAAAGGTTGGTCTGTGGGCTCCGATGGGTCAAGAGGCCCCTGAACTGAGGCGTCCATACCACTGCTCCCCAGCTGGAGATGGATGCAGGTTTGAATAGGGTCCCAGTTCCTACCTAGGGCCACGCTGCAGCTTATCGTTATTTTAATTGTTGCTCACACTATTTTTTTTCAGAGGTTTTCCTTAAGGGCCCTGGGAGATCTGTTCACTGAGCTAAGCCTGAAGAAAATGTTCTGGCCTGAAAGCCACATTTAAAAGGCAGCATGTTTTAAGAGCAGATGTGTCTTCAACTCTGATAAAAGGAAGGGGGAGGAGGACCTATGTTTCTGTGACTACCTCCTATGATACAGAACTGGGATCTAATGTAACCAACACCTATAGCAAATGCCATTTATGACACTTATCCAGCAGGATTTGTAGGGACAGTGCCTCTCTCTTTAAGCCAACAGACTAAAAGATCTCCATCGACTTTAGGATGTCTACAATGACACTTTTAATTTGTCATGGCATCAGAAACCATGACCTCCATTTTTTTGTCCCACTCACACCAAAAGAAGACAGAGGCCTTCAACAAGCCCTATGTTTATATCCATTTATCAGCTCAAAGTCCAGCAGGTTAGACTGCTGCCCTGTTTAAAAGCATGTGGTTAGAATAATTTAAAAGGGAAAAGTGTTTCCTCTTCTTCCCCCACTCTCACTTTTTCAGAATAAATTGGAAAAAAAAAAAAGGAACAAATGACAGCTGGAGAGAATTTACTCAATCTTTCAGGAAGAAAATTGTCATCAAGCAAAGAGAAAGCATGACATTTTTCAGCCCATTAGGTGAAGGTTTATGGAAGTTACAAGGATGTGAATATATGGGTTAATATTTTAAACTGTTTTGCAACCTTAGGAACAATGGGCATGTATAATAACACTTTGCCCAGATGCCTGCTATAACACTTTACATGTATACAATCCCGATTGAACACTTACTATACTCCCCCAGTTAAGCTTCACGTCTCTGATCCCTTCTGAAAAAGAACTGAAGAATTCAGCAGAGAATTATTCCCCTGTGCAGAATTCTATTGAATCCCCACTATAGAGCTCCATAGGAATGCTTTAGAGAGAAAAAGAAAAAAAAAAAAAGAAAAAAAAAGAAAGAAAGAAAAAGAAAAAACTACAGGAAGGATTTCCTTGTCTAGCAAACTAATAGGATTTCAGAGGAGTTTTGGTGGAAACCCCAATGCATTCTCCAAAGCCAAAAATTTAGCAAGACTCAAGGAGAGGTAGGCATGGATCACAGCATCACTGCAGCATACGCTGGGTCTGGAAACACACGGGGAAGTTAGGCCACTGTCCAAGTCTTAGAAATCACATCAGTAGGATATTCAGGATATGTGGATTCATATGGAGGAAAGACATGCCTGTAACGCCTTGCAGCTTGACCTTTGGTTTGAGTATCATCATTTTCTCCCTTCCATCTTAAAACCAACTTCCTCATCTGCTGAAATACCAGGACAGAAACAGAATGATTCATTGTATACATATATATCTCTCAGTTTTAAAGGTTAAGGCTAACAAAAATTTCAAAGTAACATAAAACCTCAGGCTTCCGATCTTTAACCCATCTCTAATTTTGAGGTATTTAAGTGAGTCCTGGGTTACCCCATGCTTGCCTACCACACATTCTTCTGAACAGCTTTCCCAAGCACTATTACAGGAGATACTGTACTACAGTAGAGGAAACTTCTCTCATCGCTGCCACATTCATAGAGCCCTTAACTGCCCAGGGCTGCACAGCAACGCTTACAGAAACAGGAATTCACTCCTTCAGAGGCAGTGAGAAGCTAAATAAGTCAGCCCACAACAACATTTAGCCACAACCCCAGCACCCCACTCTCCCAGGCATTTGCATCCCAATATATCATGCACTGCAGAACCAAGCCTTGGGCCACGCTGTGCTCTGGTATTCACCAGGGCAGGTCAGAGCCTTGCCACCACCTTCTGACCTCACGTTTGCATGGAAATCGGTCTCCTCCTGCATGGCTTTTCCACACATTGAGCTTGCTTTCAAAAAAGTGCCTCAGACTCACCAGCCCTACACAGGGAAGACAACTCAGGCTCATCCTTATCATCTGCACAACTCCTTTTTTCCCTGCAAGACGCCTGTGCTGGATGGACACGTACACAAGCCCCACCACTGTCCCCACTCGTAAGCAAGAGTAAACCTGACCCTGGGATCTGTGAGCGATACCAGTGACCGTATTCCCAGAGTACTTCTCTGGCCACCTTCCTGTTTTGTCACCTGTGCTTCAGCCCCATCATTTTCCCTTTCCTATCTGAAGTCAACAGGGTCATTGTCACACGCTGGCAATGGCACGCAGGTTCAGTGGACAGGCAGCCAGGCAAATATCATAGAGATACAAAGGCCTGAGCCCTTGCGAAGATCCCCAGCTAGACTTGGAAGTAAACTAGAGCCGTAAAGATCATAATCAAGCCCGGATCAAATTCTCCTAATCCTCGGGTGTTTGAGGTCCGGAGTTTCGATTTGGCCTTTTAGAGAGAGAGGTGACTAACCTGAGAACCCTTCAAAATTTTCAATTTCATAAAAGACAACAAAAGCCTAAATGAAATAATGTCAGAAGATTGCTTTTCATATCCAGCTGCCCCACAGCTTACAGTAAAAGCTCATCATTGTGTTTGGACAATCCGTGCTGCAAAGTAAATCCAACTCCAAAAGGGCAAAATAGCCCCTAACTCTACTCCCTCTCAAGAGCTGATACGCAGAAATTACCACTCCCTACTTCCTTCACACATTTCCTCCGCTCTGAAAGACAAGCTGCGTTATTCTCTGACTGCTTTTATTCAATTTAAGAAATGATTTTGCCTTCTTTTTTTTTGCCCCACCTATTTATCCCCCTCGCTTTGCTCTCTCTACGACCAGTTAAATGTGAATGCAGAATCCAGGTGCCTGTTGGGGAGCTGCACTTGTTCCCAGCATCCAGCAGATCTCTAAGCAGGTATGAAGATGCAAGAAACTTTTGAAACCCTATCAAGTGAAGCCTTCACGTTGGGAGAAGGAGAAAGAAACTGTCTCTAAGGGTTTGAGTGCACCTCAGAAGCAACTGTGCTAACAACGCACGCTTGCAACCTGATTTCATGCCTGTATCAGAAGGCAAAGCAGTCCCAACCTCGAAAGTTTGGAAATTGTTTTCAGATCTGACAGTCCCCTCAGGCTAGAACCTGGAGTTGAGGGGGTTTAAAGTCCTTCTTTAATGAAGATGACAATTTCCTAAAAGGATGAGTCATTTTATTTCCTCAACAATAATAATGGGAAAGGAAACTTTTTTTTATCAAGTTGGAAAGAGAGAAAGTAAAAAGAACAGAACCTATAATAGCAGCAAAACCAGTCCCAGTAGAAACCACAAGCCCTGCAGCAAAACACTGGGAACTTTCTCCGCTAAAGTTCTCCCACAGACTCTCGCCTTTCTTGCTAGGCTTTGGACTAGCTCTAAACCTTGGATTGCTGCTGCCCTAAGAGTGCCTGGACTTCCCAGCAACGACGCTAGATTTTGCTGTGGGTTTCATCTGACCACCGGTTTTTTTTTTGTGCACAGATTTGATGCCCTTCTCTCATCATCAAACGCATGCTTAATCGAGGCACGCACACGCTCCAAACCCTGCATGCCTGCATGTTATGGTAGGCAAAAATGGCACGCTGAATTTTCTGAACATGGCTTAAATCCTATTTAATTGGCCCTACTGTGGGCCATGCATCATGGAGTAGATTTTGGCAGTTATTAATGCTGCCTTTCAACATCATTGCAGACCCACAGATCACAGATACTCCAGAGATGGGTATTTAACGGGGAGCAAGAAAGACCACCTAGGCATATGGTTAAACAAATCACTCATCAATTCACTGGGAGAGCTTTCATTTCCATCACAGCAATCTGTTGGATCCCAGAACTGTTTTTACGTGGTTCATTAGACAATAGCCTTTCTTGCTACTAGTTGGGTCAAGAGTCAAAATTGCTGTGTAATTGCAAGTCTCGGAGCACAAGGCAAGAGTTTTTCAGTCCTGGAGGGTGTTGTCCAAAGGGGAAAGAAAACAGAAGGGAAAGATTATGTGTGAGCAATTGAGCCCTACTGAGAGGGCAAAAAAAGTCACAGAAACTGGGATTAGCCAAATCTTGTAATGGAAAACAAGAGTCCTGTTGGTAAGCTGGCACTTACACCTAAGAGATGTGCGTGCTGGGGAAAAGGAGCTCAAAGGATGGGTCAAAACAGACCAGAAGAGGAGATTAAGCAGCATCTGAAGCCAAAAAATGATGGTTGGACCTTTTCAAGCATTTAACTCCTTGAGTTAATTAAGCACGTGGCAATAGCAGTTGTTAAAAAAGAACAGTTCCCAACTTAATCCAAGTACATTATTGGAAATGATACTGAGCAACCTCAGTAGAGAAACCCAGTAAATATCAAGTCAAGCTAAATAGCTCAGTTATGATTATTATTAATAATAAATCATGGCCACTGTTTCTTTTGTTTGCCAACAACTAGCATAGTTTACGGCTCTGCACAAACCTAACACACCATTTTATTACATTTCAGAGAGTGCATCCTCCTAAAATGATAATGTGTTAATAATCTTTGCTGGGCTTTTTGGCAGGAACCAAAGAGCTCAAACAACTTGAAATAACATCAGCAAAAAATTATTTATTCCCCATCCCTAGTTGCAGAGAAAACAGAGGTTTTCTTGGCTCAGTTACTTCTCAATAGATTTCTGGTTTCAATTAAAACTTTGAGTCTGAGAAGTTAAAAAAAAAAAAGCCAAAGCCAATAAGAGATGGAAGAGAAGTCTCCATTCACTGAGCGTTTCTGCTTTTTTTCCCCCCCCTGCTTTTACATAACCCTTCCGAGCTAAGAGCAGAGATTAAAGTACAACTTCATTGTTTGGAGGGGTTTTTCTCCTTTCAGCTAAAAATCAAATGGAGATGAAAAAAGTTTCTCCTTTGAAGGGAAGGAGCTTCTGACAGAGGGGAGTAATCTCAGCGAAGGCCGAGGAAGCGCAGAAAGGTGTGCGTGAAACAGCCGCTTGCACATTTTCCCTGATAGGCATTTTTTCTCCCGTCTACGATAAAAGGTCCGAGACACTTGTTTCCTCAGGTTTGTGCTATCGCTGCCTAACGTTAGACAGCCGATTATATCATTACTGTAGCCTGCACCAAGTTAGTCCTGGCTGCAGGGGCTGTCGGATCAATAATTGTTCCCATTTGGGTCCATAATATTCAACACGGGATTGGATTTGCCAGCAGTCCTTTACCCCTGAAATCCTCCTGTCAATACCAAAAGGATCAAATTACTTTCCCTGACAGCAGAGGACTAGCAGGCTCAGCGCTTTGCTCGCCTCGCACATCCTTTGCGGTTTGACAGATGGACATATAAGGCAACACGGTGGGGGTCCCCCCGTCCCCCCCCTCCAACCCGGCCCGGCCTGGCACGGCCCCGGCAGGGCCACCACGGGCCCGCGGCTAATGAAACACCTCTGCTTGCGGGGGGAGAAGCCCTACCCGGGCTCCCCCTTACTTACACACACACACACACACACACCCCCCCAACCTCCCCGCCGGCCGCATTTGCTTGTGGCGGACTCCTCCCAGTGCCCAGCTCGGCTCGCCTTGCTCACTGCAGCCGCCGGCCCACACCCCCAGCCCGGGGTGGGGGGCACCGTCACCCAACGGCACCGGGATGGGTGGGCAGTGCCCCCCCCTACCCCCCCCCAGCCACCTCCCCGTGCACCCCCCCCTCCATGCATATCCTCCTCCCCCGCGGGGAATTCCCCCCCCCCATCTCCCCTTGCAAACCCGCCCGGGGATGGGGAACCTGCCCGCCGGGGGGGGTGGCCGGGCCGGGTCCCCGTGTCCCCCCCCCGCCGCAGGCTGCCGCTCCCCGGGTCCGGCTCCCGGTGGCGAAGTGCCCTTTTAGCATCAGGCGTCAGGCCCGAGATTATCAGTGCCGTTTATTTGAAGCGGAAACGAATCGGAAATCCTTCTCTCAACTGCCTTTTTAGACACATAAATACACACAGGCAGGGGCAGGCAGCGCAGGAGACCGCCGGTGCCCGGTGTGATGCGCGCACACACACACACACACACACACTCACACACACACCGGGAAATGAGGGCGGGAGGGGGCCCCCCGCCTCGCCGGAGGGAGCTGATTTCCCACTGCCCGCCGGGGAAACCCGGCGAGGAAGGGGTGTGAGTGTGAGTGTGTGTGTGTGTGTGTGAGTGTGAGTGCACGGAGGTGGGCAGGGAGCCTTGCGCCAGGGCTGGAGTTGACAATAGCCGGCCGCGGCTGCAGGCTGCGTTTTGCTGCCCCCCCCCCCCCCGCGATAATATCGGCGATATTTAAACCGCCCAAAGCTGAACTCCACTTCCACCCGGGGCGGGGGGGGGAGCGGGGCCACTGGGGTCCCGGAGGCGGCAATCACCGGCTTATTAATAACCATTATTAACGCGCCTCACTTCGCCACCGAGCAGGGAGGGGGGGGGTCCCGCATTGCTAATTACTCCCCCCCTTCTCCACCCCCACCCCCCAGCCCCCACTTCTTTGCTCCTGCAAATTGCCGCTTTTCGGGGCTGCGTGTCCTTTTCAATGTCAAAACAAGCGCGGGGCCGCGGCGGCCGCCCCGGGGCAGCGGCTCTGCCCCCCCCCCCCCCCCCCCAGCGCCGAGCACCGCCGCGGACCCCCACGCACACACACACTCACACTCACACACACTCATGAGACACACACACACACACACAAATCCCCATAAGGTTACAATGTTGCTCTCTAGCTCCACTTAACCTGCAATTTACGAAGCGGGGGGGGGGGGGTGTCTCCCCCCCCTCTCCTTTCCACACGCACACACATAGCTGCCACCTACCCCCGGCACCGTCGGGGAAACACATATAGGCTACCAAAGTGGGGGGGCGGGGGAATAAGAGGGGGTAAATACATTATGCAAACTCCTCAAAAAATTGCAACCCCTTCCCAGCAGCACGGTTTTACATACCACCCCCCCCCAATCACACACACACACCCCCCCACCAGCCACAAAGCATGGGGAGGGAAGGGTCGGAGGGGGAGAGGAGGACTCGCATGCATTGCACAGCGGCGAAATATTCCCCCCCCCCCAAATAAATAAAGCCCTTTCCGCGCCATTGCAAAGTCACAACATGAAAAAAAAAGGAGACGACATTAACTTTTGCATGCAGAGGGGAAAAAGGGGGGGGGGGGGAAGGGAAAAGAGAGAGGGGTAAGACCCTCCTGCAATCCAGATCATCAAGACAGACCTTTCCTCGATGGCTCAGGTTTTTTGTTGCTTCCCCCCCCCCCCCCTCCTTTTACTAACCCATATCCCCAAAACGGCAGCGGGGGCTTCTTAGCAGCTTCCTCTTCTTCTTCTTTCTTCCTCCTCCTCCTCCTCCTCCTCCTCCCTCGGATTCCCCCCTTCTTGTCTCTTCTCTTTTAGATCCCGGTTTCAATCCCTCGCCACAGCCCCCAAAGGTGCTTTTGCTTGTGTTGCGGCAAACCCATGGCGGTGTTCATCTGTCAGATTAGGGGAGCGCACGGCCGCGCAGCACACGCAGAGCGGAGAGGGAGGAGGGCGGGGGGAGGAGGGAAGACACCCGGGGAGAGGGAGATGGACGGACAGACAGACGGATAGATAGCTCGATAGATAAATGATAGATAGATAGATAAATAGAGCGAGATAGAGCGAGAAGGGGGGAAAATGGCGTCTTGGAAGCCGGAATCCCGGAGTAAATCAAATTAACACGCAACACCCGGAGCAGTCCCGGCTAATTTTAGCAGGATCCAAAATAAAATGAAAAGGAAAAGGGGGGTGGGAAGGAGGAGAAGGAGGAGGGGGGGGGGGTGAAAGAAAGGAGGAGGGGGGGAAGGAGGAAAAAAAAAGGGGGAGAGAGAAAAAAAAAAAAGAAAAAATCAATGCACTGGATAAAATCCTGGATTTGAAATCGATGGAGCTTGTCTCTGGCTCTCTGGCTCTCTGGCTTTTTCTTTTCTTTTCCTTCTTTTTTTTTTTTGGAAGGGGGCTTTTTTTGCTTTCTGTTTGTTGTTGGTGGTTGTTTGGGGGCCTTTTGAAGGGGGGCGAGGGGGGGAAGCGTTTTCGGTTTTGCTTTTCCCGGCGAGGAGTTTTAAAAAAAAAAAAAAAAAAAGACACCAAAAAAAAAAAAAAGAAAAGAAAGAAAGAGCAAAACCCCGCGACGAGAAAAGGGCTGCTTTGGCGGCGAGGAAGCTGTTCCCTTTATTCCGGCTCTCTCGTCTCCGGAGCGGGCCCGTGCTGGTGCCGGAGCTCCGGCGGGCTGCGGGGCTGCGGCCGCCCGCTCCCCCCGCCGCGCCGCGCCGCGCCGCCCCACGCCGGGCCGCGCCGAGGGAGGGCAAAGGGGAGGCGGGGGGGGAAAAAAAAACACCCCCCCTTTTCCTAACGGGCACGGGATCGATGCTCACACACACAGAGCCACAGCCACACACACACACACACACACACACACACCCCTCCTCGGAAAGGGGGCGTCGGGGGGCTGCTTTTTGCTCCCCGCTGGATTTTCCTTTCTCTGTCTTTTTATTTTGTCTTTCGGTCTGGTTCCCCCCCCTCTCTCCCTCCCTGCAAGGGGCGGCGATTTGTTTAAGCAGATCTGGGGGCTGATGGCTCCGTCTCTCTCTTTCCTCTGTTTCTCTCGCTCGCTCCCGGAGTCCTGCAGCACTGGGGCGGGAGGGGGGGGGGGGAATAAATGGTAATGATCAGGCGCGCACACACACACACACACAGACACACAGACACACAGACACACACTCGGTGTGGCTGCAATGCTCAGCCCTGGGTTAATGTACTCAACAGTGCCACTACCTGACACAACAGCAGCAGTGATGGGGGCAGGGGAGAAAAGGCAGAGAAGGTGAGACTCAGGTTAGTGGTATTTATCCCACTCCGATCTCTCCCTCTCTCACGCCCCCCCCAACCCCCCCATCCTTTTCAGAGTGCAACCCTTGCGGGCTCATGACCTATGCGAGAGAATTTTGGGGTCCACTGACTGCTGTTCAGACCTGAGGTGAGGAATCCCTCTCTGGGGCTGGGGGAGACAAGCAAGGACTCCCAACACCTATTGTAAGGATTAAAGACACCCCCCACCTTTCAGTACGAAGCAGTAACGGTGCCCAAAATATAGCACAAATTCAGCTCTGGGCCAATGGAACTGTGCAAAATCCAAGTCCTTGGGCTTTTGCTTTCCCACCCTTGCCCTGCCAGTGGTCTGGATGACGCTGCTATTTGGGTTGCCAGTTTGGCAAACCTTTACTCACAGGAGTAAATTGTTGGCTTGCCTGAGTAATCACACAGGTGATGAAGAGAAACTGTTAGAAAAGGGAAGGTTTGTGGGATGGAGCTGTGGAAGTGTACTTACAGGTGAAGGTAACATTGGGGAGGGGTAGGGAGTACCTCCCTGGGTACCTCTGCACGTTTGATCCCTTGCAGAGATGGTACCACAGGGATCCCTGTCCCAGAGTGTTGCAGGAGGCTCAAAGTACACCGAGTTTCTCCCTTTTGCTCTGGGACAAACGATAACCGCAGGCCATCATCAGTGTGACCTGAATTCAGGGTTCAACTGATGCAAGGACTACCTGGGTTGACCCCCACCAGCCATGGAGGCTTATTCCAAGATCCCCTAAATGTGTGGCAACAGATCTACAACACAGATCCCAATCTAACACCAGCTGGGTAGGAGAGCTTTGCGTGGTCCACGAGATGCCACCGTAGCCCTCACCAACCCTCAGCAGACTCAGGTGAGTATGTGCCCTCAGCCCCACTGTGTTTCCTCATGCTTCCCGGGAAAAGCTCCTAGATAAAAAACACACCAAGCCATCATTTCCCTTTAGGATCTCTCCACATGACTGACCTCTGCGGTGATACCTACAAATCCCAAACTGATGAGCTTGGGTCGAGGCAACGGTCTGTGCCTGTCCTTCTTCTCTCATGGCCCTTTCCTCCCGCTTCTCACCACCAATAGGAGAAAATAAATAAACAAATCAATAAAATACACAAAAACCAGATGACCAACAGATCAACCCCACCTCCATCCCAAACAAATACGCAACCCAAAAACTTTTGAATCGGAAATGTCACGCTGAAAATGTTGACATTTCTGATTGAAACCAAACAAGAATTGTCATTTCGAATCAGCGCTTTGACACGGAAGGGAGGCTTGTTTGTTTAAATTATATCGCCCAACTGGAGCTACATTTTGTCATTTTGTATCCGAATGAAACAAAAAGAAATAGTTTCAACGTTTCTTGGCAGAGCTGCCAGTGACATTTTCCTGTGAAGAATTTTGGTTTCAAATACTTCTGGCAGGTAAACTCTGTGCATCGAAGAGCTCCATTGACCATTGTCTTCCTCCTTGGAATAAGCCAACACATGGGTACGAAATAATTGGCTTGATTGGATTAACACAGAAGACCAAATTATGGACCAAAATACTCAAAAAAAAAAAAAAAGAAAAAGAAAAAATCACTTTTGATTTTCCTTTGTTAGAAAATAGTGTTTTGTTTATATTTAATAAGTTTGGGATAAAAAGTGTTTTGTGAGCCTTTGCTCTTTTTATCTTGTCTTTCTTTTCTTCTGGAGAGTATACATATACATATACAAATATATTTAAGCAGCCCCACTTAAATAATTTCAAACTGAGAAGTTCAATTTGGGAAGCAATCAAGATAATGACTTATTTAATGCTCGCTCACTTTGAAAACATGGGGGAGTCTAAAAAAATAATAATAAAAAAGCCTCAAAACTACTGAAGGAAGGTTTTGATTGACCTAAAGTTATTTTTAGGCCTGTCTTATGTATAACTGGAAAAAAAAAAAATCACACCTGGTTACCTGTAGACCTCAAATTCTAAAAAGACCAATCAGGATAAAATTCATAAGCAAAAAAGATCCATTCCTTTGAGTGGTTACCTTGTAGGACGTGCGTGCATAAATCATTGTGGATCAGGGTTGACATCAAAGGTTTTCTTACCTATGGTTTTGTCTTCTAGATCTAGAACATTTTTCTTTTTTTAAAAAATCTCCTCCCTCTGACTCTGCTGTGTGTCAGGGAGTTCGTACCATGTAAGTGGATAATCTGAAAAAGGAAATTTCCTTCTCTTTGTTCTTTTCACTTAAAAAATACTATGGTATTCATAAAGTTGGTTTGGTTCCTGCAGCAGACCTGAGATGAGTTTCCTATTTATGTCTAACAATCTGTACATGACCTTGACTGCATGAGACAGGCAGATGTTTTATAATGAAGGCCATGAGCCTGTTATTTTTATATAAATAGCATATTGAGTTAAATATGTATATAAGTCTTTCTAGGTTCAAGGTATGAATTAATGTTATGCAGAATTATTGGGTGATTTGTAAGTTAATGTGAAAGAAAAAATGTCTCTTGCAAGACCCCCAGTAAAACACTGGTAACACTTTATATGATTCAAAAATACAAACAAATCATTAAAAACAACCATTTGCAATTGTTTTAATTGCTTAAATCAGACCACTTTCCTTATGTGTTTTAGCTTCTCAGCTGTCTAGCACACTTCTGAGGTTTACATAGAAGATTATCTATCTATCTATCTATCTATCTATCATCTATCTATCTATCATCTATCTATCTATTTATCTATATACACATACATAAACTCTTAGACATACAATAGTTAGCAATTCATTGTATCCCGCTACAACGCAAGCGAGGAGCGATTATATTCTAAGAAGGACAGTTGAAAACAGAGGGGGAATGTGAATGTGTTTCAACCCTCCCATTTTTTGCTCAAGAATTGGAAATCCAACTGTTTGAACAATTGGCCCCAAAATAGAAATAACAATGATTTTTAAAGTTGCCCTTTTATTTTGTAAATCCCTCAGACATATGGTATTGAGTTTCAACATTGTTGTGTGAACAATGGCAGGCAAGAATCAAAATTCAGGGCCAAGGGATTGGAAACCAAGTGCAAACTAATTTTAGAAGACATAAACCCCCTCTTTTGGTTGATTCTCCATGAGTTTAGCATATTTATACCCCCAGCATCCCCAAACCTTTTCTCTTGTACATTATTTTGATAACTGAGTACTGTTATCCCTATCTCAGCATCTTCTTGATGTTGACAAAGACTGTGCCATGCTCACTACTGTCCAAAAACAAAAGAAAAAGATTTTGTCTCCAATTTCTCAACCAGGACAATTAGAAGAAAACCTTGGTAGCTTAGCAACATTGTAGTACAGTGTGGGAGATGACCGCACGGGAGGCTCAGGTTCAAGTCCAGACTTTCTTATCTATCAGATCTTTCCGCAGCCGCCTTCCCCCTACAGAGCCAGTGACTAAACATTTCTCTGTAATCAGGCAGCATACAAAAGTTGTAGGGCTCAATGATGCAGCGCTTTCTGACACACCAGCAGAAGACCAGGACCTGCCCTTTGCCCAGGCTGCTCAGACATGCGAGTCCTTTTGAAAACCTTTGAATGTTTGCCTCCTGTAGCTCTTTCAACATCCATCAGTTTGTTACTGCTCTTACTGTTGTGGTTATATTTCGCAGTCTTTCCTGAGCAAACAAGTAACTCTGATCTTGTAAGCGCACGAAATTCTTTCCTTCATAAATAACTTCAAAGAAACTAATTACTAATAAGCATCAAAACCTATCCTGGATTCTCATGTGCATCGTTGATCTATGATGGTGTGGATTTCACAGTTTTCATACTGATCACAACTTTGCATATATATGTATATATAGCCTTGAATATATGTACTTATATATATTTAAGGCTTTATAAACTAATATAGAAGCAGTAACATGAATAAGAAGCAGAACACATTAGCAGAAATATAACATCAGTCAATGAAGCACGGGACCGGCAGGAGGTAATTTAAAGCTACATCATTTAGGATAGGGAGTGAATGGAAATACTGGATCTGCTTGGGAATTCCAGGTATAAAGAATTGTTTAATCTAGCTAGGAAAGTTATAAAAGGAATTGATAACTACAAGTTGAATTCAGAGAAAAGATCACATTGCAATGAAGACGTATGTGGTTCATAGTGATTAATCATTCCAGAAACTTAATAGGAGGATTGGCAAAAATCATCATCTCATGACATTTTCAGGTTGGAGACTGGATGACTTCCTAGAAGATATATTTTAGCCAAGCAAAAGTAATTGGGTTCAGGACAAGAGCAGACATGAAATGAGTTAAGAACTGCCTGACTGACAGATCTCTGAAAGTAATTGTCAATGTAGAATTATTGTCGAAGAGGAGTGTTACTAGAGTTTTCCCTTATGCTATTCATCAGTGATCTGGAAGTAAATATAAAACTATTCCTGATGACATTTGCAGATGACATTATGGTTGGTGAAACAGCAAAGAATGAGAGTTCGGGGCAGCCTGACGTAACAAACTGCACCGCCTGGCTTGGGCAAACAAAATGCATTTTAATGCAGTAAGATGCTAGTTGCAATAAGGTGTTTCTTGCAAACACAGACAAAAACCTGGACGAGCACTGCAGTGCTGGCTTCGAGTTGGACCCTCAAATCTGCAAGCGCTGATGCGATCCTTGGCTCTGCAGCCAGGTGACTTGTGGTGTATGGCACTAGTAAGGTTGAACTCGAGAGGCTGTTTATGGGTCTGACAGCCACATTTTAAAACATATGGTGACAAAATTGGAGAGGGTAGAGAAAAGAGCCACAAAAAATGATTGAGGGCTGGAGAAAACGATTTGCAGGGCAAGCGTTGAAGAATTATGTTTAGCTATCAGAAATAGATTTGATTCCAGGGGAAAAATGCCTTGTAGGCGAGGAAATTACATGGTACCAAGGGACCAGAGTTAGGTACCTAATTTCTCAAAGGAGCAGAGCTGGGACCATTCCTCCCTTCAGCATTTCCTACATAACAGTTTAAGTGACCCCTACCCACTGTAAATCCAACTAATTTCTAACTCTGTCCACATATTGTAATTGAAAGACCTCACTTAAAGCTTTGGGGTCCGCTTTGGGGCTAGGTGTTATATTGCTCTGGTGCAATTCTGGATTTGGCCTGGGATTTCTTTCTGGAAACAAAGTTTAACTGAATAAAAGAAAACTATTCTTTAGCTTAAGCCAAGCTGAAGTATTGATGACCCTGACAGGCTGGAGACAGACTAGATGGCCTAGATGGTCCTTTCTGGCTTGGCAATCTTTGAAAATCAATTTGCAGAAGAATCATGTAAATGTCTCTCGGACTTTGACTGACAGCAACGTATATACAGTGCGGTTCTCATGAAAGGTGCCATATAGTACCAAGCAAAATCTTACTACTCCTCGTTGAAAGTAGCCATCCAATGGCTGAAGAAACGCTGCCATAAGGCGAGGACGAATCGTGACTTTTCCTAAGAAATTGTTCAATCACTGAAACTGGAGGTTTTTGCTTTGACTGGGTTTGGCTCAGAAAATGTCTCCAACCCAAGACAAACTTCTTGGCATAGAAAGGGACAGAGCCTCGCCTTCATAGTAAGATCCCACTGGTGATGTGCGATATCATGACTTCCATCTCCAACCTGTCCAAATCAGAGCAGATACCTGAACCTCGTCTTCCAGATCAGTGCTCCAAGTATGACACAGCTGGCTGTTCTTGGATGGCTCTGCCATTGTATTTTATTGGGCTGTTCTGTTAGGCGTGGACAACATTAACTGGATCAGAAATACTTGATTTCTCTTGTCCAAGTATGTTCTCAGTCCCATGGAGAGGGTAACAATTTTTATTTCTCATGAAAAAACACAGAACGGCCTTGGCTTTACTGAAATATGAAGTGTACTCCCCCCCCCCCCCAAAAAAAAAACCCACACCAACAACCTTCAGAGAATATGAGAATGTCTTCCTCCTTTGCTTTGTATGATTTTACTGGGCCAGTCACACAGTAGGAAACACAGACCGTGAGATAACGGCAGCAGTCAGAGGCTGCATTTCACAGGTGAGCTGAGGTTGGCCTCTGAAATTATTTAGAGGAAAAAAAAAGAGCATGCTCACATGCTATTAGTAATGTGTAAAATCCTTCAGATGGCAATGGATAATATCCATATGGATATCCATCCATGGATAATATCCATATGGAGAATATCCAGTTCTCAGTATCTATGCACCTTCTTTATCTAAAATCATCTTAGCTGTTCCTTTCCTTCCAGGGCTTTGCAAAACTTGGCACATGGATGTTTTTTATGCTTAAATTATTTATCATTGTTGTGGGACACCTGAAACTTTTGACGATGGAAACATGAGGAACAAGGTGTATCGCATTTCAGCGTGAAGCTCCATCTGAATAGTAGTTTGCAAACATACTTCGGGGTGTTTGGCATCGTGTGCGTGAATGAACCTCTGCCAGCCCATGCACAGCGAGAACAAGACCCCACAAGGCCAGGGTGCAATATTCAGCAAGAATCACCGCTGGTATTAATCCTCTGTCATTTGTGTTGGGTCTCATCTAAGGGACAGCACCTTTCCCAGCCAGGCAGTTGATGGCATCAGGATGGCCAATGTGCTTGTGGAACATCCGAGCCTCTACCACAGTAAGCAGTAGCACACCCGGTAGAAAGCAGATTATATTTGTCAGTGTTGGGTCTACAGCAGAGCCTCAGGATACCTAATTCTGCCTTTTCTCCCTTTTCCCTGTTCATTACCATTCCCTGACACCCCCGTGGTGATAGCCAGCCTTGGCATCAGGTGGTGCAGAGCTCCCCCGAGTCACAGGGAGCAGCATCAGGCGTCAGCCCGAGCGACCCTCGCTCCCCAACCCGAGGGAAAACCAAGCAAGAAACGCTAGGTCTGCAAAACCGACAGCTGATTGATTCCCCGTGCTCCGGGGAATGCGCAGCGCAACTTTTTAATTCACACCTCGGTCATTTATCAACGTTTTCTCATCGCAGAATTTCTCTATCGGCGAGTTAAATTTGGAAAAAAAAAAAAATACAACTCAAAATTACGTGGGTGCCGGGGGCTGACGCGGGTGGGTTTTGCCGCACGGCTAGAGCATTCCCTTGCCTTTTGCACCACAGCATCTTTTTCTTGCCCTTTTCCCTGCCAACCTCTTGAATTTTTTTTTTTTTTTTGAATTTGGGGTGGTTTTGGTTGAAGAGCCATGAAGCATTGCCCCCTGCCGGCAGGTCGCACAGCTGGCTGCGAGCGCGGCGGTGTCCGTCCGTCCGTCTGTCCGTCCGCCACGGCTCCCGCAGCGCTTAGGCTGGGGAGAGGATTAAAAGCGTCAAGGTTTGCAAGTCGATATTTCGATTTTGGAAAAGAAAGGAGAGGAAAGGCAGAAAGAAATCGTCAGCACCAAAAGCATTGCTTGCGTCCGTAGAATTTAATACACAAATACGGGTTTATGGGGTTTTTTTTCCTTTTTCTTTTTTTTTTTTTGTTTTTGGTTATGCTTTAAAATATTAACTGACGAAGCGTTTCTTGCTCCAGCTGCACAACATTGTGCTCATGCAGCAGCATGTGTGATTGAGAGAGACTCGTGCAGTCCCGTTGTTCATTAGGAGTGAAACGCAGACTAACAGTATGGGTGGTAAAAAGTCACTGACAATAAAAAATTGTTTGAGAACAGGATGTGGCTACCTTAGGTGCTAATTTGGCCCTTGATTATAGCAGGATCTAAGCAGCTCATAGGCTCATAGAAAAACATTTATATGCACAAGCTGCAGGACTTGAGGGGAATCCAGTGCTCCTATTTTACAGGCAAGGAGGTGAGGCATAAAAAAATGAAAATTATTTACAATGGGTCGCAATGGGAGCCTTGGGCAGGAGGGTTTGAATTCGCATTTCTCATACCCTAGACTCATCTCGCCCAGCCCACAGATGAGTTTTCCTTGCTCCGAAGTTTACACCAGCTCAGGCCAGCTTAAGCCGCGAGGAATTTAGGTAACAGGATACATTTTAAACTTTTTTTCACTTTGACAAAACTCTGCCTCTCAGATAAATTATATAATATGGAGCAGAAAACTTCTAGTGAGAGCAAGCTAAAAATATAAGATTTTTTCTTTTTTTTTTCTCTCCATCTCACAGCTCCTGTTCCCAAATTACACTTGCCTTGCTCAGAGTCTTAGAAAGCTGACACAGAACAAATTGTCCTATGTAAATTGCAAGTTTCCCTGCTGATTGACAGCAATCCACAAAGATGGACTAATTCCAGAGGAAGTCAAGCAAAGACTGTGTCATAACTATTAACCCAATTTTAAAGATGTTCCAAATTGCTGCTGAGTTGCCAGCACGTCCTTCATATAACGGCGCACGTAAATCCGAAGTACGGGAGCCAGACAGAGTACACGTGAGCGGGATGTAGCGGGCTACAGGTTGTACATGTGCGGTTTTGCTCCCCTGGCTACTGCAGCCTGTGTTGGGGAGGGACAACCACGTACTCCTCGCTCCTTCCTGGAGACTTTGATCTTGAAGACTTGCAACGGGCAGTCAAGCATACGACCAGTTACATTCTTTCGGCCCGTTTTGGCTGCTGTTGTCCTTAAACCAAAACAAGTCATTAAGGGAGCAAAGACAATTATTTTTTGAAATTTGTGTACGGGAAAGAGAGAGGGAATATGGGCTGCTGTAAAATTGGTATTGTCACACAGCTGATTTGATTATGCCACTCCTTACCGCAGAGCCGTGACTGAGTTTATCGAGGTCTCCCTTTGCAAGTGATAATAAACCTAATAGCTGCCCACAGCTTAATATTTTTTCTTGCACTACATATGTTCACTTTTGGTCCTTAGATTATTTTTTTCTCCAGTCTCCATCTGTTCTTTTGCCTTTGAGGTACTTTAGTTACCATGGAAATGACAACATCATCTGGATGGGTGGAGCTTCGTGCAGTGTAAAGTTGGTTTCCTATATAAAGTGATTTGCAAGGTATGGGGATGGCTGACAAAAATACAGCATTTTATGTGATAGCTTTTCATGTTTTAGGTGTGCAACAGAGAGATACCTGTGTGTGCTCATGAGTGCACGAGGCACAATGTGGCTGTTCCAAGAGGGGGCATGTGTTTCATTTTTGCTCTGCCAGCTGAAATCTTTCACTTGAGTCTTTCATGCCTGATTTCCTACAACCTTTAGTTGCAAGTTGTTTTTTATTTGAGAAGACCCTATTGTAAGACACTTTCTGAGTCCTGTGATTGTCAGATGGGTCAGGCCAGGCGGAGAGCTCGTTCCCTGGAGATGTGCATCTTTTGTCATCATTGCCATGAAGAAGATTAGAAGGAGTTAATTCAGTGGGTGGTTGTCACATGGGCTTTGTTGTCCCGTTATGTGTGTGGCATTGCCTCCTTGGTCTCTGGGAGGTGTCTTGTGCCTTCAACAAGTCCACACAACAAACGATCCATGATCAATACGATCCAGAGATCACTTAAAACAATTGTACATGGACATCACACGTTTCATCTCAACAAATCTGGCAAATCCAGGACAGAGCCCTTGTTTATACCAAATCAGACCTTATTTCAGTAGTGATCCCATGGACTTTAGCACAGTCCCAGAAGCTGTTATCCACTATTAGCCCCTGTAACACCTGGCAATATTGATTATACAGCCTCGTGGAGATGAAGGTAGTTTAGATGAATAATGATTTTTGGCAAAGGATATTAAAAGAAGGGCCAGATATGTCAAAAAGATGAGAACTTGGCCCATGAAACTTAATATTAAGACCTGTACGGTCTCCAAATGCTTTTAGGCTAGTTCATATATTCAGTGGATGTCTCTTAAAGAACCTGAAGTGCTCTCTGCTTGTCTAATCAGGTGCGTGAATGGGGCCAGGGGATATGTCACAGAAAAGATTTTAATGGAGTTCCCACTGAGACCAAACAGGAAAGTGCTAATTCGTCAGAACATATGCAAACATGGGTTCCTGATGGAGAGTCTCTCAAACACAGGCACGTCTGGCTGGCTGGGACAGCATTCAGTTCTTAGAAAGTTTGGTGCGGAGAGGGTGAGGATCCCACAAAACAACAGGGGGTCCCATGCAAAGTCCATGGGGATGACTTTGGTCAGTGCTTAGAGTCTTCTGAAGAGAGGACTCTAAGGTCAAATCCTTGGATCTTCTCTCCTAAGCTTATTTTGTCATGTGGCTAGAGTGATAGTGTTTGTTTATTTCTATTATGGCTATTTTTAGGTGCTCTAACTCCAGCTGCAGCCATTTCTTACCACAACAATCCTTTCAAGAAACAACCTCCCCAGCAACACTGGAAATCTTTCCCGTGGAAAAAAAACCAACAACAAAACAACAACAAAAAAACCAACAAGAAAAACTAACAAACTCAGCAGCCAGCAGTAGAAATCCTTCTCAAAGGCACATTCCAGCAATAAATAAACTCTTGATTCTCAGAAAGCTCAGAAACCGGTGGTGGTGCTGGGGTTTTTGCAGCAATTCAGGAAAATCCATCTCTTGATCCAGCATGGATGGCAAACTCCAGGGCCAGGGACCCTTCAGCAGTCTCCCTTGATTTCTTTTTTGTGCCTTGGCTGCAGAGAGCTGGGGCATTCATGTGTCAGGCACCATCCTGGCTAAAACACGAGCAATTGCACCAGTGAACTCCGGAGCGAAGAGCGTGACCTGTTATAATCGGTGCCAAGAGCTTTTAGCCGGGCGGCGACAGGCTTGCACTCGGCGTGAAGGGAGCACAGAAGGAGTGCTCATCAGACAGACTCATCAGGAGAAAGCGAGGGCCCAGGGGAAAAAAAGGCTGGTTTCAGCCTTCTTAGAGATGGGGATGTCTGAAGCGACACCTCCGCAAAGGCTGCCGGCAGCCGGGGCCGCTTCCAGTGTTGCAGTGTCACGCTCCGGGCGCGACAAACCACTTAATAAGCCGGCAGCTGCTCCCAGCATCAGTTCGTCTCCAGAGCAGTTTCCATCCGAGCCCTATGTGGAGTGTGTTGGAGTCATAGAAAAATAGGGCTCAGAGGGACTGGGAGAGGTCACCACCATCACCTCCGCCACCCTGCTGACACAGCCTATGCAGCAAGCACCAGATCTGAGAGGACAGCTTTGAAACCTCTTGGGCAGAGACAGGCAGGAGCAAAAAACCAAACAAAAAAAGCCCTTTCCTGCTATAATATGGCCAGCTAAGAGCAAGTGGGGATTTAGCGGTAGATGGCCTCCAGGCATCTCAGTGGTTCATTTCAATCCTTTTTGCGGCTCGGCTTGCTTTCTGCGCAAACTTAAAAGCTGAATTTGCTGGGGTTGCTTCAGAGGTCCTCAACTATTTTTCCTAGGGGTCAGTTTTCCTGAAGTCTCTAGCAGGTCACAGCATCTGCTATCAGGTCCTTTGTCGGGATGGTTGGCCACCAGACGTGGCCTTCACCTGTAGCAATGCTCTTCACAAGAATATGGGATCTTCCAAGGGAAGGGAGGAGATATTCCTCAGCCAGGAGCTCAACAATCTCCAGCACAAAGTACACAAGATCCAGATCCAAAGAGAGATGAGGTGTAAGGAGACATGGACTAGTCCTAGATGTACAAATGTGGTTTTCTTACATTAAACATAGGGTTGTTACAACCTAAATTCCAGTTGTCGCCTTCCCTTGAGCTGATTCACAGTGGAAATCCAGCCTAACTGAAGTTAATCCAAGTGCAGAGCCCAAACCTGGGGTTCTTTGTTCTGATCTGCTGTCCGGTTGAAGCCACAGTGGGGTAAGCAGATCCCTTATTTTGTAATAGGTCTTCCCCTCACACTTTATAAGAGGCATTTTACAGCTCAGACGTAGCAAGAAGAAAAGTAGGACTTGATTTTTTTTCTGACTTAGACCTTTATAGGGGTGTGCACTGTAAAAAGTTAAAAACTTGCGAGTTTGTCTTTAATGTATCTGTTTTTAATGAACTATTTGTGTTCTACGTTTGGATTACAGTTTTGTGAGCAATCAGCTTGTTGATCTGCTAGCCAAACCTCTCAAAATAACATGACTGTTTTTCTTTGAGGTTATTCAGCTATTAATTTTTTTTCTTGCTCTTTTTCCCACCGAAATGGTAAACTGGCGGGGAAATAATTAGGTTAAATTCAATGTGTTTCTTTCTGTACTCATTTCTTGATTTTAGATAAATACGGGAATTAGAGTGAATGTGAAAATAAGAGATGTTGACTTAAAGAAATAAGTCTTTTCTGACCAAAGCAATCAAAGCAATTAAATGAATGAAATATGAATTTGCACATAGTTTATGAATTTGGGGTTTTTTGGTTTTAAGGTTTTTTGGGGGGAAGTACATACTAGTTCGCAAAATGTCACCAGGATCTAATTAGGATCAAGATATTAAACTGGCATTGAAAACTAGAGTGGAGGGTCTGGTATGTGGGCTTCATGTGTTCAGGGTTTCTTCACCCCTGCAGGAAGTGGGGAGAAGTGGTTTGTATCAGCTGCACCCTGTACATTGTTTTCTCATTCGTCACCAAATGCCAGGAGCTGCAGTAATCCATCCTGGAAGTGACAAACATATGATACCATGCGGCCTGATCCTGTGGGAGGAAGGGTGGAATTTCCTATGGGTGCAGATGCCTCAAGAAAAAGGACTTTTTTTTAAGCCTGGAGTCTCTTCCTGGCTGTCCCAGGTTAGTGACGAATGGACCATGATTTCGAGGCTTTATACCATGTCATTAGTCTTTTCTAGTAATTTCTATTGTTTTCATTGTGAGTATTTCTCTGTTGATTCCAAAGGGACCATTGTGGATTTGGACTGTGGTAGGAATCATTCCCACATATGAAAGCCTAGGATTTTTTTTATCCTTAATTTACTGATTAGGTATTCGCTGCATCTGTTACTTGTACCCTTGTTTCTCACAATCCTAGATCTGTCAGAATATACTCTGACCTTTAGCCACAGAAAAAAATAATCTTATAACAGGATTTACAATGAAAATATGTACTTGTTTGATGAAAGCCATTGGAATGGCAGCCATCCTCTTAAGGGCAGGATTAAGGTCACAAAGGCAGAAGGAACATTATTATTTCCTGGTCTGAGGAGTGTTGGTCAGTCCATCCTCCAGGTTATCTCACATCCTATATGATACATCCATAACTATGAATCAAATGCAAAAACTTGTTTGCTGGACTTCTTCAACAGATGTTCATAGTCCAGAGAAGCTGGGTGATTTCCATGTCATGTGCCAGTATCTCCTCTCCTTCCTCACACCCCTTTTCAACATCCGAGGCCGAGACATTTGGAGCAGAAGCAGAGCCGTACCCATCACCTCAGAGATCCTGCTCGTGAACACAGCTATGAAAACCGAGGTAGCCGTAGATTTGTTGCTGCGCATCCACACATAGTCACATGCAATTACACTGGTCCATGGGTGTTTCATGATGTGCTGTCGCTAAATTCACATCTGGGGAAAACCTTGCTGAAATTGTTTTTGCGCCCCCCGCCGTGTTTCTTGTGAGGTTAAAGGAGTCCTTGGTTGCCTGTTACATTATGGCTGTGCAATCTATGATGCAGCTAACCCTGTAGCTCTTCCTGAGGTTTGGCTGATGTGCTTTGGGCATCATCTTTCAACACATGGACAGTGCCAAGGCTTTTTTGATGGGGATGGGAAGTGTCTACTGCATAAAACAGAAAAGTGTTTCGCCCAGACTATTGCCAAGCCATTGTGCAGCTGCACCACCAGCTCGTCCCCTTTCAGGAGGGACACAGCAGTATTTACCCCAGGCTTAGGCAGGGATGTAACTTCACAAGAAGCAGAAAAGAACAGTGCAAGCTGCAAAGATTTATAAAGCTTGGCCTTTACATCACCCTGGGGACTGGTTCCCCATGAGCATTGCATCCTTCAGTTTAAATTCTGGATACTCTTTCTGGCTCATCTTTTCTCCAGGTGCCTTGCATCCTTTATTTGCTCTTCCTCTTCTTTTAAACTTACTCTTGCTCTCACAGGAGCACCTGCAGTATATAAAAACACAACAAAAGCACTTAATCTAGTCTGACATTTTCACTCTGGAACTTTGGTTGTTTTTCTTGAGTGAAGTAGCTTGTTTCCTACACCCATCAGTAGCTTTATACTCAACAGAGCTGGTAAGAAAACACATTTCCTGTCTAGGAAGAAATGTTGTTTTTTCAAATTTGTTCTGATTCAAAATTGAGCTTATAGAAAAATGTCTTTTCAGAATTTCCCATGGAATGAAAATTCTGGTTAAAAAACCCCACCAACCACACATTAAAAAGCCCCAAACAGCAAAAGAATTTCCATAGACAGAGTTCAGACCATACATTTATTATTGTAAAAGTAGTATGACAGCGATCCCGATTCAGTTATCCACATAACGATTTCTAATGTTCTTTGATACATCAAAGAGTGTCTGGGGTAGCTCCAGGGGCCTGGAGGATGTGGCACAGGACTTCTGCCCTTCTGGAACAGCCCATAAAAAACCTGGTGGGGTACTCCAGGACATCTCAGATGCCACCAAACCTCTGTGAATGGGTAAAGAAACTGAGCTCTGAAACTGTGCACGCCTCATTTTGGGGGACTTGGTCTGTGAGCTCAGCCCTACCTCTGCCTCTTTGCTGAAGTTTGATCTAAAGAATCTCACTCGGTATCGGCGCTGTGCTGATTTCAGCATGTGTGCCTGCGTCTGAGAGATGGTCCACTAAATCTCCTGCATGCCAGCGTTTCCAAACCAGGGTGTAGAACTGTGAAGCTTGCCTGAGTGCTCAGTGCAACCCTTGGAGTGTATGTTTGAGTGTGGACCCTGACTTACAGTTTGACATGTTTATCCCTGTAACATTGCTAACATTGACAGCTCTTGTGTCACGCCAGAAAAATTCAATTTATATCATGTTTCCCAAAACCTTGCAAAGCCTGGGCCAGACAGACATCCTCAATGCTCTATATACACAGCCTCGTATCAGTTCAAATAACTAGGAAAAAAAGAGGCACATAAATAAAAAGAACAGAGCAGATTAAAATAAACGGGGTTACAGATGCTGGACTCACTTTTATTCAGAGTCCAGCTCATCGCTAGCACTGCCTTGATAGTGCTCCCCTTCCCCCTTTTGACCTTTTCTTTTAGGCCAAGCCCGTGACCTTGGGTGAGCCAGCTCATTTTACACCTTGGCCTAACTACAGCCAGAGGAGCAGAGGGTGGAATATGATAACCGTCCACATCTTTATCATAGGTGAAAACAGGCAGAGTAATCATTTAGGGTGGCTGAAGTAGGTAAGGCTGGGAGTAATGAGATGGAAAGTTTAGATTGAGTATCAAGATAAAATTACCCACAATACATTCTTTTAGGCAAGGGGATGTATTAAGTCTCAATTAGTGGCAGTATGGTCTAATAGCACCACAGCTACTGACAGCATTATGGTCCCTTGGCCTATTAAATCATCTTTCAAAGAAACGGATGGAAGGCTGAACTGGACACAAACCACCGGTAACTGTAATATAAGGACTAATCCCATGATGGAGCCAGAGTGGAATAAATAGGTAATTTCCATGTCACTCATGAGAAGATATTGTACCAGGTAATGGTATCCACCAAGCTCTGTGTCTGTGCAAAGATCCCTGATGGCATTTTCAGAACTGCCTAAGTGACTCAGGAGTCCCAATCCTCTTTTGAAAACCAGTATGGTAATTTAGGCATCTAAAACCTATTGTACCACCTAGTGAGAATGAGGTTTATGAAGCTCCCTCTCTTAAAACTGCTTGGGTTTGAAATGCCCATCTAGACACATAGATTCATATTTATGTGGAGCACGGCAGGCAGACACAGGCTTGCTCTGCCTGTTCTCTACAGAGAAGGACTAACAGAAAGCTTGGTACAGGATAAATCTGGTCCCTATGTTTTGGGGGTTTTTTTGGCACACAGCAGGGGCTTACCTGCAGTTTGCAGTGCAAGCAAACTCCTAAACCATGATGAAACTAGGATGAAGTCTCCCAAAGTGGCATCTTGTGGGATGTTTCTTTCTGAATGCATGTTCTGATGACACATGTACTACACGAATCAATGTATGTCACCGCCGAATGTAATGCATCTTCAATGCAGAAACAAGTTAGTGGCAGACGAGCATCCAGCTCTGAATCTTCATGTCACTGCCACAAGCCTGAACGCTATAGAAATCCAGAGCATCAAGGGTATTATTGTAATTTGCATAAGCAGAAAACACAGTGATTAAAAGTTATCAAAGAAAGCTATCGCTCAGTTGTCAGCTCCACAAGCAGATTCCAGTGATGTCTTTCCAGCTCCTTCATAATAATCTCCATAAGTTCTTGCTAAGAGCTGCATTGAAGTAACCTGTCATTTACTCTGTCTTTCACCAATTCAGCTCAAAGAGATGCGCCAGCTGTGATCACTTGGAGTCAGAGCTGCTGTGTTGCAAAGCATCGCTACAGCTGCAGGCAAAATGTACAATTGGGAGATCTGCCGAACCCAAAAGTCATGGAAAAAGCAGAGCTGTGCCACCCATAGCACCCTGCCATTGCGGCAGGAGAAGTATCGCCCTGGGAGAGGAGAGCTCGGTCTCCGGCATGCTTTGCATGTGACGAACAGGGGCACTATGTAGGAAGGCGTTCCCTGTCTGAATGGTGTCTTGTCTTCTCTTTTCGTGGTTTCTGCTGGCCTCTGGTGTGGAAGCAGGGTGAACAAAAGGCTGTGGAAAACACCACAGGTCGCGAGAGGTAGCAGGATGGTTGCCCGCATTCTCCACACTCCTTAGCGGATTCCGACTTCCATGGCCGGATCCTGGTCGAACTGGAAGACCTGATGTTTTGTTGATGATGGGTAAGTCTTCATCTGATTCAGTTTTCCCAATACGTACTGCTGAGTGCCACAAAACCAAGGAGGTGTTATAAAGCTCCCTCAGGCAAGATGATGTCATTTCCAGCCTACATGTGCTTTGGAAGGATAGAAAATGCCATTATCAGTCAAACATGACCTTTCAAGGTAGAAAATGAGATTTAAACACAGTCTGTTCTTCCCATGGCCATGTTTCTCTACCTTAGAAAGCATCTCCTGACACACATGCTCCAGGTGGCTGGACTTCTGTCTCCCACACTCAAGATTTGTCTTTCTATTTTTTTTTTCCTTTTCTTTCCCTAATCTCCAAATGCAAATGTTTAACGTGGACCAGTTTAGCACAACTGTAGAGTCGGTGCAATTTTACTGAAGTTTCCAGAACTGACACCAATCTTGCATTTCTTTTTCTGCCAAGCAAAACTCATTTGCTGAGGCCAAAAGTGAGACCAGCTCTCCCGCTGACACTCAGGAGATGGGGCAGCCAGAATGGTTCTGTGGGCTGCGAGTCTTGCTGTTGTGCTTCACGCAGACATTCGTCCCTACTGTCCATTTCATTACCCTTCATCTAATGACTGATATCTCTGGGTGTAAAACACAAGCACCCCTGTGACAAGGTTGTCTCAGACATTTGGGCTTCTTGGAAACCTCAGCCTATCAACAGCTAGTGGGTTCTTGGGGCTAAGTGAAATAATTACATCTTCTTCTATGGAGCCAATTAGAGGCTGATGATAACATTATCACAATTACCTGATTAAACTTTTGCTCACTGTCCTTTAGAATTACTTCCAGTCCTCTTCAGACACTGAAAAGCATGAGGCTATGAAACAACGGTAGCGATGCCGAGAGCTTCCTTGGTGCTGTCATTGCCAAGAGACTGGGTGTCAAATTGTTCAGGTCTTCTTCAGCCGCAAAATCTGGATTAGGCTGGAACCAAACAGGTATATGAAAAAGGCATGGGGCATAAGCAGGCCAAATCAAAAAGACTTGTGGACTATTCTCCAGTGTCATGGTTCCTGGCTGGTGGTCCAGGCTATGTTTCAAACCACCTTTGTCATGGCACACCAGAGTCAAACCTCATCCTGAGGACAGCTTGATTAGACTAAGGATCTGTCTCAGTATAGTTAGCCTCCTGAACTCAACTTAATTTGTTATATTGCTAATCTCTAAGCCCATTACATCCAGAAGCATTTAAGACTTAATTTACTAAGTAAGTGAATTGTGAGAGAGAAAAACAACAAAGAAAGGAGGGAAAAAAATCAAATAAAAAGGAAATTCCAAGCTATTAAAACATGCTTTTGGGGACCAGAGGTATGTGAGACCTCTCAGTGTGAGTTAATGAGTGGTTTTCTCCATGTAACTGTGATAGGACATAAGTCTCTTGAAGTTTGGAAAAGCACGTTATCAGACTTGCATCCAGATCTTGGAGCCTGAGGGACTTCTCTGGGCTCTATGATGGCAATACCTGAGCACCTCAGCTTTTATATTTAAAGAGATGCAGATAACTGTATTATTTCCAGATGAAACATGGAGGCACAGAGAGCTAGGTAATCTCTATTGGATTTACCCATATCCGATAGCCAATCTGTGACAGAGACAGAAAATAGGCCTGAGGCCTACCTGGCCCACAGAGGCCGCCTTCTCATCTGTAATTCATCTTTCTGCTCTCAGTCTAGGATTTTGAAGGTTCAAGGAACGCATGCAAAGAACTGCCTCTCTTTCCAATGAATGAAACACAGTTGCCCCGAGTTCTTCCAGAGCAGGGCTAAAGCTCTGTGGTTTGTGCAGCCCAGTTTTTCAATGCCTCCTGTTTTGGGTTGGAGCTTCAAGATCGAACAAGCTTCACAATTCAGCTTGGCTGCTTGCACAGCGACATCATGTGGAACTGCACACCAGCCCAGCACGAGACCCTGATGGGCTCCCCGGTGAACCTGGCCTTGAGCTGGATTTCCAGCCCAGCCCAAACAAACCTGGCTTCTGCTCTCATTCTCAACTGCTTCCCACGTCTCCCATGTTTACTCTGGCAGTAGATACCTTCAGCGCCCAAATCTTGTAAAACCTAAATGTGGTCCCAAACCACATCACTTGGTTTTGGATCAAGATTCGAATTTCCAAGCATGTCTGAGTCCAGGATTTCTATTATTTGGCCTGCCATAGACGTGAAGTCACCCTAGAAATGTGCATCTGGAAAACAGACAATTTCCAATCATTCAAGAGAGGTTTTGGATTCATGGGTACATCCATTTCTGCATCTAGCACAAACATTGGTATTCCAATATTTCACTAACGCCTGTAAATGCAATGGGGTTTCTAGGTCTTACTATTACGCTAATAGGAATGAGGCCCCTTTTTGCTCTGAGTTAAGATATGGTGTTTAACCCAAAAAAGAAAAAAAAAAAGCTCCTATATTACAGGCAGGTTTACTAATATTTTCAAGGTTATAAGACAATCTGTTACAAAACTGAGAGCAGGACCTGTAAATCCAATGTTTCATTAAGAGGGTGGAACATGTTAACAGAATAGAGGATATTGTCTGTTGGCAAATGCTATGGATCAATTCATTTTATTCCTGGGTACATGTTCCTGTGGAATCGGGCTAACTTTCCTCTCTGTCAAATATAATACATATGGTTCTGGCAACATCTGTTTTGTTTCACTTGCTAGAGCTGTGGGACTCTAGACTCAATAAGGTCTTTCCAATTCAAAGAATAAAAGCTCCCAGGAAAGCTAGCCAGGAGCCCCTGTTTTTACAATAGATTGCTTGGCTTGTTGCAATCCATTCAGCCAAACATTTTTTTACAGAGTTTGAAAGCACTGTGTGAATACCAAGTACACGAATTGTGATTAGCAGCTTCCCTTGGAAGTCTCCTTCTAGGAGCTCTTATTTGATTTGATCTTGTCTCAGGTAAATAAAAGGAACAAAGTGGAAATGGCCTTTGACCCACTAATTAATCACTTGTTTCTGTTAACTATTCCTCCGTCAATGTTATTAAGTGGCAGCATCCGAGGGTAAATAGGCAACTGTGTAAAGAGGCTTAAGTGCCATCTGTCCTTACCTGCTAAGGTTCTTTTGCCCTTTGGAGTTGATCCCTTGTTCTTATTGCCTTTTTTTTTTTTTTTTTAATCTTAGGAAGAGATTTGCATGCAATATGATTAAAATACACAGCTGGCCAATTCAGCCCCAGCTCCATGGCTGTTTGAAGACACTCAGCGATTGCAAGCAAGCGTGGTTACAGACGCACTGTTTATCTCTCAGTGATCAGAGTAACGAAGACAGCAACTGCTGTCACATGCAGAGCAATGGTGATTAGCAATAGTTAATGTGTGTGTTGAATATTAGCAAGGAAGTATTTACTCATACAGCCCTGATGAGGACTTGCAATGAATGATAAATACTCCTTCCAAGAACAAGCCTGGAAGATGACTATCTGATAGTACTCTTTCTGTTGGACCAGTTAGAAGCATGGCGTTAAGTCTTATTCATCTCCCCCTTCTTATGGCATACATTTTGTCCTACACAAGCATTCAGATATGTTTTCCACCCAGATGTCATTTAAGTGGAAGAAAACAACACAGGAAGATAGATTTCATTGATCCATCTCTAGGATGTGGGTGAATTGCTCCTGCAGGTGAGTTGAAGGATGGAGAATCAAGCCACTGATGCTTACAAACGCTTGTGCAAAATGATGGTATCATCATTCACACGTCTAGTTGCATCTTCCTCCCTATTATGTGATCTTTCTATGTCTGGATGGATACTTGTTTCTATCAGCTGGCCTGACACCAGCTTTACTCTTCAGGTTTCTAGTTAATGCCTAAGGTCATCTTTTGGGCAACCTGTTACATTGTAACAAGCGTGCTCTGTACTTTTGCAGAAAGACAGACTAAATTGGGTTCTGTGCAAGACTGCACAGCATAAATCTCAGAGTTCAGAGAGACCAATAGGACTTCTTCATGTTTTACAATGCTCACAACTTCATCTCCACAAAAAAGCAGGGTTGAACAAGATTCTGACAATCTTCATGTCTACTGATGGAGGTGGGAGTTGTGGCACTTGTCAGTTTTCAGGATTATGGGCCCTTATCTTTTGAGATTAAACTGGACCCATGTATTGTAAGGGTCCAGTCCTAAGCCATCAATGTTCTCAGTGATATTTGTAGCCTTTAGGCTGGATTTATTGTTGAGCAGATCAATGCTATTTACTCAAAATCCTTGCAAAAGTACCATCATTGTTGCTTCTTTGCCATGAGCTATTCATGAACGTGGGTGGGCTGTTTGAAATCTGCATACTCACAGTGCAGAAGCGAAAAGCAGTACAATTGGTGGAGTTTCACGGACTGGTAAAATGCCCCTTGAATAAAAAGTGGCCGAGTCAGTGGAGTTGCACTAAAGTAATTGAGGTTACAGCCAGGCTATCAAAGCAGGGTCCTTCCCTCTACCTTGATGCATTAGAGAGCAGAACCTGGCCCAGAGCCCGTAATCAGTTTGAACAATCTGTCAGGTGCTTTGGGATCTGGAGGTGAAAGGTGCTACGTAAATGTCAGTCATCATGTGCTGGAGCGCTACATCCAGGCTGAGAAGCACAGCCTGCCAGAGACACTTCAACAGGGTGTTAGGAGTGATCTTCTTGCAAAACATACTGCACTAGATGTATGGATGTTTATTGAGCAGAATCATGTAATTCCGGTTACTATAAATCACCTGACACACTTTCCTTTATCTCCCTATTTTATCTAATTTTGATTGTGTCTTGTCCCAAGTTTTCTTTATTATTTACATAAATCAAACCAAATAGCCACGTACTAAGATATTTATTTATACAAAAGAGGTGTGATCCCAGCTCCCTGAAGCTTTTTATAGAAAATAACAGAGCAGAGTGAATCATTTAAGCTGGATGGTTTATTTGGTTGTGGATTGCTCTTTTTGGTTCATGAAATGTTTATGAGCCAATCACAACATTCTCACATGCATTCGTTATTGAAAACAACCTGTGAAGTAATGAATAGCTCACACAGGGGCTGGGGAGGACATTCATTGCTGAGACTTCAAAACACACACTGCATCTATTACTTACAGGAGTCACCTGGTTATCTCGCTGCTTCCTGATTGCATTCCTTAATTAACCAACAGAGTGTGAATTTTGAGTATTGCACCCATGTACGTGGCTCGATGGTTGCTCTCAGGGATATTCAGTGGCTCAGAAGACTTGAACCTAGGCCCAGATAAACAAGTCAGATCCAGGAGAGGGGATGGGCCATAAACAGCCTCCTATATAGATGTGATTTTTCCTTCAGTGAGTATTTGCGACTTTATGTTCCAGGTTTGCTTTTCAACAGGCTAAAGCTTCCTAAAAGTGATTGCAAAAACAAAGAAGAGACTATCCTATTTGGGTCCTCTGTGACACAAAGCACCTTTCCAGGCAAGAAACTGAACACAAATTCCTTTCTCTGAATACCTGCAGAATATTTTTCATGCCGTATGGCACCAATGAAGGGACTCTCCTTTCCTTCTCTGGGGGGAGAATAGGTGGTAGAAGAGGGAGATGTTGGGCAGCTGTGCAGAAAGAGGGCAGCAAGGCTGGGGAGGGACGAGAAGGAGCTTTTCTACTTCAAGTCACAAGATGTGGGGAGACCATGGGGAATGTGTATGTAGGTCAGGTGAGGTTGCTCTCCCAGGCTCTCTGCATGCTGTGCTTGACACAGTTCCCCTCAGAGGGCAATTCAGAGCTCTCTTGACACTGTCTTCAGGAGGGGTCTGGGAAAACCAGGTTCAAGAGAGCCTCTGTGAAGACTTTCTCACCTCTCACTGTTCCTCCTTCTGTGATCTATTCAGTTCTTGATTTCCGTTTTCCTCTTTTCCCTTTTAGTTTCTGCTTTATAACAGCAAAATCAAAGTTAGGAGATGTTTGTGTTTTTCACTTCAGTTTTGAAGGTGGAACATGCAAAATCCTTTCACCTGTGACATACAAATCCAAGTTTTCCTTAGCTAATAGCATGTTGTTAGTATAATTTAATTTCAGTATCTCCAAAGTGAAGGGCTTTTTTCTCCTCTGTATCTTTATAGGTTCGCGCATGTAAACAGCATCCAGTACCTAAGAATCGCAGAGGTACAGTTCTCAGCAAAATCATCTGGGAATAGACCAACCTGTAAGTATCACTCTAAATTTTGCATATTTGTTATTTTGTGTGTGTTTGCATGCTGATGGAGCATGGTTGTCTTTTATGAGCAAAGAAAAAAACCACATGAGAATGCTTACAAGCTAGAAAAAGGGAGATACAGGAAACAGCGGCTATTTCTGGAGTGGTCTTTTTGGAGCAGAATTGTTTTGATTTGATCTATTAAATAAGAAGGTCAAGAAAGGCAAGAGAAGAAACAAAATTCTTGTATAAGACAGTTCTGTTGTTGTAAGTGCAATGCTAAAAAGTTATTACTAAGAAAGGAGCTTCTTCAGTTTTGCATGTCCCATGGTTTTTAGAAAGCTGTTTTCCATTTAATGGCTGAAATACAGATAGCATTCTTTGGCACCAGGAACTTTTTTTCTTTTTTTTTTTTTTTCCCCCAACACTCTTAGAATCAAGATTCAACTTTCAATCATCTTGTGAACAGGGCTGAGAAGTTTTTAGGTTTTTTAATGAAAAAAACCCTAAAAATAATTACAATATTTAAGTCACTTAATAAAGGCATATTCTTTAAAAATATGTACTGGGCATAAAAGAATCATTTAAAAATTAGGGGAAGATACAAGACATCCCTCCACCCACTAATCTTTGGTTTGAGCATTTATCATATACTGGCAAGTTTAAAGAGTGAACCTGGCAGCAGAGACCTTCATGAAATGATGGTGATATTTATGAGATACACTTGGATACCCCTTGGAAAGAGCAGGGAAAAAGGCACCAGCTTTTCTTGGGGCACCTCCTTGTCACAATCTCAGCTGAGACCTTAGCACTAAGCCTGAGTAATTTTTCCTCATCAGCAGGCTGAAGTCTCCCTAGAAGATGTTGAGAACGGTGACCACTTTGAGAAAGTCTATGTGAATGTAATAGGAAGGTGAAAGGAAAAAAAAAGAAAAAGTAAGTAGTAGCTTTTGCTAAATAGAATATAAATTGCTAAAAGGGTACATTTAAAGGAAATTGGTCATAAATTCTTAAGTATTTTCAAAGTTTGGATGCAGCCATATGTTAGCAAAAAGAGTCCAAAATAAAGTCAGACTTCGGAAATGTCTGAAAAGTTCCCTTTTCACACAAACATGAACTCATAAATAAACCATGGATTTAGCTGAATATCCCGCCCACATCAATATGATCTTGTGTCACAACTAAGTGGTGTAAATTTCTATGATTCATATTAGAAGGATGAAGCTAAATGCCAGCTTTAAGTGACAGGTATTCACCAATAAACCCTAATACCATATATGTGCAGCACTGTGTTCTGCTTCAAATACACATTATCGTATAGAGATAAAATCATAAGTTTCAAAATGCGTATGTACATGAACCTGTAAAAAAATACATGAACTTGCAGGAATTTGGCTCAGCCTCTCCACTGTGACTTTCTCTCCAGAATGACTCTCCAGTTTCATTCCCAATGCCCATCGCTAACATCTCGCTTAAAACAATTTATTCTCTGAACCTCCCTTCCCATCAAAAGTAAGGGAGGGTGGCACAGCAGATACTTCAAAGTGACCATGATGCTGGCAGACCAAAGCAGCATCCCCTCTATCTCTGTCTATCATTTGCTGTAGTGAACAAATTAGCGCCTGCCTGGGTTCCAGGCTCTGCTCCTTCCATCATGAAAGAGGCTACTAGGAGGTTTATGGCAATGCTTTTGCCCCTACTGTTGCCTCCAGAAAAGCCAGCCCTAAAGGAGAAGATAATAAGGCTCCTAGTCTCAGCCATATGATTATCCTGTGCTAATGTCGCCCACTTCCCCTGGAGTGCAGAACTTGTAACTATTACATGACTTTCATTTTTACATATGTAAGGAAAATGCCTTGATTCCCACAAGCTGTCAGTTAATGTTACAATGCTTAACTGAGAGGCTGCAAGCATCACCCACTCCTTAAAATGCTAATGATCTGCCTCAGATGTGTGATCACAGAAGCCCATGAGCTGGGCTGTTTTGTAGTCCCCTTGTATTTTTAGCTTATAGCAATAATCTTGTGCTGTGTGCTTCTGGGTTTGTAGTTTGTTTGGGGTTTCTGTTTTTTTGTTGGGTTTTTTTTGTTGGGTTTTTTTTTTTTAAGCCTCCTGTGTGCTCACTGGATCGACTGGGGTGGGGGGAGGCGGAAAGGAAGCCTACCTCTAAACATTTCTAAGTCATAAATAGAGGGAAAAGCAGGAATAAAATATCATGGGAAAAACAGAATGGGATATACTGCAGAGGCAGAGATACGAAACATCAGCTCTATTTAATCTTCCGCGTGCAGTGCCTAGCCCCACGGAGCACTCAGATCAGCGTCTGAAGCTATCTGTCTTGCTGTGTTATTAAAAGGCAAAAAGCTGAAGTTCTCCTGGAATTTCCAAATCTGTTTCTGAGATTCAAGTTCATCGTGTAACGCTCAAGATCACGTCTACTCTTGGTCTGGGAAATTTAGTTTGGTGATGGGGCTGAGGTTACAGAACAAAAGAAAACATGCCCACCCACTTCCTTTTTCTCCAGACCTTCCTCCGCTAGAAATAAGTGTCTCTTGGTAAATATGAAATATCTGATTGTTGCCTTAGTAAGGCCTAGGTGCCGAGCAGCACGGTCCCACAGAGGCTTTCAGGAACTAAATGAAAATTAGTTTCAGTACAAGCCTCAGTACATTTGCAACCCAGACTAAGGTCAGTGTTTGGACACCTATTTAGAGAAGGTGAAAAGTCAAGTAAAACGTTGACTTGCTTGTCCGTAAAAGGCAATAATAACTAAATCAATAATCATGCTCTAGGATGTTGCTAGAGGCTTTTGAACGGCCCTTGTGTGTATCATCCTTCAGATGAGTTGTGCTTACTAAGCACAACTCACATTTTGGTTGCTGTACATGTCAGAACTTTTATTTATTAGGGAGCTGGTTGCTGCTGACACTTTAATTTTAAATCCAAAAACCCAAAATAATAATATTAGTCTGTGGAAAGTGCTAATATTATTTTGAGATGTGCATCTTTCCCTTTTCCCAGTGTCTGACTTAACTGGTCTAAATGGCCACTATCCCATTCTCTCTGTGGCAATGAATCTTTTATTTTTTTAAATTTTATTATTATTCTTTTCTTCATGGCTATGCAGCTTCAAATAAAAGGAGACTTGAAGTTTCAGAGCCTCCCCACCCCCAAACTTTTCTTTGAGGTTCAGTACAGACTGTCCCCTTGATGAAATACATTCAAGAAGACCTTCTTTAAAAATCCTGCCAGGGTAGTGTTGAATGGTGTTGGGATCTTGATGGTTTGAGATGTGGAAACCTGGCTGAGGTCTCAGCTGAGGCTTTGAAGGCTTTGGGATGTTATCTACACAGGGAATTGGACTCCCCTCTTTTGGGTCTCATTCTTAGGCTAGAAAATAATGTTCAGGCTGTCTCTCTTTCCTGGGGCAAGTAATTGAGCATCCAGTGTATTTCACCTTTATTGGTTAGGAAAAGAGGTGATAAAAGAATGTAGTCTATTCCTTAGGATTTTATGGTGTCATTTCGATGAAGTTAGATGTTAACTACTTGCATGAAACACTTTTTAATGGAACACACTTTTGCCAGATGGGAGAAAATATGCTGCTTGCTGCTATTTTATTTTTCTGTGTTTCCCTCAGGCTCCATCTATATTACAGCCATAACCCAATCCCAAAACCCAATCACAACAAGGTTGCCATCTTACCCCGTCGCAGAATGGTTAACAGTTCCCGAGCTGAAGACGTCTAACCATGTTTCTGAAACAGGGTAAGATGTTAGAGGATACCTTAATACCACTTGCAGTTCAAAGATTTAGCAAGATCAAAAGGAATTGGTTAGCGCCTCATCAGTCCTCCTGGTTCAATCATGTTGAACCATGTTTTCTGGCTGAGGTTAGCTGTATTTTAATTCAGGTTTTAGGTTCACATCTCTCAGCGCACAGCTGTGCGAGCAATCATATTCAAGTGAACGCCTTTCCTCGTGATACTAAATGCTGCAGGATCAAGGGCTCAGCAAAAATACTATTTCTTGTCACTCTTTCCCCTTCACAGGAGACAAAGCTGGGCTGTAAGCCCAACTTATAAAAACCCTGACCAGCTCCAAACTTTGACGAAGGTGACGGTATGTGGGTTCATGTGATTTTTTTTTTTTTTTTTTTTTCCCCTCGGGGCAGCAGAACCACCTGAGACCACGCAGGTCTCGGCCTCAAATTGGCTCATGGATCTGGGATATGGGAAAGGTTTAATGAGGGGATCATGCATTTAATACTGTATTTTCAGCCTGGTTTTAGCTGTAGCTTGCAGTGCCATCAAGACTATGGTTGCAAAGACTCAGCCCGGGGTTTGACTATCAGTAGTTATGAGCATCCACTGCTTCCTGCAGTTAAATCTGCAGAAATAGGTGCCAAGTGTTTAGGAGTGTGAGCCCTAAAAGGATGTTACCTTTCCTAGCTTTTCATCGCCCAAGGCGACACAGTTGCCTATAAATAGTTAATGGTGCTCCTTCCAAAGTCTCATTCTCCTTTTAAGGGTCGTCGTTATCTCCATTTTAAGGTTGAACCGAGATTTAAATTTAACTTCACGTTATTGAGATGCAAATCACCCTGGTCTCATAAGTATTATATGTCTAAACCATATTTTTCATCATGAAACTCTCTCTCTTTTTTTTTTTTTAAGTATTTCCCTTTAAGTACATTTTTCCATTAAACTAAATATATGTTTAATTTTTTTCTCCTCCAAAGGCAAGGTCCTTTCAACTCATGCCAGTGTTATTATTTCTCAAAACGAGTTTCATCTTGATCCATAAACATTTTATGCCAAGAATAATGCCGTTTTAAAGACAATAAGTGCCTATTTCTGCCTGAGGCCATCGGAAACCCCGTAAAGGAGGCAGTAGGAATTAAAGACACTTAATCATATTTCCCCATTTTTAACTGTTATTTTTTTTACACTCTGAAGCAGTTTTTCTATCCTTGCTGAGTCCTATTGAATGCCATAAATCTTAATTAAAGATGTAATTTTTTTTCTTTATGAAATCTGAGCTGGAAAGGACATTTCTTATTTTTAAGACTAGCACTGTGTGCAGGCTCATAAAACAAACAAGACTTTTACACTCGCGGGGTTTCAAAACCAGTTATTGCTGCCATCATGTCGAATTGGTTCCATAATTATTATTATTGTTGGGTTTGGTGTTTTTATGATTATTATTAATGCCTGAGCTTTGCATTTTCTATGCACAAGATATCATGGGGAAAATAATAACTTACACAATGTGCATATCTGTATGGAAAATGGAGGAAGGCTTATAGAAATATACCCATCAGCACAGGGATTTGTTTTTAATATATTCATTATAAGGTGTTGTGATTTTTGTTGGGTTGTTTTGTGGTGGTTTTTTTTTTTTTTTTTCAGTGCAGGAGCTGTTTCAGTTGGGTAGACTTAAATAACAGAGCTTGTTTGGTGTAAACTTGCATCAGTTTATTGAAGCCAAGAGAATTACATTGCTTTATACTGGGAGAAGTGCTACCTCTGATAATGTAATTTTCCCACTGTTCCCCATACTTTTCCTATTGAGAGGAAGGAGGAGAGCAAAGTTTCACTGTCTTATCTGTATTGGTAGGAAGAAATAGGTACTCCACACCTCTCAAGATGAGACTGTATTTGTAGTATCTTCCTGTAGCTGAAGTGGAAAACACTGCAGAAAGGTTTTGATCTGAAGCCCATTAAATTCAATGGGAAGATTTGTGTCGGCTCTTGGTAACAAGCAATATTTGCTCTGTTTTAATGGCACCTGCTGGAAGTATATCATTTGACAGTCTTGTTCTGAGCGCTAAGGCATTTTAACAGCCTGCTCTAAAGTCAAGGAAAATCAACATGAATTTTCCCAATAATTTCATCACCTTTTTTTGATTGAGCTTCTTATAGACTAATTGAGGCAGATACCATCGCAGTGAACTTCCCTTGCAATGGGGATTGTAGGAAGCACTGGCTACCAGGTTATGATGGCTTTCCAAGCACTTCTCACCACAGAAACAGAGTGATGCCATTAAACTTAACAAATTACTGAGCACTCCTGGTGTGGAGGAAGTAGCAGTACAGGCACATCCATAACCGTAGTCCATCTATTCACAGCTTCCAGCCTGGCAGACGCTTAGGGAGCCCATTGACTTTCCGTGGGATAATTTCAGACTTCATGTTAAGGTTAGTCATGTATTTACATACTAACACACTTGCAGTCCTGCTGGGTGGTAATGATACGTCCATTTAAATTTGGCTCGTGTACCTGGAGTTTTTCCAGTTAATACTGGTATGCCTCTGCATTTTGGAAAATAGAACAAAAGAAAGGCTAGAAGTATTGCACATCAAGGAACAAGCTGTTGGTTAAAGGTGTGAGCTAGCGTACGAAAATGTGATTCTTCAGTCATTAAGCACATGAATAATGTTGCTCCTGTGAGTAATGCTGCTAAGTCAACAATGAAACATTCATGTGAATAAACCTACCTATGGCTAAGTCTTTGTGGGGGTGTCACCTCGTGCTCTCACCTTCTGCTGCAAGGTCACCGTGTTTCCACAGCTGCCAAGTCAACCAATGAGACACCAGTGGCTTTTATTAGATACTCATAGTTACTGTTCCTTAACACAACATGACCTTCCTCAATGAAGCCTGAATCAAAAGGCCATTGATTTACTAGCTGTAAAGTGATGTTTCCTCACTGGCATCTAATAATTTATTTAAAACATGGTTTTGCCAGGAAAATCTCTCATTATTTTAGATTCACATCTCTGCTTTCAGAGGCATTTTGGAAGATAGCGAAAATGCAAAGAGAATATGTTTCCCATCACTGACTAAGCAAGAATACCAGTCGCAGACTTTATTTTGTGTAGGTTTCACACTTGCGGCTACAGTATGTCAGTTCTACATGGGTAATGAATTTGGGGGAAAAGTAGGAAGCACTTATTCTATATCGCAAATCAGTTGCTGTATTTGGTAGTTTCCATTTATCATACATGATAATAATTATGTTGTTACAGCTATTCTGAAGCTTCCTAGTGAAGGATCATTATTTTCATGCTTGCTCTAGTTTATAAAGGGTAAAAGGACTATGATGGGGGAAAAAAAAAAAACTGTTGGTAGCTTTGTCCTCAAGGTGGTACAATTTTGGGGGCAAGGATTATAAAAGAAAGATGGAACTTTCTTCTGAGGATCCCCTGATAAGTGCTAGTAGAAGGAAAGACCAGAAGCATTCTGGGTCATGGATGGTAGGGAGAAAGAGTGGTTCTAGTGGGGTCATGTAATTAAGGAAGCTGGTTTGAGGACAGGATAGATCAATATTTCCCAAACTTTAAAAATCCAGATCAAATAATCTGTTTGGACAAAAAACAAAAATTAAAAAAAAAAAAAAAAATCCAAGGATCATCTTGTGCAGCATTACTCCAACAGACTCTACTTATGACAAAAACTTTTTAGGAAGCGGGATTGACCTTGAGTACTCAGTCATTTCTTTTTGTTGTTTTCCTTTTTTTTTTTTTTCTTGCTTATACTCCTGGGACCGTGCTCCTGTGTGATCTTACAAGAATTTTAGCACTCATTTCGCAGACCCTATTCTGACACCTTCCAGATACTCAGCAGTCCATATACTACAGGCTGAGAAACACAGGACAGGACAATTTCCCCAGGCTCCAGCCAACCTTATTTGCTATAATGCTGTGATCTTGCAAGCTCTTGGCTGTACAAGTAATTTAAAGCAGGTGAGCAGGGAACTGACATAGGTCATTTTGAGTTATTTTAGCTTAATTAATTTTTCAGTTCATGACATATCTTGTTGAAAGCTGATTAACTGTGGTTTTGATTGACTGTTATATCACTTTTTTTTAAAACAGTCATGAAACGAAACCCTCCAAATCATAATATTAACAAAACCTCCTTCTACTACCTCTGACAAACATTAGTGAAGTTTGCCCATGTTTTTCAGTCTTTTGCTTTTTTGTTGTTTTATCAGCTATGCACACACATATATATATACATACCTACATATGTATGCGTATACACACACACACATATATATATAAAGTTATCTATTTTCTTGTTCAAGTCCTAAACGTAAGTGGTGGGTACTGAGGTAGAGTATTGTTAAAACTATGTTTTGAGGGGAGCTTCAAGCTGGTTTTTCCATATGAACATTTTGTGTACAGCTCACAGGTTGAAAGGGTAAATATAACTTCTGGATTGGTATGGATATGTACTTTATTCCAAACCACTGAGGCAGTAATGCCGTTGACACCAGATGGCTGTTCAATATCTGGAGAACGGTCAAATGTTTCTGATGAGTGTCTGCGGCTGATGAGGTTAGTTCTTCTCCTGGCAGTCTGGTGAGGATATCAGTGGGTTTTTTGTTGTTCTTTTTTCTTTTCTTTTTTTTTTTTTTCTTTTCAGTAAAGCCTCTGTTTCTTTGCAGTGGTGAACCTGGGACTACTAACTGTTTTCAATGTGGGTTAGAATAAGCCTCAAAACCGGGATACATGGACAGGTCTAGGTGGAGGACCTTAACTTATTGCCTTGCACTTATTCTATGACTTAATAGAAATTTTACATTTAGGATTCTGTATCAAGTTATTTACTAAATTCACTGGCACATTAAAAAATATACTGTCATTCAAGGACTACTTCATATCTGAAAACATTATCTAGGCTGTTCTAGGCATTAGAATTAATCATCAGAATACAAAATCTCCTCTCTGTTGTGACCTCAGAAGAAGTTCAGATGAATATACAATGCTGGACTTGGATCTATTGTGGCTTGAATTATAAAAGCAGAATCTGAAAACCGTCAGACTTTACAGATGATGGGATTCAGATCTGCTCTGATAGCTAAGGTTTATGGCTCAGGTCCATCTTTATAATAACATTATGTTAACTTTAAAAAAAGACTTCCCAGCAACTTAATAGGCAAATTATAGCAAATAATTATCAGTCCCTAGCTCAGTCTTTTTTTTTCCAGTGGGTTTAAACAATGCAAGTACTTTAATTACATGATTATTTATGCAATAACATCTTTGTCAAAGTTAACGTTTTAATAAAGAAACAAGAATTTTCCTGATAATTAAATAACCAATGAATAAAATTATGCATTCATACTGAGAAATGACTGGTCTGCCTTAAATAGAAACAGATACGTTTTCACAAGCCTGTGAGCTGTTTGTTTGCATTTGTGAACATAAGAAGCTCTGCCTCTGAATGAACCAAAGGACACCTTTACCTCCTGGTGAAGGCAATGGAGGGAGTTGTTGACATCAGTGAGAAGGAGATCGTGGTGCGCAGCTGGGGAGGTGAGCAGTCCCCAGCTGCACAAACAGATAGCCAGGTTTGCACATGTACAAGAAATGAACCCGATCTTCTGAGTCAGGTCCAGGAAAGGGCTGTGCATCTGAAACTCTAGACTGCTAAAAAAAACAGAAAAGAGGAAAAAAAAAACCAACCCAACCCATATACACCTACAAGAGTCTACCTAAGTGAATAGGACTAAGTTGTATAGAAAAGGCCTCCTTTCCAATAAAAATACAGATGTTCATCTTTCATGATTTCACCCTTTTCATGAGCGTATTCCTGCCACCTATTTTTTCAGCTCATGGTCAATTTCGTAACTAAATAATATCTTCTGGAAAATACAATTTCATAATAAGTGAAAAAAATATTCCAGGGGTTGGCCGAAAGTCCAGACATTTCGAGCAGGTAAAGGTGAAAGGCATTAATTGAAATTGTTGCTGTTGGGTAAAATTTTTCATTTCAAGAAGATAAAAATATTTTCCTCTGACTTTTTTTCCTAAATAGATTTTGACTACTTCAAAAAAATTTATTTTTTTTTTTTAGTGGAATGTTATGCCAATAGTAACTCATGTAGTGTACGTACATGTATATTGCATTCTTACCTTCTATATGTAAAAGCCAAATACAGTATTTTACTTCATCAAAAATGAATCATTTTGTGGTTCCAACTAAAATATTTTTAAAGTCTTGTTCATCTCAATTTTTACAATTGTAGTGTGATTCAGAAGAGAGAAAAGAAAAAGTTTTTTACCATATTAGAACTACACACAGATTGTTTGTATCTCTAAATGCTCTTCCTTTCGTTGTGCTTCGCCTGCTCACCGATGTTCATGATGGCCCTGCAGCAGCCTGGCACAGGAGAAGCGACCTGGACAGAAGGCAGGAAGCTCTCGTGCTCCTGGTTCCGCTGCAGCCTGACTTTGCACTGTGAGACCCAGTTCTTCTGCAAGAACCGGTTTATTATCCAATATATGACCTAGCTGAAGGGTTTAAAACAAGCTGTGGCCTGTGGCATCCAAAAAGGCAAAAGTGGAGCTCAAGCCGTGTGGGAAAACTGCCGCCTGTCATTAACAAACACCATCCGTCTCCAGAGCAGCGTAATACCACACACCATGCCATTGGGGACTGTGGATGTGACAGGAACGGTTGAGCTGGGTTTTTTTTTTCAAGCTACATGAATTGGAGTATTTATCTGTTTCGTGTTACAGTGAAGTATCCAGTAAGCTGGGTGGACCCTTCCCTCCAGTTCGTTAGGATGCAGTGCAGTTGAGTGAATTGGACTCATCCCATCAGGGTGACGTGCAAGACAGCTACAGTAAGGTGACCGAACGTGGCTGAAGAAGTGTGACTTGTGGTGGTCCTGCTCAGGGTTGGTGTGTGGGCCCTGTGGAAGGGAGCTCAACTTTGAGGTTCAGAAATGAGGCTTCGGGCATTGAGCTGGGGGAGGTGCTGAACCCAGAAATATTTAATATATATTTTCTCAAGACAGGCCTGCTGCATAAACTACAGAAAACCCAGGTGTCAGCCTACCAGCTATAACCATTCTTGTCACCAGTGTTGCACGCTGTATTTTGAAGGCAATAAGGCTTACGCTTATGACAGGAAATTGTCACGGATGTAATTATACGTACGATATGGTTAAATTCCAGTGCAATATGTATTACCACCCATCAGTTACAATAATCACCATACAGATACAATCTGTTTCCTGATAAAATGCAGAGGTTTGTAACACATCATACATTGTGCTCACAGAGAAAACCCTGCCTGGGACTCAACACCCTTTGTCCACTTTAATTGTTATTACTTGTAGCTGCGTGGTACCTGGGGGATAATTATTCTCCTATTGTATGTTCTGAAAGGGCAGAAGCCATTCAGGCAGCTGAATTGGTAAAACGAGAACTAGCGATCTGGATGGGGGAAGAGGTTGTCCACTCCTGGCCAGGTTGTTCTTACTAGTTGAAAGGCCACCTGTGAACTGGATCACATAATTCAGGTTGGAAGGGACTGCTGAGGGTCATTTACCCCAGCCTGTCCTGTTGCATGAGGTTAGCTTACCCCAGATACTGGACTCAACTTTGGGAATTTTCTGCCAGCCCATTGCTCCGGGCCGTTAGAGTCCCTCTGAGTAAGAGCTTTGCCCTCCAGCATATCAGCCTCTCAGTCCAACTTGGTATCATCCACAAGCTTGCTGAGAAGGCACTCTGTCCCCTTGTCTGGGTAAAGAGCTTGAACAGTATTGTCCCTAGTAGCAATCCCTGAGGCATGTCACCAGCAGCTGGCCACAGGTTGGACTTTGTACCACTGACCACCGCCCTATAAGCCTGGCAATCTAGCTAGTTTTCCACACTCATCTTAGAATGTTTATTCAGTTTATATCTTGGTAATTTGGCTATAAGTATATTCTGGGAGACTGTGTCAAAATCTTTGCTCAAGTCGAGGTGTATAACACCCGCTGCTTTCCCCTTGCCCCCAGAGCCACGATTCAAATCTCAAACACAAAATATCACATTAATTTTGTAGAGTGGGAAGCTGAGGCACAAGTAATTGGATTGCCCACTGGTTTCTAGGGTCACAAGGAAGGGTATTAAGAAGGTAGATAGAGTTTCCTCAAGGGTTTTGAAGGGTTTGTGTCTTTCGCAGGGGTTAGGACTGTTTTCTGCATGTTGGTAAGAGTAGGTACAATGCAGCTGCTTGTACAAGAAGGCTGGATCCCAACAGAACGCTACTGATTTGTCTATGTATGTGATGCCCCATTTTAATTACCCTGAGTTTACTCTATGGGCATCCCTTCCATTATCTGAAATCAGGCTTCAGTGTGTCCGCCTACCCCACCGGCACGGGTCAAGAATCCCAACCAAAAACATTGCCCTAATTTAACTAAATCAGGGGCACACCATATTTTTTAGTTAAACAAAGGCAACTCAGCATTTAGATCATCTTTCTTCTTTCAGCTGCTGCCCCTTGCCTGGCGTGTAAATTAAGAGCTCTTGTGTTAACCATTGATTTTCCTCCCCGGTACTAAGATCCCAAGGGGACACATCCTGCTGGGTTTATTCTTGAGGAAGCCCATTCCACTGCTGCACAAAGCTGGCATTGTCAGGAAGATTTAGCTCCCGATGATAAAACATCTTTCATTGTGAATTCTTCTCATCATAAGGAGCTTACAGATCCTAAATCACAGTGGGGCCACCCCTTCTTTTGCTCTCAGTGCACCATCGTAACTCTTCCACCTTAACTATCAGAGGAATGCTGTCTATGCCTCTTATCATGCCTGGGTCAAAGGTGAATATCTGAGCTTCTGGGTCACGGTGATACGAAGTGCTGTGAAATATGGTAATAACAATCTTTCAGGAATCTCTGAGGCCGTTCTGTAAACGTACAAGCAGGCCCGTGTGACTCTGTTTTTTGTCTTCCACTGCAGACGTGGTGCTACCTTGAACGAAGAGGTTAAAAAATCCTCCTGAAAGCAGCTTCTGTGTTTGGAGTGGTGAGGGGGAAAGGGCTGGGTTTTAGCCATTGATAATATTGGGGAACAGCTGAGAGGGGAGTTTACGTAGCTATCTCTGGTCTGCAGTTGAGCTCACAAGCCTTGCAGGCTTGATGCAGGTCACTAGTGTAAATAGACACTGATTACTCTTGGAGTCATTCAGTAACCTTTCAGCACTCCTTCTCCTTAAAATAGAGCTCTTTGTTCATGGGAGGGAACAAAATAAAACAAGAGTCTCATCCATGAGCTAAAAGCTTCTTCTAATTATCAATTATCCTTCCCCGAGATAAGCTTTTTTTCCCTTCCTGCTGGAATTTTGGCTGCCAGTGTGGTCCCTACTATTTTTCTTTAAATAAGAAAAAGGGAAGATGGGATACGAACGGATTAACTAACCACCACTGGCCTCCACGGAGAACTGCATCTTTGGGGAGTGCTTTCAGTCTTTCTGGAGCCCGGACAAATCTTGGCTGTGGAGCATCAAGGTAAAAGACAATAAGAAATAGAGGAGCTTTCCTGGGCTTGTGGCAGGCAGCAGGGGAAGGCTGGAGGAGCTGTCGAACAAAGTGCTCTTTATTCTGCGGAGCACGGGGAGCAGTGTGCGTGCATGGTAATTAGAGGAGAAAGGCCAGCCGCCGCTGGTGTGTCCTGAACCTGTAATAATCATAATCGAAATAAAAAACACCGCAAGATGGAGCATGATTTCCTATCGCCAGACGCACAGAGAGAGCACAGAGGCTTGCTCGCCTCTTGCTGCAGAGACCAGGAGACAAAAAGGAGGCTTTTCCTCTGTGCATTTAGGTAATGGGCAGAATCTAAATAGATTCTATTCCTGTAGACAGCCCTGCTGAAGCAGATGTAGGTCACTCCCTCAAAACCCTGCTGCATTTCCCTAACCCCAGAAGGAATTAAAATAAAGAGGTGCTTCACGGTAGTGCAGCAAACGTACTGTAATAATACTGTGACATTAAATTTAGCATTCGCTCAGCAGCAGATAGCAGTCCCATCGTCACATTCTGCTTAAAGCCCTTTTGGTCTCTCCCCTTTTCTCCTTGCCCCTCGCGCTCCCCCTCTCCCACCGTATCTGCCTCCTCCTCCTTGGCATGCTTAATATCCAGAAACTTGCTCTCTAATTACTGTGGTTATGATTTGCAACCTGTCCAGCGGTGCCAGGAAGTGAAACGCAGCCTTTTTGAGTGTGGAGGAATCAATCTGGCTCCAGTCAAAACAGAGAGATGTGTTTTCAGCTAATTCAGAGGTTCAGCGATGACAAGCCCCATCGAGCATAGATGGTTGGCTGTCAAGTGTGCAACAAAGTCAGAAACTCACCCCATGGGAAGGGAAAGGGGCTTTTTCCTTTTTTACTTTTCTCTTTTGTACTCAACTTATATGATCACACACACCAAGGAAAAAAAGGGGGGGGGGGGGGGGGGGGGGGCGGGCTGTCCCTGGACAATTTTAAAGCCTGTTTTCAATCAAACTGATATTTTTTTCCCAAGGTCAGTGTTCCTCCCGCTCCCTCGGCCCTGCTTCCTCCTCCCCTTTTCTGAGCTCTAGCATCAAGTTATTTTTTTAAGGGTTGTGACAAGAGACTTTGCAGACTTTAGATTTTTGATGTCATAAAGTGCAATCGGATATATAAGAAATATGAGGACTAGAGGAAAATAAAGGTCTCAGGCCTGGCTGCTTTTGTAGCATCTCTTGACAGAATAGTAATTCTAACAGTTACAAGAACAGTATTATTAAATAATATTGTAGTGGTAACAAAGAATAATAGCCAAATGTAAGAGATTTAGTACGATATGTAGAAAAAAAGTAGATTCTGCATTAATTGAATAGTCAAGAAAATGTGAGAATGAATCCAAGTTTTCATTTACAGTTCTGACAGAACCAGAAAATAACAGATTTTAAGACCAGAAACAGACCTTAAACTATCTGCTTTTTCAACCTCCTATGTAACAAAGCTTGAAAATATCTCATCTTTTTCAAAGGCTGAGAAAGGTTAAGGTTCGTATCCAAAGAAGAGCAACGAAGCTGGTGAAGGGTCTAGGGAACAAGTCTTATAAGGAGCGGCTGAAGGAACTGGGGTTGTTTACCCTGGAGAAAAGAAAGCTCAGGGGAGACCTCCTCTCTCTCTACAACTACCTGAAAGGAGGTTGTAGCGAGGTGGGGGTTGATCTCCCAAGTAACAAGCGATAGGACAAGAGGAAACAGCCTCAAGTGGTGCCAGGGGAAGTTTAGGTTGGATATTAGGAAAAATTTCCTCACCAAAAGGGTTGTCAAGCATTGGAACAGGCTGCCTAGGGAAGAGGTTGAGTCACCGTCCCTGGAGGTATTTAAAAGACGTGTAGATGTGGCATTTAAGGACATGGTTTAGTGGTGGACTTGGCAGTTTCAGGTTAATGGTAGGACTCGATGATCTTAAAGGTCTTTTCCAACCTAAACAATTCTATGATTCTATGAAATAATAATTTAATTTCCCTTTTCTCCTTGTTATGTTTTAAAAAACAGGGGAGGAAAGCAAAAGCATGAAAAAGTTGATGTAAATTTTCCCCAGTGTTGGAATTTACAGGTGCAAAACTTGGATTCTTTGGATCACACTCATATATATCCAATCACCAGGACTGTGGCAACAACCTGCTCCTTATCATGCAGCCACACATTATAGCTGAGAAGCTCTATTACATGCAATTGGCAGCAGGTCACTCCCAGACCTTTGTCCTAATACAAGCAAGCTGAGAGCATGTGAAGGGGCTCCCACTTGCTTCTGTACATGACATCAAAGGAAAAACCCGAGTTCTTCCTCTTGTTTGGATGTATTCACCAGTCTTGCAGAGCAGAGTAGTTGTGGATACATATTCCAAATACTGTGGACGGATGACCCCAAAACCACTTGTGTAAAGAGCAAATGAAATGATGTCTCGCTGGTAACATAACTGTGAGTCTCCCCCACGTATTGTGTGTGTAACTGTGAGATTTCTATATATGAAGATTGCTTTTTCCTTATGCTAATAATACTGAAACAACTGTATGAGAGGGAGAATGATATGTGTTCTTACACTGACTGTGACACTGGTCTGGTTGGTATCACTGAAATCTTGGGGGATGTTCTGAACAAAACAAGAAGTTCCCTGGAAGGAACTGGATATTGAAGGAGTTATTACAAAGGCAGTGGATATTTTTCATGTTTAACTAGGCTGTTCAACTGGTCTAAGTAACTTACTGCTGCATCTTGTTTGCAATCATGAGTATGGGCAAAATTATCTTGAACGGAAAATGAGCAATCACAAAGTATTATTGCCCTATAAATTGCTGTATATAACATTTCAGACGTATAGATATATATTTAGTCACAGAGATGCAAGAGGAAAGAAAACAAACATTGTTTTTCAACTTAAAGAGTAATAATTTCTGCTTTAGCAAGCTGTCTTTCATGCTCCAAAGGAAGAAAAAGGTATTTTTGAGCTCTTTAACCTAATTAATAAAGCCAATGAAAAATTATGTGTGATCAACCGTAATCCTTTCTAGAAGATGTATTTCAGAAAAAGCAAAATTTTCAAGCGCACACAATCAACGATCGACTGGAATCACAAGATAATGCATTTTGGGAGGAACCTCTGGAAGTCAAATCTTCAGCTCAAAGGAAGACCTAATCAGATCAGATAGCCCAAATCTCTAATGAGGTAATGACAAAATCAGTAGGACTTTGTCTCTTGAAATACCTTAATTTGCACATAATTCCTGAGTTTGAATCTAGCGCCGCTCGATATTACTGACATCTGTTAGGTGCCAATGCTGAGATTGCCTTAGCTAGGAGCAGGAGACCAGCGCTGGCTCTGACAGGCAGCTCCACGTCGCCTTCAGTGTGAGAAACTGCTGAGCTACCCTAGCACTGCTCTCTCAGAAAAGACATTTCTTTCAGCTTTAGATATCTAAGTTGTAATTGAACTAGTTTCTTCAAGCTTCTTCTTTTCAGTCAACCCAGAGAAACAGGTCATTTTACAGCCTGATCCATCTGACATACTTTAAATGTCTTCTTTAGGATTTGATGAACTGCATTTTAAAGCTCCTCTTTCTCTCCACTGGCTGTAGGGGTGATACCTGGGGTGATACCTGTAATACAGCAGGGACATCCATCTGATTAAATGAGGGTATCCACAAGGCAGGTGTCTTTATTACTTCACTAGCCAACCACCTTTAGCCCACTTTATAGTCAGCAGAATAGAGGGTATGATTCTACTCATCCTAAAGTAGATATCTGCACAGGCAGATGGACTGTCTAAATGTATACCTGTTAGATCTCCACCAACAAGAAAGTGAGACCATGGTAAATGTAGGTGCATGAAAGTGGTTAATTCCATTTTCAGTGCTTAAATTTGATCAGATATATTCTAACCTATACATCTGAAACCTTGTTGAGGTATGGACAAGATTTACTTACAGGTTGACTCAAGAACTGACTGACTTAGACAAATGTCTTTTAAATAGCCAAGTTTGAACTTTGCAACCAAGATAGACATCTTACTAAAAATGCTTGATAGCCCTAATTAGGAAAATGCTATTTGAGCTGTATATCTTGTTCAGGCATAGTTTTTAATGTTTATGTTAAAGAAGTGAAGCTGTTAGAGATTGAACTAATTCCCAAGGAAATAAATAGGAAGCCCTTATAGAAAACCCAGAATGTGGCTGAGGTGGGAAACAGCCCACTGTAACTCTCACAGTTGTCATAATTTTTTCGGTTTCCACTCCTAACACATTACAGTTGCTTCCATTGACTGGAATATTTAGAAACAATTCAGTTAATTATAGAGGGAATTATTTTCTTATTCTTGTTCTCAAGCAATAAAAGGACTCTAAAGAACATAGTGATTGCTCCTCATGGGCTCTTGTCTTCAAGAGTGACCAAGGTGACATGTAGTTCAGCGAAAGGGAGAAAATGATACCTGCACGCAGTAGTTCTGACAGCAGTAGCCCTGAGGAGTATTTCCTCCTCAACTCCAAATACTTAAAAGATTAGTTTAAACCATGAAGCAGGAAGGATTGCTTTGGTATGGTAATAGGAAGAATTGCACAGGATTCCCTTCTGAGTATGTTGGTTTTGAATGTGGAAAAAAAGAATTTCGGGTTAAAACAAAAGGAGATAAAGAAGCACCTTAATAAAGATGAAGCTGTAAGATTCTGGCTCTCAAAACTGCCCACAATTTGATCTTATTTTAAATAGAGTGTCATAGGATGCTGCCAAATTTCACTTCCCGGTGAAAGAAAACTGAAGCTGAAGCTGAGATACTGCTCTAAAGTAAAAGTTTGGACTGTCTTTTTATTCCATAAAAGCTAATTTGCCCAGCAGTTGCTTTCTCCTGAGCTCATTCAGCTTTATTTATGACTGCAGCATTACCGATGAAAACAAAAACCAAAACGCACACCAGAACAAGACTGCTGTTTAAGGGAAGATGTTTAAGATGTTTAGCTATTTCTTAAGAATCTGGGTGACTTTTGTATGAACAGGTAGGCATCTGTTAGAGCGGAATTTCACTGAGCAGCTTAATTAGGTCTTTATGCTATTTAATGTTATGATAAATGACTTACCAGAAGTTATTAATTAAAGTATTAAAGTCTCATTATTTGTTAGTAATGAGGCATATGGGAAGAGGGGAAGGAATAGGACTTTATTATTAACAAATTTCAGGGAACAGTGAGTAAATTGGATAAACAGAGGAAATATACATCTGGCTGCTTCCATTTGTTGTATAAATCGTTTGATAGTTTATACTTGTTGCAGGAATCCTATAAATACTCATGTATGTCCAAATACTTTAGACTACTAATACTGCTGGCTGATGGTTAAAATAAACCTTTCCATAGCCAACTTTAGGAAATCAGGGCTTCCTCAAAGGGAGTTCTTGGCTCCTCGGTGTACATCTGTCTGTATTTAGCCACACGTTAAACCCACTGTGTGAATGGTCATTTCACTTTGGCATATTTTTAATAGTGGAGATTGCAAGTGATTTGCTTGTTGCTGGGCTGATTAAATGCTGTGTGTCATGGTGACAGAAGGACATGGACCTCAGTATCCTCTCTGCTCATGCCTTCCTGTGTCACACCTCCAGGGAGTGAAGGCTTGAACTTTCCACTCTTCCATCAAGGGTTCGTCTTCAAAATCTCGTGTTTATCCAGGAGCTGAGACTGTGTTTGGAGACCAGGGCTGAAGTTTCTCTCACCTGCCTTGAGGTGTCTATGGTGCACGTGTGTCTGTCTGAGTCAGGTTTCTACGTTCCCATTATCTAGTCACTATCTGGGTGCAATGTGAAATTGAGGGTGTAATTCACCTCATCAGAAATTATGCCTAAATGTGGTCTGAGGAATTTACTCCTGAATGCTATTGATAATAGTGTTAGATCTCATTCACCTGGAGTGGCAACCCAGATAACTTGTGCAGATAGATATTGATACCACAGATATCTTCAGTCAGGAGGGAGGAATCTCACCATAGTTTTTATTTGCCAGAGTTTTCCTGTGGTGTGTATGGTGATCAAACAGTTCTTTTGCAATGTAAATGTGGGTTCACTGAGAATGCATGGGAGTAACCCAATCTGACAGCGATGAAAGCTTGAATTACTCTCTCAAGTTCACCCTCTGAAAGGAAGAGTTGATGCAATGGAGGAAAATATCCATGTTGGATAGATCTGCAGCTTGTATGTTTAAAAAGTATCAGAGAATCTAATCGGATCCCTTTTAACCTTCAGTCCATTTTCTTCAGATGACTTATGTATTGTGATCTTCTTTTATGACTGGTTTCTTGTTCAAAGCTCTGTCTAAGGATGATGCTCAGAAAACATTACCTTATTGCTCTGGTAAGGCAGAAGCAGTTCTGGCTACATACAGAGGCAGAGTGTGTCTATGGGACCAGTGAGTGGTTTAGAACTTCCACCTGGACTTCAAGTCAGGCATGCAAAGGAGAGAGGTGATGACAGACTCCCTCAGAAGCCTGATGGTACCCCTTGTTTTAATGAAATGAGTGAGTAGGTCTCTAAAGGATTCAATAACTTATTTGCATTGCTAAGTGCAAATAAAGTCTCCTTCAGAAAATCTAAGCCGATCTTCTCAGACTTCTGCTGAAGCTCACAGCAGGTCTCAAAGAGACCTTGAAAATTGTTCCTAATGAACAACAATCATAAAAACTTAATCAAAAGAATCAGCACGGATTTTGGTCTTTGTCCAAAGAGAGAGAGAGAGAAAGACAGTTGTTTGGTGCTGTTTCAACAATGGGATGAACAGGAGAATTCTGGGTCCTATTGGACATTTCTTCCCCACCACAACATTGTAATGATCTTGGGAAAAAAGCTAACAAGATCAACAACAGCTTGAATGCATTGAAATGTGAAAAACTCCATAGGGTTTACATTTTGTCTAATTATGCAGCATGTCAACTAGGACAAGGAGGAATGCTGTGCTCAGCTGTGGAAATATTTCTGGCCACTGAGAAGTATTTTGCCTTGGTTTCCTCCCCACAATCAGAAAGTGTCATGTGCCAAGCTCAACCACTCTGTTGATAAATTCCAAGTATGTGCATATGGAGGGAAAAGTGTGCACAGTAAAAGCACAAAGATGAATTACTACTCAGGAAAAAGATCTTGAAGTCAGTGTTGAACATCATTGACAAAATCATCTCATGTTCAAAAGTGGTAAAAAATGTGAATAAAATACTAGAAATTACTAGAAAAAAAACCCCAACCAAACCCTAGTTATTGTATAGGCCCATGGATTGTCTATATTTGAAATTAGTCTCAGAAAGAGTATGGGAGAATAATACAAAAGGTATAGCAGTGCAGACTGACTTCCATTTGAGGAGATGTTAGGCTGTGGTCTTAACAGCTTCAAAATGAGACAACCAGAGTGGATGGTGGGTTGTGACTAATGTCCATAAAATCATGAATGTTTTATGGGGAAAGTACATAGTAAATAATAATTAGTGTTTTCACAGTTAAAAAATAACTATCAGAGGGCACTGAATGGAATTGTCAGGCAGTAAGTTTAAAGCAAATCTGATGATGAATTACTTTGTAATAAAATGCATGGTTAAACTATTAACTCATTGCCAGAACATATTGTGGAGGTCAGATATTAATTATTAAATATAGTCATTGAGAAACAAGGTGCTGCTTGGAAAGTTCATAAGATGGTGGAAAAGGAAGATTATACCGAGAGGAAGATACTATTCTACTATCTCATTGCTCAGACATAAATTATTTTCCTGAGCATCTACTGTTAATGCTAATACAAATAAGATAACGGGCTAGACAGGCCTTTGCTTTGACCTCTTATTCTTACATCTCGTGTTATATTCTTATGCCTTGACTGCCAGATCTAGATCTCCACCCTGAATGGGAAGAGGAAAGAGTGTGGATGTCCCAGACCTGACTGTGTGTACATACCAAGCCATAAGAACTTGTATTATGTAGCAGGGTGGATGTGGTAGGATTTAGTTGTTAGATGGTTGCAAAGGAATGAGTGTAATACAGGAGTAAAAGCGACCAACATGTATTTGACTGAGGAAGAGGGTCAGTAGGAACACCCTGAGCAAACAAAAGGGAAAATAATATTTCTCTCAGAAGTTATTTTCATTACTTCTATGTGTTTTAATGTCCTCAGTCAGAGAAGACAACCCACCAATGTTTTTTTTCAATCTAAAGTGAGCCCTTAAATAATTGAGCTCATTTGGAAGGTACACCACTTCTCTGGAGAAGTTTTGAGTAAATGTGTCCACCCTCTTTCAGTGGAGCTCAATCCCAAAGCATTTTCTTGGTAATTTTGTTGAGTACCCAAAGGTGCTAACTAGGGATTTTAGGGAGCCTGATCTTCCCTGACAAGTCAAGACTTAATGAGAATAGTTGAACAATTAAACAACTGGCCTACTCTGATTAGGTTATGGCATAGTCTTTTTATGCAGCGGTTAAAAATATTTGATCCCCTCTATCTTTTGATTGTGTTTACTAATTTATTTGCTTTTCATCTTTCTGTCATTCAAGTACAGACAAGAACAGCCATGGGAAACAGCATTTCAGTGCAAGCAGAGCAGAAAAGCACAAAAATTTTGTTGTTGTAATGCCAGAAAGCGTTGGGTAGATGTGAACTGTATCAGAGAGACGGGTTTAGTGACAAAATGCACCTTTGGCTCAGGAAATGGTGAATCCTAAGATTATATTAAGCCTAAGGGAATGCATAATAATAAAAAAAAGTGGTATTGAAAGATATTTGGCAGGGTGTTTGAAGAAATATCTTGCTAGGGATACTAATTTCTGGTATATCTGGGAGGGGAAAGATGGGACTGAGAGAAGCCAGCTATGAAAAGGAAAGAACTATGAACTTAAAAAATCATCAGGATGGATGACACTGGGAATGTAAAGTTTCAGAAACAGATTTCTTATTATTATCTTACAGCTTTTGTAAAGCTCTATAAATGAAGAACTTTTTTATTTTTAAGTGTGTACCTAGGTAAACACTGTATTAAAGATGTCAGCACTAAGGTATGGCTGATCTTTGTGCAGGATGGGAAGATATGAAAGGAATTAAATTTTGCACACGTGCACTTTCTGCACATTAGGTAAGTAATAATATTTTACAACAAATCAATACTTTTCATCCTCAAGTTTCTCAAAGAACTTCACACAGTAACTGTGTGTGTGTGTTTGGAAATCCTGCCACATGCATCCATGTATGTCCCTGCATACTATTAAGGCGGCACGAAAATGGCCCATATTGCACAAACCCTGAGCAAACACTATGCTTATGAAAAGGGTCTGACTGACTGACACGTGGAGACCTTACCTGAAAAATATTTAAGCTGTTACTGTTTATGACTTCTGAGCCCACTGAGTGCCAAGATTACCATCCCCTTAGTATAAATGGCAGAACAGTGAGTATCCCCACAGCTCAGCAAACCGAGAAAATGTAGAGCAAAATCAACATGTTTTGTCACTGCCTCCAATAAGAGATCATCGACACACATGCACACGCACACACATTCACGCATGCAAAGAAGGAAGAAGCACTGAATCCTTTCCTCTTTCAGTATGAAGATGCCCAACTACATCACTCATCCGGCTGCCAGGAAGAGGCTTTGCCTCTTGCCTCCTCAGTTCTCTTCTGGATTTCACTAATAAAGCGCCATTATCTGTAAAGATTATAAAAAGTGGAATTACTTTTGACATCCCATTAGCCTATCTTCCAATACAAATTCCTTCATTTTCTTCTCGCCTCCCCAATGTATGGAGCACATGCTGTAGCTAAAGGATGGTGGAGACCATTTTCCTAAAAGCTGAGATGAATCCCGGATAAGCTATGGATTACCGTAAATTCAAGATGTCAGTGTAGCCTGGAGTGGTGATGCAGAGGAGGGCTTCAGGACTAGCAAAGGGACCAGAGGAGCTCTCAGAAAGAGGAACTACTGAACGAGCAGAGATGAAATCTCATGGGATTGCTCAGCCCAGTGAAAACAAAGGTGGCAGGGAAATGACTGCAGTCTCTAAGGAGCAAAGAAAGAGAACTGAAAGGACAACAGTTACACAGGAAATATGTATGAGCTGACCACATATAAATTTTGGCTGGAAACAACAGGAACTACAGATAAGTAAAGGAGTTCAGGAGTACCCTCTAACAGGAGAAGGATGGGACCCTCGCACCCTTAGAAAGGACTTGCTGAGGTGATTGCTGGCAATATGAGAATCGTGGCCTTCGTGACCAAGAATGTCTGATCTGGTCTTCTGATCCACAGTGGACGTCTTCTAACACTTCAACAATGTGGGCACTGTGCATCCAGTTAAACCAGTTTCGCTGCTGGCATCTCTCTTCCTCTTCAGTCCCTCTGACTGTCTGTCCCAGCTTGTACAGGTCTTTGGAATTGAGACTGTCCCCTTAGATGCTTAGCCAGTACCTAGCCCATTAGTTACTCTTGCTTTAAGTACTACATTAAAAGACTACTCTTAATACCATAATGATCATTATGCTGAACTTACTAGAGAACCAGAGCTTAAGTTTTCCATGTGGCCCTAATTCTGATCTCCTGTGCAAATGACTTGTAAGTTTTAAATTGTAAGTCCTCATGCTCTTTTTTTTTTTTTAAATTCAATTCACCAAAACAGCAAGTTGCTCCATTTTATACGCGGACTTCGCAGATGTCTGAACTTGGGAAAACTTGGTTTGCTGCACAGAGCTGCAATTTGTATCTTCTTTGCTCTGTGTACACGTTTGTGTTCAAATAGAGAATATGAGCCGCCCACAAGGCCAGCCATCCACTCATTTTCAAGGAGCCTTATGACCTTCTTGCTGCAGGTTCTTCTTTCTGGTTTAGGCAACGGCAGGATAGGGAGCACCACAAGGCAGCCTCACTGGACAAATATTCACTGCTCTTGTGCCTGCAGTCACAGAGGCAACTTCATTGACCATATATAATGAACATTATAGCTTATTATGCCCAGGAGGTTCCTAGGGGAATATACCTCTGCCCCAGGAGGAACTCCTCCACCCTTTCTTCATGCACAAGTGGTTGTTCTCGTGCTGAGCTGCTGCTGCTGAGCCTGTACTATGTCCTGGTTTCGGCTGGGATAGTGTGTTTTGGTATGGTGGTATGGTGTGTTTTGGATTTAGTGTGAGAATACTGTTGATAACACTCTGATGTTTTAGTTGTTGCTGAGTAGCGCTTATCTTAAGTTAAGGATTTTCCAGTTTCCCATGCTCTGCCAGCAAGCAGGTGTGCAAGAAGCTGGGAGGGAGCATGGCCAGGACAGCTGACCCGAACTAGCCAAAGGGATATTCCATACCATGGAACGTCATGCCCAGTATATAAACTGCGGGGAGCTGGCCGGGAGGGGCAGATAGCTGCTTGGGCATCGGTCAGTGGGTGGTGAGCAGTTGCATTGTGCATCGCTTGTCTTTTCTTGAGTTTTATTTATCTTTTTTTTGTTCTATTCCTTTTCATTGCTATTATTATTACTATATTTTTATTATTACTAGTTAGTATTATATTTTATTTTACTTTAGTTATTAAACTGTTCTTATCTCAACCCATGAGTTTTACTTTTTTTCCGATTCTCCTCCCCATCCCACTGGGAGCGGGGAGCGGCTGCGTGGTGCTTAGTTGCTGGCTGGGGTTAAACCATGACAACCGGAATGAGAGCACAGAAGTTATTTAGTTCCCCTCAGAACTGGATCATATGACAAAACCTATATGGAAATAGGTCTATAAACAATGTGCAATTCTAAGCAGCCAGCCGTAAAAAGTAATTAAAGAGGTAGTCTAAATCACAACAAAGTGCACAGAATTTTAAATAGCCTCTCTGTGTATTCCTGTCCTTTAGCAATTCACAATTGCTTGTTGGTTCTTTTAACTACATATTAAAACTTGCCTCTTCTACAGTAAACATTCATATAAACACAGAGATCAAATCCATTCTCCCAAACTCTTCACTTTAAACTTTCTGAGAGGATGGGAGGAGACTGCAAATAACTGAGCTGCAACTTGACTTTCCATCCCAGCAAATCTATTGCCAGGCACTGGGTCTTCAGGATCTGCAGGGATGAAGGATAATAATTTGCTGCTCTGAAAGAACAGCCTCTGAAATGGTCTCTAAGTACTCCAGGCTCTGCCTCTTATTCATCTCCTGGCCATACAGATGCCATGGAGATAAGCTGTGGACTTTGTAATGAAAGCAGCCGGTGGTGTATCGAACTTCTTGGTGTGCAAGGGTGCTGCTCGCTGGGGCTCTTCTGTTAGCAACACAGGTGAGTCTTGCTTTGAGAATTGCCACAGTGCCATGCACAGATGGTAGCTGGACTACCAGCAGGGGTAGGTTGAAACAATAAATTTCCCTTTTATTTAGCAATGCCACACTGTCCCACATCCTCACAAGTAGTTGATTCATGGGTTGGATTCAGCTACTGTGATTAACAAAGCAGTAAGTCAGCAAATCTCCATGAGCATCCGTAGCTCCTAAGGGGTCCGAGAAGACAAGGTATTGTCAGTTCACCTCCTTCATGTGTTTGTCCTTGCTTTGCTTTTGTTTGCATTTTTGGTTAAGCTCTTCTCCTGGCACCAGTTTCACATCATTTTGTTTTAACTGACTATATGCCTCCTATCCACACATAGACACCCTTTTAACCTAGTGATGTACTCTCTGCTCTGGCCACTTTGGGGTTAATCTGGGATGTTTTGGTCAGACAGTAATTGCCACAAAGCCTTCCCCAAACTTTGCAGACATGGAACTGATATCTTTATGGTCAGTGCTGAGTCTCTGCTGGTTGCAATCCACAGCAATGCACCTGGATGCAATTGCGCTTGGATAACTAAATCTGACTGATGTGTTTCACTTAGTGGGGACTCCACTTGCTTCATTGTAAAGATTAGAGAGTGATTCAGCATTCATGAGAAAATGTGGCAACAAAAGGTTAGCTGAACAGTGCTAGGAGTGGAGCCACATTGGGAGCAATTGAAGGAGGAAATGGTCTGGATTTATTGTCTGCATTAAAGATATTGTGGGTCCCATGGATACCAGGAGTGTCATGGAGACACAGCTAATAGGATTTTTATTGGATTATTGTCGGGCTGTTGCACCTGCTTCTGAAGGGGACGGTGCAGTTTGTTTTCTGGCACAATCCTTGAACAAGGAAGCAGAAAGGAGCTATGGGAGCTGGAAGCTCCAATATTAATTTTTAAGGAAACTTTTACAATTGCCTTAAAGCCATTTCAAGCAAGCCACCAGCCAGTGAGTACCCCTTCTGTCCCTTTACAAAATGCTCATGCATAGAAAATATATTGCTGAAATGAGTGAAGACACCAAGGACCTAACTTACAAGTCTCTACTCTCCACACTCCAGATCTAGGTTAGATTTTATTTGAATTAACTTGAAGGAAGGTTGCCTTTTTTTCTTTATTTTTTAAAATTGTAATTTTGATTACTGCCTTATTTCTCTTTTTTCAAGGTAACATTTAGCAATCCATTTGGTCTCTCATTTCCCCTGTCTCCAGTGTGTTAGAAAAAAATACTTTCCTCCTCTGTAGCCTGCTTTGAAGCTCCTTTACCTGCATCTGTAAGTATTAAAAGATTTTCATAAAGGTTCAAGGCGAGTGCCCTTTGTGGTCATTTCAACACCTGCAGACCTCACACATGGTTTGCCTCTATGCTTCACATTCAGTAAGCCATTTCCCAGCTCCCTGTTTTTCTTTTTATTTATTCAAAGCAATCAGAGCACATTTTATCCAACAGAGAACTGAGCTGAGGGGGAAAAAAGGGAGTTTCCATCACCAGATCATTTTCATTTTCACCCCTGGTTTCTAATGAAGTTGAACATTAGAGAAACTTGGAAACCATCTTCAGATCTCAAGCTAAACACATCTAGTGTTGATTTAAGAGTGTCTTATTAGACTTTATGTAGGTTTGGATGAATAATTTGTAACAAGTGATCTCAAGAATTGTATCTCATTTCTTTGTTCAGGAGTTACTTGCAAAGGGAGTCGAATTATTCCATCCAGAACCAAAGCTCTCTAGTTAACGGAAGGAAATCAATGCATTCTGGATTAAGACACAAAACATATTTTATTGAATAATGTTGGTCTTGTCATTTATTCACAAGAACCCATTCCTAAGATCATCCAGTCTCAGAGAAGTTGTGCTTTAATACGTATCTCTAATACATGTTGTAGTTCTGTCCCCACATATCAAAATGTTGTGACTTTTTCGTCTACATTTGCTTTGCGAAGATAGCACCTCCTGGAATTTTCTACTAGTGTCTTGTGAATATTTTGCTTCTTTTACTTCAAAGGTATTGTTTTAGAAAGTGTTTTTGCCAGTTAACACTTGTAGGTAGAAAACCGAGATTGTGAATCTCTGAAGTCAGCTCTTTTAACCTCCAAATGAATAACGACCTCTCATTTTCAGTTAATATTATCATCCAGGATTACAGTCAGTGGCTTCTCCACGTGTTTTTTTTCTCCCTCCTTCTCTTTTTACTCTTTTCCCTCAGTGATGCTATTTACTTGCCTATATACTAGTCTCTTCTTCCAACAACTTGAATAACGCTAAGGAAGTTTGTAGCTACTTCTAGTAGTATTTTATCACTTGTTTCTTCGCCTGAACTTCCTAATCTTTTCTTTCTCATTGAATCAGTTACTTTCTCAGCTTTCTGGGTTTTTTATTATTTTTTTTAGCCTTTTGGTTGATCCCACTCTACTCACTTTCTAGTAACCAGTTCTCCAGTTCTCGTATTTTTGTTCCCTTATTTCCTTTTGTTTCATGCATTATTAGACCAGCAGTCAACATAGTGTGGTATGCTGTGCTTCAAGAGTGACTGATTTCTGATTCTGATAATGAATTTAAAGAAAGTCTGCGGGTGAAAGGGAAGTCATATGCTTTAAAATACATTTTGTGTTGAAAGGGATATAATTTCAATTCCAGACTTCATTTTGAGGTTGTATCATGTCTTTGTGATCAGTTCCTCATCTCCAAGAAGTATATCACTAACAATAATACTATGTGGGAGATGTAATAAAAGAATTTAAATTGATAGTGAAAAGATGTAAGAATAATTTGCTTAGATAAGGCAAATCCTTCCAAAATCCTGCTTGCATTTTAACCTTGCTTTCTTATTAAAATGCTAATGCTAATTCAGGATCAATCAAGTGAAATCTATACTGGCACACTGCTAGAATTTTCCCTGATGGGGTATTGGCCATTGGCAAATAACTGTCTCAAGCACTTCCTCTGAAGAATTCGGGAATTTAAATATTATGGGGCAATTCTTAAGAGAGAGCTGGTGGTCTCCCTAGTTCGGAGGGTAAAAGACCTTGACAATAAGTATGTAGGCTCTTCATGACATTCTCCCTCCTTGCCAGAGTGTGGTCCTGAGTGTGCTTAATTTTCTAGTACAGATGAATCCCACAGTACTTATTGTGTTGTCAACATTTATAGTGTAGGCGCCTTCATGTAAGTACTTGGCTTTCTCCACGTCTTCTATGAGGCACCTACCAACATTTCTGTTCCTTTGTAATGGCTAATAATAATAATAAGAATAACTTCTAAAAATATCCCACCTACTTTATAACTTGGCTTGTCTTAATCCTAGTGGATTAAGCTACACCCACTTTAAGATGTCTTTCAGAAGCATACTTTTGCACCCAAAGAATGGTGATGGGTAATATTTGACAGAAAGACTTTAGATGAGGAAGTGCCTACTTTGAAATACCGTCAAGGAATATAAACTACCATTTCAGTTACACACTTGCTTTGATGACATTTTTATCTACACAGAGTATAGGTGTGTATTTACGCTCTGAAAATAACAGACTTTTATAATTAATAAAAGTGAGGGAAGACAATTCATCTCACCATAAGGTAAGTCAAATAATTGCCTTCTGCAGCTGTTTTATAAATATAAAAAAGTGGCCTGAAATTACTAGCTCAGGGATCTAACTCTGAGACTTTTAAAGCTAGGTAAGGCAAATTCTAACCTTAACATTTCTCTGTCTCAGTTCTTCCACCTGGAAAATGCAGAGAATCTGAAACCTGTACTCATTATCCCACTAACATGCACATAATATTTAAGGGGCAAGCTTGAAGATGTGATAGTAGAAGGCAGTTTAGAGCTAATTAGCCAAGCAAGAAATCTGTTCCCAGTTTACTAGAGGAAAAGAGGTTGACTAGCTAAAGAGAAGAGGGCAAGGTACTGAATTATCCTGCAAGTGACCTATCTGTTTAGGCTATGAGATGATCAGGATATGGATTGTATCTTTTAATGTGCCATCTAACTCATGCAAGGCAGAACAAACACAGAAGTTGACTGCATTTAAATTGAAAATGTTAAAATATATCTGTAATCACTCAACTAGACAGTTCTGGGACAAGCTCATGGAGTTCCTTTACCCCCAAGGATGTGTTTGCTAAGGTTGGCACTGGTGTGGATATATCTGTATTTCACTCCATCACTTAGTGTGCATACACTCTCTGTGCCTCCAGGCACTCTCTCAGGGTAGGTAGTACTAGAAAAAGCTGCAAACGGGAGGAGAGGGATGTGTACCACAATAATGGAAACTTAGCTCAAAAGATTTGAAGAGAAAAGAGGGATTGCTGGTACTCCATGCAGTGACCTAGCTCTGATTGTGTGTGAAGTTACTGCCTGTAAAATCTGCCAGTTTAATATCTCTAGAGAATAGTTAGTTTTATTTATTGGCCATTCTGGAACGTCCCACAAAAAGAGCAGGAGAATCTTGCCAAAGTGTCAGCTCCGGTCAAGGACACAGTATCATAAACTGAAAATGCAGTATTAGAGACACATTCATTGTGAACAACACACCACCTTGTATTGATATAAATGAGACTAAAAACAAAAGTTTATTTTGGGTTAAAACTCTTCTCCCCAGCTTACTGTTTTCTTAGCTGAAGTTTAAAGTTTTGACCATTTTGTTCCTGTAATTCCAAATATAAATAATAAGGCTACTACTAGAAAGCATTGACTCATAATATTCACTAATATTGCTCCTGAGAGAATAATAGGGTCATTAACAAAACACAGTCATCACGTCTGTGGTCCTCTATGGCATCAGCCCAAGCTTTGTAAAAGAGTATTCCTCCCACAGGAGTTGTGAGCTCATTGAGATTTCTGCCAGTTTCCAGGATCAAACCCATGAGTTCAAAGGATTTGTCTTGACAATTGGCTGCCGATTCCAGAGCTCCTGTTCCTAGGTAAGAACAGCCAAACGTCTCACTGATCTTAGACATGATGCAGGATATGTTTCCAGAGTCAATACTAATAATGCCCCATAAGAGGCAGAAATGCAAGGAAAACAACCCTTTACATACATGACATCATTCATTCATTTCAGCCAATTTTTTGACATCTAAGAGACACATTTATAAAGCAGTTTATTCCATCCCAGCAAGATGCCTGTGAGACTTTGGATGTATTTTCCTCCATGATGACAGAGGGAGACTAGATGTCAAGCTCTGAATTAGACAACTAGATACTGAATCCGAAGTTAAGTGAGATGAATCCCAGCCTATAAGCCGTACTTCATATAGCTACTGGGGTGGAAGGAGAAGTTTGTTCCACACATGCCCTCATTTATTTATTTGTTTTGGAAAGCACTGGGTTTAGGTGTTTAGCTGCTATACAAAACAGCAAGACAAAGGTTCTTGATGATCAGCATAAATGATATGTATATCATATTATGGATCCAGAACTCTCTCTAAATTTGCAAAAATGGCAAACAGTGTGGTCTGCACAATCATTTACCCTCCCAAGCACATAAGCCTGTACCATGTTCTTGAATCAGCCAGTAAACCAGCTGGCCAGTGGTGACTGTGGTGGCATTTTCTCATCTTAAGACTAGGCCACAAGATAATGAACTGCTACAAGTAACAACCACCTCAGTTTCATCTGGGCTGATGAAATAAATACAGTACAGATATGAGGTGGATTTGAACTGGTAGTTTAAAAAAAAGAAAATTCCTCCTTATCTTTGTCATTATCAGATGTGAAGATTCAGTTGACAGCATAAGACATTTCTTAGAAAATGAAAATTGTGTTAAGAAATCTCGTGCTGAGGTTAGATTTGCTGAAAGATTCAAAAAGGTTCATGAACACTTCAACAAATATAGGCAAAGTATTTACAGACCTTGGCCCAAATTTTAAGGTAGAACGTGCCACCTCTTTTGAGAACAAAGGTCATGGATATAGCTAATGTGGGCTGACATATAGATATACTTTGCAAAACATTCATATTTCCTCATCATTTTGTTATATGAGAAACTCATAACTATTCCATTAGTTGTTTTTAGTATCGCTAGAATGGTTCACACCTGAATTTTAGATGGCATGCCTGACTCACAGACAGTATGAAAGAGACTCAACTGAAAAAGTATGAAGAGAGACATATGGAGATGACATTATAAGGATCAAAACGCAAACTGTCTTATATATTAGATTTGAGTAAACCTCTGAACTTTCAATCACATCATTAACTTTAAACTGTTCAGCAGTTTCTCTGAGATTTATTTATTCTTTGCACATGATTAAAAAAAAAATCCATGTAACTATGCATGTTATTAAAATGTTATCATGGATCCAATGTGTAGTCTTAAAAGTGAGAATCTCTCAGTACACTCAGTGACAGTTTATTTGGTTACTATCAAAAAGTCAAATAGAATATTTTTCAACCATCTCATTTTGGTCTTAAGGGCAAAAAAAGCACTGTTTTGCATAATGTAGGAGGAAAAAGGAATTGCCTGTTTCAAGGAAGTAGGTCTGATGATGAAATTTTTGCTCTTCTGAAATTGACCCTCAAATTTTCTGAGTTCACGAAAGGTCAGTTGTATGTTTTTTTCCAGTGATCACATAAAATCTTGGCCTTCAAAATAAGAACATTCCTGTTTGTTAAAAAGTGTTGCTTAAACTGCAGAGCAATGTCTGTCATATATGTCATTTTATTGGAGATGTCACTATTGCTCATTGAGCAACTTTTTTGATAAATAGTACTAAAACTATGTAACTGGCTGAATACTTCATGAGATCATTTGTGGAGCAAATCCCTTGAATTTTGTCCATGAATATATTCACGGAATAGTGTAAGAGAAGCTCTACGATGAAGTCTTATTGTTGAGCAATAGATGAAATGGCTGAAATGAACAAAGAAGTTGTCTGGGTTTTTTGCTTAAAGTCAGTGCAAACATGAACTGAATTTCAAGTTTGACTTGGTTTGGTTGACTCATCCTTCCTCCTCACCTCACCATTATTTTTCACTTCACTCTGCTTCTTGGTTTCGGTAAAGAGCAAAAACACATGCACAGATAAACTCTGTAAAAGCCTTTCAGACTGCCTATTCTCTTAGAAAACATAGAACTTTCAGCCCTATTTTGAAAAATCCAAAAGCTCAGCTAGATGAGGGTTTTCCTCCATAATCAGCCTTTTGCCAGACACATTAATTTATTCTCCTACCTCCTGCTTGCGTGTTCAAGGAATCATCCACAGGGTTATTTTCTCTCCCCAAATACTGATTTCTGCTCAGATGATCTCCTTTCTTTCCACCTTCAATTAGAAACAGTGGATATGAGCTTAGCTCTGCAGCCATGTGTTTATAAGCGCATGTACGTTTACATGCGCTCATTGCAAAATCTGCTTTGACAGCCCCCCGCTAAGGCTTTTCCCAGATTAAGGAATCGTAAGCAGCTTTGGACTGCTTGACCCTGCTGGTTCATCATTTATGATGTTCAAAACACGTACATGGCCAATTTGAGTTTATCTAAACACTTAAGAAGAAACTCTTCAATTAAAGATCATACTAAGTGACTCTGACAGTAACTCTCTTACCAATATGGTGTGGCTAAATCACCATCAGATGCTGGGAAAAATGCTCTTCCCTTCATAAAACAAATTAGAGAGCATCGTATTTGGAGCAGGTCTTTCTTAGAACCCCTTTTTTCATAACCTTGAAAGGAAAAAGTGTTTTACCATCAAATGTTCCAGCACGACTTCACTGCAGAGTTTTGCTTGGGATGTAATTTCCGAAAGCCTCAGTTTCAATGGAAAGAAAAATATATTTATATATAAAAAGGAATGATACCACATTTTTTCAGTATCAATCACACAGAATGCTTTATCATTCTAGTAAATGATGCCGTATAATCTTTGTGTCACATCAAACACCAAAGCAATAAATTCACTGGGGGATATTTACAAGGGTATCCAGGCTGAATTGAGATGTCTTCTAGTCCTTTTTCTAAATTGTCACATTTACTGCCTGCTGTAGAAAGGGGAAGCCACCAATTGATTTCTAATTCTGCAAACCCCAGGGTGTAAATGTGATTAGCGGTAATTGGAGAAGTTCAGCAACTGTTAATTTCTCCTCTCTTTGTTGTTTTTCCTATTTAAAATATTAACGAAATGCGTATGTAGGCCAAAACTGACTCCGATGCAGCTGAACAAAGGATACATATTTAATCAGAGCTGTGGGACCCCGATGCGGTTGTCTGAAACAAATGTGACATGTGCTTCCTCTCAAAAAAAGTCAGGCAGCTAATAAACAGCATCAGTATTTTGTTGTAATGTTCATTGTCTACATGATGTCGAGTTTAATGGCATTACACTATGTAAAAAAGCCAGAAGAACACTGCTAAATTTGTCTTTCCCAGTTGGCTGTCCCTGAGGAGATTATAATGCAAGCGGTGGCTTTGTTTGTTGCATGCATAAGTGTGCACATGTTCCTAAGTTTTAAGTTGTAAAGGAAGGTGGCGAGAAGAGACATTAACCCCTGCATGGCTGAGTGTCTCCTTAGAAAGAAGCTGTTTTACTGGAGCATCAAGTAATTATGAAAAAATAGGTTTTGCTCTCTAACTGCATAATATCTCACTTGTTTTTTTATAGACAAGGTTCTCTCTGCCCATAGGTACAAAGGCTTGCTAATACTTTTTAGCAAGGAAATGGCTCTTATTTTTCAGCCCTAGAAAGGAACGTATGTTTATCTTTAGTCCCTAACATTAAATCTTTTTCTTTATTAACCTAGAACCAGGAAGGTCATGTGCACAACAGTGTGTACTCCTACTCAAAATGGCTTGAATATCTCAAGAAGCCAGCTGGAAGCCTCGGTTAACTTGGCATGGATAGCTCACTCTTAGATGGCTAAAGGTGTTAGATGGATGTCTAACCCTTTTGAGGCAAGAATCTTATCTGGGAATGCCTGAAAGAGAGTTCAGTGAGTTAATACAGATGTTGATTGACAAAGGCAAAAAGATGCTCTGTGGGAACAGTTCTTCACAGAAATACCCTGAGGGCATCTTCCCATTGAGTAGTGGTGGGGCTGTATGGGGCTAATAATTTGGAAAGCTAAAGGCCGCAGTACTGGCAGATGCCTAATTCCATTTTTGAAAGGCTAGATTGCTCCAGGTAGGCATATTCATGGCTGGAGTTTGTACATTCCTAACTACCATCCTGAAAGATCACAGGTATTACAGAGATACACCCCAAAACAGATCCCTTGGAAAAGCATGAGCATGTTGGAAATGGGAACCTCACCAGAGTCATCTGGCCCTGAGCTACAGAGCTCACCCTGGAGAGTTACTACAACCTTGCCACGCTCTCTACCAGACAGGGAGCCACAAAACTTCTATTTACCTGTCTCACAGGAGATCAGTAGTAAACTAAACCCCTTTGTAATAGTCCCAAAGATTATTCCTTAGCAGGTTTTACTCCTATAGGAAAAGAAGGGAACCAAAAGGCTTTGTATAACCCATCACTTGCATTATCTGATGCTTAAGAGATTCAGGAAACAAGAGTTCTGGGTGTTCAAATGCAGAAGTATTGATCTCACAGAGAAACTTCCAGTTTGGGAATATCTTTCCCTCTTGGACTGACCCAGTAATTAACACCTTTATAACACCTATAAGTATAACTTTTATGTCTGCCTGATTCTTGTTGTCTGCTCTGCTCTGTTGAGAGCTAAGGAAGTTTGCGAGATAGAGCATAGGTGCCACCCTCAGCTCAGGCAGGGAGGCCATAGCAATATGAAGATTCAGCTGACACATGAAGGGCCACAGAAAATAGATCTGCATCACATCATTGTGAGATGGAATAGATATCTCCAGACTCCAATTCTGCCGCCTCTTGATAATTTATAAATTTAGTGTCATTTATGCTATATTTTTTTCACTGGAAAACACAACTTTGACTTCTTTTGCAAAGAAAGGTCAAGAGACTCATCTTCTGGCTCACTTGACCGTAACCAAGGTCATAAGGATCCCAAGTATCACGAGGAGAATGAATCTTCTGTTCTTCAGTATTTTGAATTGTGTTTGGCATTGCTGGTCTATTCTCTTTTGGCAATCCAACCTTGACTTTAAAATAGGCAGCTATTGCTAAAACATGTTAAATATATTATGAGATATATTAATATAGGATTAATATTATAAAATATAATATTACACAGTAGTCATATAATAACATCATATAATATAGTATCTTATGTGTGCAGTATGCATTTATATAGATTATTTTATTAATTTTAAAAAATATATTATTTATATACACACACATATATAACCCCACATGCACACATATACATTTGCAACATTTTCCACAGAACAAATACTGAGCTTGGGAACTAAATAACTACAGGTGGGACTGCTTTCCCTTCTCTAGTAAAATCCAATGCTTGCTGCTATTTATTTAATGATTAATATTTTTAAGACACCTTTTTAAGTGTAATAGAGCAATTTTTTCCTTCTGTTTTCTCTGGATTACATCCCAGATACAGAGAGGCACCATCATACTGGAAGTCAGAAACTGGAAACATGCCCCCTTGCTGTTTTGTTATCTGTTATGACGTAAGATGGAGTTGTCTGAGGGTTTTGTTTCCTCTTCTGGCTGCTGTTAAAAGCAATTTTTGGACGGGGTGTTTTGCTCCAACGACACGCTACACAGCCTTATTCTGCATGTGACACACCTGAACTTGGGCTTCAGGAGAGCATTTCAGACACTGCTGGGCACTTCTTTCCCTGCTGTACACATATTCTTAGGCCCCCAAATGCTTACACCATGCACCAACCCACCTGTGACCTGAGCTACCTTTCAGAAATACATGTTTCTCTCTGCTGACAGCTAGAATGACTATGTCTAATACGTTTAAACAAAGTGACTCAAGGCCTTTGCTCTGCAGTTGTTAGAGAAATAAATATGCTCTTAACCCCCCTCTGAACAAACCTACTGCAGATTTCCTCCCAGAAATAAGTTCTGGAAGAAGTGGTACCATTCACCTCATTAAAGGATAGCTCCAAAGGCCGGAGAATAGCACCGCAGGACCTCCATACATGCAATAAAAAGAGATAAGTGCCTCCAGAGTATGAGTCAAATTACAGGACTCCAAATATCTTTCTCACTCCTCCTTGATTCATGAGGGAAGCCTAAGAAAAGGAGGGGTTGGACTCAGCTGGCTTAGCTTCAGATACCTAAGTCATCTGTAGGTACTTATATCTGGGCTTATCCCTCCTAGGTTGCACCAATATTTGGAAGAAGGCTTGGCAGTACAGTCAACGGAGTCGTTATTCATCTCATGAAATACACACAGAACTCTGGTCACGTGAAAGACACTGCAAGCTCCATTGACTGCATGGACTACATCTCTAGGGCAACTGATGGATGCGAACACCTAAGCTGTAGACACCTGAGGTGGAAGAGAGGAATCTGACAAAAAGCTCCCAGATCCCAAAAGTAATTTTTTGCAAAGTAGAACTCATTGTCATGAATTTTGTTTAAACTCCACTTCTTTAAGTGAAATTACAAATTAAAAAAAAAAAAAAAGGAAAACAAAGCCATTCAGTTTTCAAATTTATCCTTTTTTCCAGTTTTAGTAGAAGATAAAAAAAGGGGAAGGCAGAGTAAAAGGGAAGTATTTTTCACAGAAGAGCTTGAAAGAAACAACAGTTAAGCTCCTTCTTTGATGAGGAGAAAAGTATGGTTCTTCACTGGATACTGTAGTAATGAAGTAAATGAAGTTTAATGAAGTGAAATTATAATAAATCCCACTCTTTGTAGAATAGTACCCAGATGGAAAATACATAGACATGCCGCATGAAATGCTGTCCTTGTTACATTCCCAAGAAAAACCCATTGCTAAATAGTTTCCGGAGTCAGAGGTTTGAATTTTTCTGCTGTCTCCTTTTATGTATCTCTCTCTCCTCATTTCCATCTCTGACATTAGCCATTATACCCTTCCACTCAGTTCTCTGCCTCCTTCTACTGTGTCTCCTTTCAGGGAGTGCTCTTACCAAGCCTTTTTATCTTGCTAACCTTCAGCTTGTTTGGAGATCTCTCATAGGAACTCATTTTTCTTCTCGGTAATGAAAAGGCAGTTCTAAACAGAAAGCATGCAAGAAAATGTAGTTAATAAAGATGCTGAGAGCTATTCATACCTGAGTGAGTCATTGATATGTCTGTACTGCCAAACAAAAGAAGTCAAGGACCAATTTCTGCCCAGGGGCTATGTGACAGTGACTGGTTCACATCCACATTGCTGCCTAGAGATCTCTGTCTTGCAGAATTGTCTTGGAGAGAGCTCATTGCCCTGGTCCAAAGCCGAGCCGAAAGAGAGCTATTGGTTAGGTGGCTTTAGTTCTCATGCTTTCTTTTTGATTTATTTCATGGTAAAGGTGAAACCTGTGTCTCTTACTCAAGCCAGCTGTAAAGCTATGAAGAATACCACGGATTTTTAAATCTAGATTATAAACAGATGAACAACACTTGGTTACAATACTGTCCACTGATCACCATAATAAGTCTGAAAACACCTCTTTCCCTATGTGTCACTCATATACTGTTATTTCTGCTTTTAGGCTGCTGTTTAGATACTGCGGAGATAGGTACTATATAGCTTTGTATGCAAATAATTTTAGAAAAGTTTTCACTTCTGTAAGCATTTGGCTCATATTTTTGGTCTGAGTGTTCACAAACATGTTGGGCTTCAAAGCTGGTAGAAAAAAATTGTTCAGCTACAAAGAAAGACTTGATGGAAAAAAAAATGTTGTGCCTTTTATACAAGATTAGCGAGATGAGAGGAACTTTTACTTTAGAGCTCTTCAGCTCCTGTTACAACTAGTCTGTGTCTTTATTTCTCAATTTGCCTATTTTGTCTCTTCTTACAGCCTGCTCCACCCACATTTTCTCCCTAGAACAACCATAAAATTGCTCTTACAGCTAATTTGCTATGCTCAGAAATGCAATTTAGATTCTTTAAGTGAGGCTGCCTCTTTCTGAAAAGAGAGGTCTCACTGCTTCTTTTTTTACCTGGCATACATCTAACCCTGCTCCTCCAGAATGGCAAGTATGATAAATGTGTCAAAAACACTCACATCAAAACCATGTGATACGAGTTGTTATTTTGACTTCTGTTGACACCTCCTGTTCTCTTTCACCCAGATGTTTCCATGAAGTAGCACAAAACTTTTTTTTTTCTTTTTTTTTTCTTTTTTTTTTTCCTCAGCGTAGAAACAGGCATTTCTGTTTCTAGTGAAGCTGAAAGTCTTTCCTTCCTCTATTACTCTGTGTGTGGGGGGGTGCTTTTATGCAGGTGTACATTTCTTTACTGGAACTGTCTTCAAGACCTGGGGAGGTTTTCTGTCCAAACGTATCTTTGAGTCACAATGAACTAGCTATAGATTTTGAATTCATGCAAACCCTACGTGCATCTGCAGATATTTAGCTCGAACAGATTGCTCCCCACCCAAAGACATCAGATTATCGCAAGACAAAACGTCAATATTTTGTAGGCCAGAAGGTGTATTTTTTCTGGCTTTTAAGTCACAGAGTGTTAAAGGTGTCTAGACACCTAACTGCTTGAGCTGGTTTTGGCTGGGGTAGAGATAATTTTCTTCATAGTAGCTGGTATGGGGCTATGTTTTGGATTTGTGCTGGAAACAGTGTTGGTAATTCAGGGATGTTTTAGTTATTGCTGAGCAGTGCTGACACAGAGTCAAGGCCTTTTCTGCTTCTCACCCCACCCCACCAGCCAGGAGGCTGGGGGTGCACAAGAAGCTGGGAGGGGACACAGCCGGGACAGCTGACCCCAACTGACCACAGGGATATTCCAGACCATATGATGTCATGCTCAGCATATAAAGCTGGAGGAAGAAGAAGGAAGGGGGGGATGTTCGGAGTGATGGCGTTTGTCTTCCCAAGTAACCGTTAGGCGTGATGGAGCCCTGCTTGCCTGGAGATGGCTGAACACCTGCCTGCCGATGGGAAGTGGTGAATGAATTCCTTGTTTTGCTTTGCTTGTGTGCACGGCTTTTGCGTTCCCTATTAAACTGTCTTAATATCAACCCACAAGTTTTCTCACTTTTACTCTTCCGATTCTCTCCCCCGTCCCACTGGGAGCGGCTGTGTGGTGCTTAGTTGCCAGCTGGGGTTAAACCACGACACTGCTATTGAAGTAATTGGCTTTTAAATACCTGCTAAAGGATAGTTCAAGTGATTATTGGCCTAAAAGTTCAAAACTGCAACAGTTATCCAAGGCCCTGTGCCCTGTGGGACATCCAGCCATGACTTAGAAGCTCAGGATCCTGCTATCAGGTACTGAAGAAAGAAATGCCTATGAAAGCTGCTGCGGCCACTGGCAAGGAGCTGCCTAAATTAGCCACAGTGAATGCCTAGGAGAGGAGTTAGGACTGCTCTTAAGGACAGGTAATCAGCCAGGCACCTAACTATGGATCTGAAAGCAAAGTCTATTTTTATTCAGTATTTCGTAACATGACTCTCTCCTGAAGTCAGACTGTCAGCCTGGGCACCTGGACAAAGGTGCCCTTAAATCCAGTAAATTGAATATGGGTGAGGTTGCTCGTTTAGCAACTGAACTCTTTTCAGTCCCTACCCGTACCTGACCTGAAGCAAAGTCTTGAATCCTGACAGTCTTCATCTCAGTGGAGCACCCTACCCATGAAGACACTGCAAGGCCGGGGCATATCCACCTCTCTTCTCCACATCCCACACACTCATCCCAGTCTGCTGGGTGTGTCCCAGCACAAAAAAAAGCATTAAGACCAGGGGAGATCATTGTAACAATCTAGTCAAACCAGAATATTTTACTCAGTGTTTCCTGTGTTAAAACCAATACCTTAAATTAGAGCAATCCCACTTAGAAGGAAAGACAGACTAGATTTAAAGACTCGCATGACAGTAAATCCACCACAACCATTGGCAAAGCTGTTCCAGTGATTAATTGCCCTCACTGTTTAAAAAATTACATCTTGCTTCCTGTTTGAATTTTCCAGTGCTACTTCAATTGTTTCAGTCATAAGTTTCTTAACTTCTAGGTTCTGGCCACAACAGGAAACAGAAGTGCCAAAATACCATGAAAAAATATTTTTGTCTTGTTTTTCCTCCCTCAGAAGGAGAAGGAAGCAATGAAACTAGTGAAAAAGAAACTAGAGATTTGCTCAGTCTGGACACGGCTTCACCTCTAATCAGAGCCTGCAGAGACATTATTCAAGCTAATTTCTTGTTATCAAATTTGTCTCAGCAGTTTTTCTCTAAAGTTTCTGAATCTAAGATATCCACTAGGTGAAGTAGCTCATCCCAACTGAAACACTGAGACTGGGATTCAAACAGCATTAACAACTGTACAAACGCTTATGTGCTTTTCCACTGCTGCTGAAAAATTTGGCAAGTCTCACAAGGCTGGGATTAATCGTAATTCCAGCACTTTTGGATTTCGGTCTAACTGATGCACCTTGATGTCTTACAGCATTTAACTATTAATTCACCTACTTTCTTCCCATCTGATTGTGGGGAAGCTAGCTCTGCTCTGGGCATATTATTCTGTGGTTTCTGACTTTCTGCCTGTGTTTTTCTCTGCAGCAGCTGGCAGGAAAACATGCAGCAAGGGCACTTAGTGCACCCAGGGAGAGTGAAGCATGTGTTTACATCTCTTCCTGAGCCAGGGTCAGAGCGGAGGTACTGGACTAGATTGTTTGTTTTATTCTGGCTTCTTAACATCAGGATCTGAGTTTAGCTTCTCCTCCAAGAAGTGTTTTAGTGTCAACTTGGATTCAAGGGTAAAATTCTGGTCATATGTAACATCATCCACAATATTTGAATTGTTAGTAAGATGAAAATTCTTGAGGTTTCTTACGACTTTCTTTCCTCATTCCTTTCCTTTTAACGTGCTGTTTTAATAGCAGGACGAATGTATGTTGTGCATTTCAGTTTACACATGGTTCTGCCATTAAGCACCTGGATTTGAAGTAGTTTCTTCCCTGAGGATTTAAATAAATGCATTGCCCCAGTTTCAGGATCCAGGTTACTACGAGTTAGCCATGTGCCACAGGAATATTAGCTAAGAGAACGCTGTAGCTGTTTATACTGCAAACGCAGCTCTCTTGCCAGTCATAATAAAAGAAATCAGCTTGTATTTCTTTAATGACAAAGCCTCCTTGTGTATTAATTTGGTTCTACATGACAATACATCTTGTCAGAGCAGCCCGACAAATGTGAAAACATACACTAAGAGGATTGTCAGTAAAGTAATTTATGTCAGGAGGTTGATGATCTTTTGCTCTGTGTTGCATGGCTTTACTTCTGTTTAGAAGCAAAGCACAGGAAGGTTCCCTAGAAATAAATACACTTATAAAATCATTTGTTGGCAAAATCAGTTCTAAAATAAACTCAGATTTCCAGTGTCTTTTTCAAAACACAATCTAGTACTCATATTATATGCTGTGATATTAATATATCTAGACCTTGATTCCCAGGCCAAATACCTGTTTGCATCTTTGGTTTAGATTCATTGTATTACAGAGCCGGGATATGTACTGTGAGGGACTGTGTTCCTTGCAGTAATTTGAAAAGGCTTTTTTTATTAATCCGTAAATGTTATGATAGTCTAGCACACAAAGAAAGGCACAGTCAACTGGATACTGAAATTATGACAATATCAAATTGGAAGTAAAGTGGGAATACAAAATGGAATTTGGACTGAAATCTGACATTCAATTTGGAATTGAGTTTAGTCTGAATTATGGAAACAGTGTAATTTGCCAAGAATTAATTCATGCTCTATCATTTTACTCTCTAAAATCAAGACTGGTTCTTTTACATAAGATATGCCATACTGACAAGTCACTGATTTAATTTTTTTTTTTTCCTTTTCACAGGTGGGAAGAATTTGTCTCGTCTAATCCAGGAGTCTCTGGGTAATGTTATGTAGTTAGATAAGCTTATGCCACAGGTTAATCTTGATGATCATAATAGCCGTTTCTGACATGAAAGCCTATAAATTTCATAAGCTATTATTTTAATTCACTTTAAATAAGATGTGCTAGAATATATCCTTTGAAAAGGCTTGTGCATATAGGAAAACGTGTAGCAAGTGAACTGGCAACTCTGCTGCTGTAGAAAACACTTTTAACATCTCATTCTTCTGGATAGGGATGATTCATCAGGAATCGTTTGCAAATCTTTGGGATTTGCAAAGTGGTGTCTTTGTGTAAGAGAAAGCAAACAAAAATCCAGAGTGCTAGTGCTTGTCAGCTTGATGCTTATAAATGTTTCTATTCTGAGGACTGGGTTTTGAAAAGGAAAAAAATAACCCTAAGCATTGCAATAAGGAGTGTGACTTCAAATATGAGCTCTGTAGTCACTCTGAAAACAGACTGTGGAGCAAAAGGCGGTGCCATCCCAACAGCAGATTAGCTACCCAGGCACCTTTTCCATCACTAAATTTCTCAGAGGGCAGGGTTCATGTTATGTAGCTCGATGGCTCCAGCCAACAGATTTTCCACATAGCCCATTTCACCAGCTGTTAGGCTCACAGTGATCAAAACATTAGTCCTACATGGTGTTCAGTTTTAAATTCCTGTCTGCTTAAAGTTATGCATGGACTGAAGTGCTTCAAAGGAGTGCATGCCCACACCAAGAATTCCTGCCCATGGTTTCTTGCATTGGTAACTGGTGGTATTTCAGACACACCTCGATGTTTAGAAGTGACCTCGCCTTGGAGGCTGAGATGAAATCTCAGTTGCTGACATATTGATTTGGCTTTAAAAACAGTAATAAAGAAAACACCAGAAACGTATAGCTGGAGACAAATATTCAAAAGAGAAGAGAGTCCCTTTCATTCCCCTTCCCAGCCCTCTGGCCCTGGAAAAGCCTATGGTTTCCCTGCAGCCCAGGCACTGTCAGCAAGTCCATCATTGCGCTCTGACTGTCAGAGCTCGCTTGTGGGAAATTTTCAAGCCATGCTTGTTTGGTTTTCCTCTTCCTGTTTGACTTGTATCTTTAAATAATGTGGTTACTTCACAACAGCTTGTTTTTTGACTGGGGCACAGGGCATATTTTTCTAGCAGATAAAAAAACTTCCCACAATTTGCCTTGTGTTATTTCCCCTTTTGAAGGGAGAGCTGATAAATTCAGGGTAATATGTAATAGATGCTTTCCTGTTTTTACTTATTGCTCTGTCAGGCTTGTCAGCCAGAAATTTATTAGCTCGTTTTGTGGCTGTAACGTTTAAACAAGAAAGAGTAAGCAGTACTCTTACTCTAAAGAGCAAGTGTGAATAACAGTGCTTATGTTGTATTCTGCTCCACAGACTGGTGTTGGAGAGGGATGGTAGGTCTTTTCCACACCAATAAGCCCTTACCTACATACTTATCTTCATTTTTAATGTTTATTCTCTCATTTCTCCTCTGTGCTCTTCTCACCTGAGTAATTGGGAAACCAAAGGAGGGAGGGTAGGAATAGCTGTCGGTCTTAATTTCATCCACCTAAAACTGAGTTGACCTGTCTGAGCAATCACTGGAGCTTCCTCTGTAATCAACGGAGTGAAGAGATCTCCATGAGCTGATCTACCACATTTATTTCTGGATGAGGTAGATTATCCTCTAGATCTTCTTGTCTCTCCATAGCACGTAGGGAAAGCCTAACTGATTAAATAACCACAACCGAAGTGGCAAAAGTCAAGGAAGTGAATGCCTCACTTCATGAGGTGGCCATGGACAGGAGCCTCAGAAAAAGTCCAGGAACTGAGGCTATGTCTGCCAAGTTACCCCAGCAGTGCTCCTGACACTCACACATCCTTCCTCCACCTCCGCCTGCTTATTCTACTCTTCATATCAGTGTCTGATGGATATATTACCTTCACATGACCGAGACTGACCCCACCTGAGGAATCAGTGCCACGGCCCCTCTGTCATTCCATAAAGACTGCATTTACCCGAAGTGAGCAGCTCAGATCTAGTGAGGGTTTGGTGTTTGGTTGTTCTGTTTGTTTACTTGTCTGGAACCAAAATCCTTTTTTATAGAGGGAGGATGAGAGTGAGTATCTCCTGGGTTGGAAGTCGATGCGATAATAGGTTGGGGACAAGGAAAGGAAGTAGCTTTTGTGGCACACAGGATACATGCCACACAAATGGAGATAGGAGAGCAAAAGGACTTTATAGATCTCTTCACTCTGTGGTAAACCAGCTTCTGAATACTCTCAAAGTCTAGAGAGGAGTTAGAGAGTTGACTGAAGGTGGCAGAAAATCTGCCTTGCTGAGCTGAGTCATTAAAAATCTTGCAGGAGTCAGAAGCATTTGAGCTGAATTTTCCCCTTTTACCCAAACATGGGGAAAAATGCTAGTGTCCCTTTGCATGCACTTCGCAGCAGCAATCAAAATGCTTCCTTATCTGGAGTTTCTTAGTCATTTCAGACTGCTGCACGCAGCAGGCAGAAGGAAGCACTGGTCCCGCAGAGCAGCTGTGCAGATGGCACTGGTGGGCTGTCAGACTCATACCCGCTGGAGCAGTGTCAGTGGAAACACAAACCTGGCCGGGACAACTGTCTTGCCAGCTGGGTGGGGACTGAGGAGGCAATGTATTGGGCACTTTCTGTGGTTGGAAAACACCATATTTTCTGTGCTACCCAAATAACACCCACCTAGGGCTTCAGAGCTTGCACGTTGCATAGAAATCGACTTTCTTCTACTGATTTCGCAGCCCAGGATTGTGCCCTACTAATGTAAATTTTCAAATGCATCCTTTCTTCCAGCCTGCAGATCAACAGAGCAGTCACACACCGTAAACTGCACTGCACACAATTTTGTGGCACTTTTGAGACAAGAGGGGATAAAGAGAAAGCAAAATCATAATGGCCAAACTGAGTCAAGTCAAAGGTCTCTTGCTATTGGTCTCCTTACTTTAACACAGGGTGGTAGCAAAGGATAAAGAAAAGTGTAAAAAGCAGAGTATCCCCAGAGTATCTCCAAAGTGATCTCTCCTTGGTGCATCAAAGGTCTTATTTTTGGATCAGATAAATCAGCATCAGCCTCCAACAGTCATGGTAGGAACTGGGCAAAAGATATTGCCCAGAACACTGTTCTGAATCAAAAATATACATGTTACCCTTAACCCAAACATCTGCCTGCCCATGGCATCACACCCTTTTGGAAACTAAGGTCTTTTCCTTCCACAGCTTCTCCGTATGAGTGCATCCAGACTGAAGATTATTTTGTTCAGCAGCTACTGCTGTTCTGAGTTCGATCAATATAGGTACTTCACTTCTTCCATTTGTTGACTGCAGATCCCGCCAGTATTAACCCTGAGTGAAACACCGAAAGTGGGCCAAACGTTTGTCCTCTTTCTAAGAACTTCTCGAAAATCCAGACGATGTCATTTGCTTCACCATTTTCCATAGTCAATGGCTACTATATTCCCTGTGCCATTACTATACTAAGGAACTGGCCAGGAAGTCATTTCTATCAGATTTTCCAAAGTGGAGAATTCCAGCTCTGAAAAATAAATCATCTACGGGCCATTTTATAATCCAAACAGATACTTGTAGGAAAAATGAATATCCCTTTATCCTGGAAGAGTATAAGGAAATGGAAGCACAGTTTTGCAGCGCTACAGAAGGAGGAACCTCTGCAATGCCACTATAATAAACTTCAAAGTATGTTAGAATTCACTTTCCATCCCTATACCCAGACACAAAGTCTATACATTCTGTCACTACACACATAAAATGAAAACACTTTCCAATCCAAAGCAGGAAAGGGCTTTGCTCCTTGTTCAGCAATTAAGAAGTTCAGTTATGGAAACATTGTGCGTTCTTCAATTTGAAAAGAACCTAGTTCCTTCTGGTGCCCGACGTTATTAAATCCACATTAAAAGGACAAGGCTTACAGAAACAGTGAAGTCATACATCTGAATGGAATAGCACCATAATCCATTTCTATCACATGTTGTGTTTTCCAAATTACAGCTCTTCATAGTTGTAGATTGAAGGTTGTATTATTCTATTTAGCTAACAGAAAATAATTTCTACCAATTTTCCACCAGCAGTTCCTAAATCACCATAAACACAGAGCTTACCTAGAGTTTTGTGAATATATACTTTTTCAATTTAGTGGCCAATAGAAAAACAGCCAAACAAAACTTTCTCTTTTGGTCTAAATTAAATGTTTCACATGACCCAACTGTACAATTTCCTTTTCTTTTTCATCTGTTTAGTGATAATATGCCATTTTGAAACAAAAGTATCAAAACATTTTGTTTTGAAACTATTAAATGCTTTATGCAGAAGTTTACCACTTTCCACACTGAACTACTCATTCCAAAACTGTAGAAGAATTTATCAAGATGGAGTCAGGGTCTTTATGGAGATGCATGGTGCACGGATATCAGGCAAAGACCATAAACTAAATAGGGAAGGCTTTGACTTGATACAAATAAAATATTTCTCAGCAGAAGGACAGTGAAGCATTGGAAAAAGTTCCTCAAAGAGTTTGTGCAATCTTGGTCCTTTGAGGTTTTGAAGACCAAACTGGACAAAGCCCTGAGGAACTGCGCTGAATTAAATGTTGACCCTACTTTGAGCAGGAGGTCTCCTGAGGTTCTTTCCAACCTAAGATATCCTATGATTTTATTAATTTGGCAGAAACAAATAAATTTGATTAACCCCAATCTGTCTTGCTCAGGAAATAAACCTATTCAACCAAGGATGTCTCATTTAAAGCTGGTCAGCCATGCACCCATGACTTTAACTTGAAGTATAACAAGGAACATGGCAATGAATTTGCTGGTTGGTGAGAGCACAGCAGGAGATAGCGTGTCAGAATAGTTACAACCGAATTTGTCACTCTAATTTCTCTTTTGTTCCAAAATTCACATCTTAAGGAGTCTTCAGCAATATTTAGGTGAGAACTGGTCACAGATCCTAAGGGTGCAGGTTCCCCTTCCAGGAAGGGGACACTATTTTTAGGTAGTTGCACTGGAATATACTAGAGCTTTAACAGTGAATGGTCTTTTCTTGGATATGGTTAAAGCTGGCTAAAGCAACAAAATGTAGAATTTTTCTTTTTTTTTTTTAATAAGAAAATTGTACTCATTTTTTTGTTCTCAAGAACAATTGTTCTTGTACTTGTCGCAATTACAATTGTAATTGTTCTGAAGAACATTTTCTGAACCATTGTTCTTCACAGATTGCTACTAAAAAAAATTGGCAAACATTGCTGTGTTTTACTGCACAGAAATGGAGCTGCCTAGATGGGCTTTTGGAATAGTCACTGTCTACATAGGTGGCTTTGGTTACTGAGTCAGAAAATGAATATTTGATGGAGAACATTCCCCAGCCGAAGCATGTAAGAGTGGGGGCCTCAACTTCTCACTCAACTGACTCTTGAGTGGTACCAGAAAGTTCTGGACTGATCTTACTACAGGATGAGGCAAACTATCTCCTGATGGTTTCCTCCTTGTCAGTCCTAATGCAATCATTTGGAAAACTATAACACTTTCAAGATTTTGATTCCAGTAAGGGGGGGGAAAAAAAAAAAAGTCATTTTATAGAATTAATTCCATGCTTTTGACCAACAGTAATTAGTCTACTGCAAAATCTGGAAGAAATAGGCCAGCTGCTGCAAGCTAGGTGTCTACTCACAGTTTGACTCTTTATCCTCCCACAAGACAGAGCCTTTTTCAGAGATCCCCAAGCCTTATTCAGAGATCCCAAGACATTGTTGACCAAACTAGCAAGTTTGGCTATGGTTATGTATGTCATGCTTTTTTACACATAACTAAGACGAGAATTTGCCCAATGGTGCATGAACATAGCTGGAGAGTTTTCAGTGCCCACATGGCACTTTGTGGCACAGTATGGATACCATGGCTCCGGTCAGTGCTGATTTGGGGAGCACGTTCCACCATGACAAGCTGGTGTTTCCTTGTTAAACTCTAGGCCCTATAGTGAGCACGAACCATTTACTACCTCTTGTGCATCCCCCTTCTGTTTTGTATACTGAGTTGTTGTCTCTTGTTGTGTGGTTAGACCATGATGGTTCATCAGGGAGGGACTAAGGCCATCTGGTTGTTACCTATCTACTCGCTTTGGAGTGGGCATTCCTGAATACTTTGGTGCAAATAAACAACAATAAGAACATAAGGAAGTCCAGGCTGGAGTCTATAGGCCAAGGAGCTGGGGAAAACATGTAGCCAGAGAGACGTTACAGGAGTAGGGAATTACTTTGCATTATTCCGATGCTTTTTCATTACTTCCTGCAGTGCGATATGACTGGATGAGTCATCACAGCAGCAAGGACTAAATTTAGGACATCTTTGAAATAATGACCCTTCACTGCCTACGCTAAATGGCCTCTGTTTTCTTACTAAAAGGCTGCTGATTCAAACTGTGAAAGGACAGAGACTTTAACTTTTGGCCTAATACAGGGTCATCGGGGTGAAATCATGTCATTCAGGAGATAACCATCTACCAGTGTCCTTTGGCAGTAAATTCTTAGAATCCATACCATATAAAGCAGGAGTTACAGTTTTCTTCTATCTTCTGAGACAAATGTAGTGGCAGTCACACTTCCTAATGTATTCCTGTAACTGTAAACTAATTATTATGGACAATAATTGCAGTGATAGGGTCAGTTACAGTTCTCATCACTGCATTTTCATTAGCTAGCATGCACTCATTAATGATGCTAGCCATTAGCATAGCATATACGAGCTTTTGGAGATCTCAGGGGGATGATCTGCACACAAATCGCAGAGAAAATTTCAAATCATTTTCTTTTATGCTCTCCATCTACCTCCTCATGCACCCACTTTTGTGATGAGGGAGCCCAAAGTTATATTTTAATGATGGAGAGTTATACCTGGCAGCCAAATATCTGTGGAGCTGGAAAGACCAGAAAAAGCTGTCAAGGAAAGCTGGCGTTTGGCAAATGATGTCAGCCACTAAGAATCTTACAAGGCATATGATCAGAGTTCCCTGACTATGCGCCAGCGACTCCTGAAAAAGACCAGCTGTCGGCCATGAAAAGGAGATGGCTCCTGGAATGGTGGCTGAGAGCTAAAAACTGCAACAGTCTTGGGAGATGCAGACCTTGGAGCCTTGTATTTGCTCAAGCACCTGCAGAACATCATCAAAGAGAAAGGAAAAACAATAAGGAAAGGGAGCAAAGGAAAAAAAAAAAGAGAGAATATTAAAAAAGGTTGTTAGGACTTGCCTGGGGCTTGGGGAGCGTGAAATATCTTCCAGAATGGATCACTCTGATAATGAAACTTTAGAACCCGATTAAAGCTCACAGCAGTGGGGAGAGGCAGCTCTATCAGCTCACAGCTGCGGCTGAGCCTGGGAGGAAGGAGAGCTCTGCCTTAAAATCCACCCAGGGAGAACACAATGCAGGGAACATCTGGCACACCGGAGGAATGAAAAAAATTGGCTAGAGTGGTAAGGAAGGGAATGCACCTGGCAAGACCCACGCGGAATTAGGTCAAACCACCATACAGCATATACCCAGATATACGGCAGGTCCAGCTCCCTTCAGACTGCGAGCCCACACAACAGTAAAAGAAGGAAAAAGGGTTTTCATGGGCATGACTGTCTGGGAGGGGAGGAAGAAATCTGAAACCAGGTAACTTTTTGGTAACAAATTGTTCACAGGAAATATTAAACAAGAAGTCCACAGAGTGAAATTCTAATGATGTTACTGCAAAATATATCTTCAGGAAAGTAGGAAGAACATAACTTAGAAAGTGAAGATAGCCTACATTTCCTGAGAAAAATAAAAGCATATGCCCCTTTGGAAAGTGAGTGCGGCAGGATAAAAGAAGTCCTGAGAGAAAGGGCACTTGATCTTTTCTTCCTCTTTTTTTTTTTTCCCTCCTGCATGCCAGAATCCTTACAAGACTCCTGGCCTTCTGAGGAAGGACACAAAGCAGAACTGCAGGTAATATGGAGTGCTCACGGGGATTTCTAAGGCATATTTAGAATGAAAGACTTTTCAGAAAACTGCAGACTCAGAGGGAAATAGATGACATTCTGTCCTTATTGAATCCAGCGGCTTCGTATTGACCATTTGCTCCAGGCATAAGGGTAATTCTGAATAAAGGACAAGCAGAGGGGGGTGACCAAGAGTATCCATTCTGAAAAGCGGCACCTCTAAGTATTTGTGCTTATGTACCAGGTCAGCTCAGGGTGTTTAGAATGACAGTGGGCATCATTAGGTCTCATTAAGTCCATAGTCTGGATAACATAGGACAACCTCACATATATGAAGATTCAGGTTTCAGCCTCATTTGCGGTAAATAGAGAAAGTTAAATCCTAAAGTGAGAGATTCAGGGAAATCTTAGGATGGTTTTCAACACCTTATTTTTTGGGAATAGCCAGAAATTTGGAGAGCCCCCAAAAGCAGCTGTCACAGAATTTAGTTCATGTGGAGCAAAGCTCAATCGGTCCAGACAGGAATTGTCTTAGAAGTTTGGAAGAAAACTCTTTTACTCTCTTGTGCCATAAAACTAGTCTAATGATGGATGGTGGCAGGGCAAACGTTTGGGAAAGGCAATTTCACCTAAAAAAAACCCAACTTCCCCCAGACTGCTGTAGAAACCTGGACTCTGGGGCCTCCATTTTCCTCCCTCCACCCTACCTAGGAACTTTATACAGTTGAAAAGAAATCTAACAATCGGAGAGAGATTTGGCTGGGAATGTTGAGAGCTGGCAAGGCCCTGCTCCCTCTCTAACTGCAGTGGTTTACGATCATTAAAGCTAGTCTCTCTAGGAAAAAAAAAGAACAAAATGTGGAAGTGCGTGAATCATACATTCCAAGCAGTAAAAACATAAAATTATAGAAGTTAGACTGTATGATTTTCCTGTCCCTCCCCCACTTCGCCTCCATTCCCTGACTTAAAATAGAGAGAAGAAAGCTGCAGAGAAGTGAGACCAGGGATTAAGTGAGTCAAGAAAGGAATCAACGGAGCTGCTCTGAGATCTGTAGGCAAAGCAAACAGTGAGCGGCAAAAGAAATAACTATAGCAACATGTAGGGGGGGAAAAAAGCAGATTAGAAGGATCACAATGGATTTATCTAACTTTATTTAGGATCCCCTATTCTGCTCTGTGTCCCAGTCCCTGAAGTGATATTAGGATCTCATACATACATTGCAAGAGAGAATCCTCCACCTTCCAGTCTAAACAGACAAAACAGAGCAAGGTGGAGAGGAAAAAGCCAAATAGTAAAGACATTTGTGGCCCATCACTGTTCAGGGAGCAGAACAGCCTGGAGCTCTACAGGGGATGACAATTCAGTTTTGAGAATACAGTGCCCTAGTTGTATCATAGATCGCTGTATTGACCAGTGCAGTCTCCATGCACAAGCGCTCTAACTTCCCAGAGATACACATCACCGGGAAAAGTGCACGAACTTATCCATTTTCACATTTTCCTTCCTGGATCTGTGTTATTCTAATTTATGTATCAGTCAGTCGGGTTAAAATTGAGTTAAACCCAAGAGTAACAGCAATTATAGGGATGGCTCTTAGCTCTGTTTTAACAATTTGTCGTCTTAGTTTTTGGAGGACGTTTTTGCTACAGCTGATGACATTTAGGTCTGAAAGACTTTGTGAAATGAAACAAAACCAAGCACAGCCAATGCAAAAAGGGCAAGCAATGTTTTGCTCATTTTGCTTTCAATGTTTCGTTTCCTATTTGGAAAAATCTGCACACCAAACTCAGTGAAACCCTATCTCCAGTTGGCACAAACCATCACGGATTCACTGAAATGAATGGAGTTTACACCTGCTGCGGATCTAGCTCAGTGAACAGAAACCTATGAAACCTTACACTAACTAGGAAAGTGGGCAAAGTAGTGTAGCGTTATTGTCAAGCGTCTCTCCCAGCGGGTGCACATGTGCTCTTACAGAGGTAAGTAACGTGAGTTTCCCTCAGAGGAAAGAGAAGTAGGTTTGACCAAGCTACTCTGATGAAGAAAGCCAAGAAGCTGCCAAAGCTGGGAAGAAGACATGAAATAGTCGTCAACGTGTTAATGATGATTTTTTAGAAACAAATCCATTGGAAAGGGCAAATTTTAGGTTTTCTGTGTTTTCTTGTCACTTGCAGAACTCAGCCTGAATCCTTGTGCTATTTAATGGAGAGGTTTTATTCAATTAGAGGGTTGATGATGTTCCTATCAGCTCTTCACTTTATTACATCAAAATGACTGTGGAAGCTGATTTTGACCAAACCCCTAGGTTACAAGTGCCACTTATGGAGCCTGAAGAAGGGGGAAATTTTAGAGTCAGAACAGCCTAATAAAGGAGAGTGCATTTGAGTCCAGCAGCTTGTTGTGAGCCCTGGTACTGCTCTGCTGCGTGATCTTGGGATAGCCCCCTCACCTTTCCATGCCTTACTTTGCTTCCACTTTTAATGCACGCCTTCTATAACTGTCCTTCTTTCCAAAGTAATGAAAAGTCTGATGAAAAGCAAAAAGCATAACAGCCCTGCCTGTTTCTGCTCAAGAACTTTGAGATTTTATATGAAAAACAGAGGTTTAGAATGAAATTTATAGCCTAAAACTTAATCTTAGGGTAGCTGAGCTACCCTAAGGCTTTACATCAATACTTCAAATTATCCATTTAATGATACTTTGCATGAGGAGTTTTGTTCAAAGAACTGTATATTTTAAAGGCAGAACAAAGTCTCATAGGAGAGATTTGGGTAATCTGTAAACAAAGGATGTCTATGTCCAAAACAACAGCCAGCATCTGAAACATTAGGACAAACCCAAAGTTTATGTTCCTGTTCTGGGTACAAGAAAATGTAAAAGTTCAGTGACTCATCCCAAAATATGATGACAACCTACCAGGACAGCTGCCTGCAGCACCTGGGCTTTGGGCTCTCACATGACTCACAGCAGAGGATAATAACCGGCCCCAATTTTGACTGAAAGGTGAAGTCAGGAAGCTGATGAGAAATGGTGGTCAATGTTCCGTGGTGGAGTATGACTTTTACTAGTTGCCCTGTGGGGACCTGAGAACCTCTGGGAAGGTGAGGGCACATGTGCAAGAAAACATCCTTGAGGATATCTGGGAACATGAGTTTCAGCAGACAGGCACATTTTTGTCCCTATGGCAGGGCTCTCATTTTGGCCCTCCCTGAACACACCTTTTCCTCTCAGGTCCCATCTACCTCTTCATAGCAATGCTGGGGATTCGGCCCGGCAGTGAGTATCATGAGACGATGTAAAGATGGGCATCACTAAATCGTGTTGACCAGAGCATGGTCAAAGAGGGAGGAACAGCTTGTGTGCGACATCTAGGAGAACTTGGTGAGATGGGGAATAGGGGAAGGCACTAAAATGGCAAAGAGAATGAGCATGTAAAAGTAAATATGGATATTGTGTCTAAAGCTTAAACTGGCATTTTATTTCTCCCCCATTCATTCTACTGTGACTGCTGAAACTACCAGCCTTACTTTGTTTGCTGTCAGCGGTAACTGCTGACGGGAGGATGAGGCAAAGGTCCCAGTCACAGTTTTGTTGAACAGAGTGCACTAGTGTGACACAGCTTGGATAAACCTACCAGCAGGGATGTAATCTGCAGACCCGTGGAGCACTTTTGGTTTTGCAGCATTGCTTTGCTTTACAACCCTACAGCACTGGTGGGAAAAATAAAAAATTAGCCAGAATTGGAAAGACTAATTTCTGATGCAGACAAAATATCAAAACATCAGTAATTCTTGCCTTTTAAAAACAAACCTGTTATGCTTCTTTGATCAGTGGCTAGTTAGAACAGTACTGCATATCTGTGTATCTTCTTCTGACAAACAATTTCCTGTGCCAATATTATAGAGTCCTCTGATATGCACATTAAATCTAAATTAGTGTATTAAATGTGTTAAACTGCGTGCAACTGTCAGCTAATCTGACATTTATCTCACGTACCTGATATACTGCCACCCACGTCTTCAGCAGAATCCCAGTTGTGTTACACTTATAGTATGGGGAATAAATGTATTTTATACAATGTATTATAAAAATTCTTACAGTAACATACGTATAACTGCAGTTGAATATACCACAGATGCAGTGATTATATTCAGGATGATCATCGGAGATTAGCTGGGATTCTGATGTAGATCAACACTTTCTGCCTATGTCTAAGACTGCACATTCTGTTCTCAGAGCACAAATTGCTTGATAGGAAAGTACGTAGCTATAGGAAACTCCACTTCTGGAGACCTGACTTAACAGCAGGTAGCCTAAACAGTCTCTGTCCAATGCAGCAAAGAGATATCGTTGTATGCAACTATACTTGCAAAATTATATAGCTTAATAAATGGAAATATGAATACAGCCATCACTTTGAGTGCCAGGAATTTATTCAAAGTAGCACTAAACTAAAGTGACAACCAAAGGCCAAATAAGAACTAATTTATGTAACTGGATTAATTTGATTTAAACTGTGCCAAACCTCAGTTTGACAAAACCGTGTGGAAGCGTTAGGCAGGTAGCGCATGGGACATGGTGCTACAGATTGGGACAGACCTTTAGCTGCTGCTAAGCATGTGGCCTGAGGGCAAGAACAGATGACTTCTGACGTTGCCATTATCCTTGTAGGGTTACCTTGGGCAGCTCACCATGCATTTTTGCCCTAGTTTCCCACTCTTTATTGAGGACCATTATGCTATCATTTGTTGTAAGTCACTTTGAAATAAACTTTTGAAATATGCGGTAAAAAATTGGATGAAAATTACTATAGGTTTTATAGACTATAGATGGTGTGAATACCAGCTGAATATAGATCTCTCTGTAGACTTAAGGACAGCATCTCTTCGGGATTTCTCTATCCACTCTGAGTCATCATCTGGGTCAGGTAGAAATTCAGTGGCACTACACTACAAAGGGAATGGTTTCCTACCATGTATGAGCAAGATAGTCCTTTAAGAGAGGTATCATTTTTAGAAATACTCTTCTGCCACTCATGAGAAACCCAAGGAGACCAATGGCAACCAGGAGCTGCTCTTATCGGGACAAAGAAGAGAAGGTATGATATTTACAGCAAGGTTGCCTGAGTTACTTTTACAAGCTGATCTTACAACAAAGTACACATCTTGCACACAGCACAAAAAGCCTTTCAGTTATTTTGGATACAAGCTAAGGAGGTTTAGGGAGACCTCCTTAGTGACTGCCCAGGGAAACAGAAGAAAGCAACTGCCTTTTGTAGGTCAGATGGGAAAGAAAGTACTTTTGCTCAGAAATGCCCCTACCTCCCAACCTCTGCATGTCTCAGCATCAGGACAATTACTAGTGGACCTAAGAGTAAGAATGTCTGTTTACCAGGACTGTCTATGTAACATTGTTTTACCATCATGCATAGGTCAGAGAGCATGGCAGAGATAAAAAGTTTGTCCAGATTGATATGAGAAATTCAGCTATTAATACTTTCAATTAAAATAATACATAATTTACCATAGCCTAACTGAAAAGGGCATCTATGTTTTCCAGGCATTTTTCCTCCAGTAGCAAAGGGACCCAGATCACAACTGCTGAATAAGTAGTGGGAAGACATCTTCACTGGGATGGTGCCAGTGGATACTTTCAGCCTGTCTCTGTTGACAATCATGGCACAGACTCTCCCTGCACCAAATTTGGGTACTCCCTTCCCTAGAAAAAAATGAACATTAGGAGAATGAAGAAGTGCTGAAAAGGCTTTGAAGAAGTGGCACAGCTCTTCTCACTCTCTCTTTTTCTCTCTGCGCTCAAAGGGACCTTGGTAACACATTCCTCCTCGGCTTTTCCAAAGGAGCTCCCTTCCAGTTTGAGAGATGCTGCTACACCAAGCGTAAAACTACCAGTCTTGCTGACACACTCCTTTGCATGATTTATGGACACTCCAACTTCCAGTGGTCCAGCTTTTCCCATGACCTTCACCTGTACTTGAGGAGTTCCTCTAAGGATGTTGGAAGTTGCAGAGGTCACTATCACAGCACCGAACTCTCCTGTGGGTTTTGGGCTTTGCGAAGCCCCAGCTAAGGAAGGGAGCAACACCAATACTTCTGCTTGTGAAATGCCTCCTCTCCATTTCATAGCAATGTACTCATATTTCAGAGCATTCCTTCATGAATATCACTTTTTCAGCAACCCGGTTAATCATCGCATGAGGGAGGTGGGGAGTAGAGTCTCCCCAGAGCTGTGTGAAGTAGATCCCATCCCTTACCCAAACACAGTTAGGAGAGTTTTACTCAGCCATGAAACCACCAGGCTTTTGTTTGCTAAGAAAAATTTTGCCCGGCCCACTCTGGACCCTGCAACTACTAAATTTCAAGATGACAAAAGACTCTCAACTCAATTTCTCCACGCAGTGATCTAAAAAGTTCTAAAGCATTTTCCAAATGACAGCAACACACTATGTGCCATTAATCACAGCTGACAAGTTCTCCTGAGCAGCCCCTGATTGATCCTGATGTTGTCAAACTTTCTTTTTCTTTTGACGTCTCTCTGATTGGCATCTCTCTTTAGTGCTTTTGTGACCTTTCTGCTGTATTGATCCACACAAATCACAGGGAAGTGAGCAGTTTCATGAAGGGGCAAAGTTGATAAGAACAGGTCAAATGGTTACGAGGACCTCCACACACCACCATTTTAATGATTGATTACTGGGAGTGTGGAGGAAGAGCCAAGGACATCAAAATTAGGAAATGATAAGGTCTCAATCAGGAGGTTCTTATAGTCTCTTTTTATGACTCTTATGGAAGTCCCTTATCTTCTTGATTAGCAATGCAAATAGACTTTGTGTTGCACACGGAGATCATTTTTAAAAACAGGTTTATTGAAACATCTGGCGGTTGCATGCAATGAGTTTGGTGGTGCCAGTTCTGCAGAGGGAGGTCTTGGCATCAGAAACTGCCCTTCCTTCAATATAGCCTTCACACGTTGGGTGGCCCTAAAAGGTGAGGGTCCCCACCGGCAGGGAAGCTGAATGCTTTGTATTTCTGGGGTCAGGGCTGTGCATGGCTGCACACCTTCTGGGTATCTCATAACACACTGCAGCAGAATTGCTAGATGGGGAATTGTCTCCAGCACAAAAACTTCCTAAGACCCAGACATGCACAAACACGTAGTAAATTAGCAAAATCTTCAGAAGAACTGATAATGTCCACCACAAACATGCAGATTGGAATGTGGGAGTGCGAGGCAGGGTGAGCCAGGAAGAGGGCTGGCTGCAGCTGAATGCACAAAATCCCCAAGCAGAAGCAAATACTCCACCGAGTCAGCTGTCACAGCACAGAAAGTCTTGCTTTATTCCGGTTTCCTCCTTTTCTTCTCATGCCTCACTCCAGAAGATGTGCTGTTCGGAGGGATATGTTAAACAGGGAGAATAGGCTAGTTGAGAAATAATTTGCAGGCTGGGTATCTGACCACTCAATTGTTAATCATTCTTTCACTTCAAACCCCCGTGCATTTAATACGGAGAACACATATGTGAATACGCAGTTGAGTGTATCCCTTTCCTGAAAAGCAAAGTACTTTATATTTTATTAGAAACGGCCAGGGCTATTAGTTTCTGTGATAAACCTGTTGCAGATTTTGAACAATTTGAATTCTGATGCAGAGCCATCAACGATGTTTTATAATAAGTATAAATATGCGTTCAGTGCAAGGATACACTCGCAGCACTGAGAAAAGAAATTATAGTCCTTCAAAATGGGAAGACCACATTTTCTTTAATCCATCTTTAGCCCTGCTTAGTGTCTAACACTGATCAATACCTTTCAGAGTGTGGTAATGGTCCATATTTAGATATCAACCAACTTAGCTGTACTGTATTTTGTATTGAGATAGCTGGTTCTTAAATTCTCCTATTTTCTTCCCACTGCACAATCTCAATAAATAAACCAAAATATTATTTCATGGGAAGCCCTGAAAATTCTGAGGAAAACAACAGAGACTACTGAAAAGAAACATTTTGTTCATGTCATATCTTCTACCCCAGCTGTACTTCTTCCTGTCAGATGAAAATATTCAGTTTAAATTTTGTCACTGAAGTCCAATCAAAACATGATAAAATAAAATTTATCCTCTGATTTTTCACCTCATTAAGAATTTCATCGAAATCATCACAGTTTTGCAAAATGGTTCCATTTACTCAGAAAAGGTTTTGAGCAGGAAGTATGCTGATGTTTTTTAGAACAGGTCTCAAAGTTTGATTTTTGGGAGGCATATTTGTGTCAATAGTGCTCCTAGGGTGGTAAAGCTACACCTTAGCAATCTCGTGGTGATGGCAGGAAAGCCCATCCTTCCTTTCTGTTCCTACAACGTTATCTTAAGCTGATACTGCTTTTACTTCCTTTCTTGCACAGATATAAGACCTGCTGTTATCACTCTCACACTATGGGGAACATGTGCTGGAATCACTACTCTATCCGTTGTGTGTAGACACAGGCTGCCAAGTTATTGGACTTTTCTGTTTTGGGTTTTTCTGGATGCTCAGTGGCATTTAACAATATGAGATGACATTTTCTACACAACCCAATGTCCTAGGGCAGAACAAGTCCAGAGTTAGAGGAGTGCAGTGGTTTTCTTAAGATTTATAGGCTGAGTTTTAAAGAGTAATAAAGAGTAATGTAATAATATGTGGCACTTTGAAGCCTGGAAGCAAAACTACCCTACCACTAATCCTAATTATGTTCTACTATTAAGTAATGCAATTATAAACCGTATCATAGATAAAAGAGTTTTGGTTGTTTTTCTTTCCTATTTTCATTCATTTAATCTTCTGATTTACCATTTCTATTGGCAGCAAACGTATTTCTCTTATTTTAGACCTTGAGTAGCACCTGGCACGAGGAAAATTCAAGGCATGACCTTTTGGGGCAGCAGCAGGAGAAGTGACAGGCGTCTTCAGTGATCTGCAAGATCACATACACATCTGATTCTCTCAGGTGCAATGCAGCGTTAACTTGGCTGCATTGCTTCCAGTTCTGGTTTAGCAAAGGGATCCACTCATTCAGGGATATGCATTTCACTGCCTTTTTATGGCAATGACAGCTCTTAAATATTCTTCTGCCTAATTGCTCTGAGGAGCTTGTTTTGGTACTAATCATTTAAATGCACCATGCAAGACTCCTGCAATTGCAGCTTTTGCTTTTCTTTTCAAGTTATGTGGTAACTTATAATAACCTATATATTGCAGCTATTTACTCATGAAAAAGGCACAATAGCTGCAGTGTTTAGATATGATTATCAACTTTTTTTTTACCTGAAAGTATTTTTTTAAATGCAGAAGCTCAAATTAGTAGCATATTTAATGCTTTGTGAGAAGCAGAATAAAAACCTTTTCATTGCCTTTTTTCCCCCTTTGGTGACCTGTGCAGGACACTCATCATTTCAGCCGTTTGTTATCAGATCCTTTTTTTTTTTCTTTTGATGAGAATTAATTTAGATTCAAACCAAAGAGACAAATTGTGAGATGGACATTATTATTTGTATTGAAATAAGCAAGACTTTGAAATATACTGGGCTGTGACAACATATCAAAATGAAACCATACTATCCCAGGAAGCTTCCAGCTTAGGATTTTGGGGTTTAGGAATGAAAAAATGGTCAGGTAGCCTAGAAATGAATAAGATAGTAATGACTGAACCTAAAGTGGGCTGCTTCTATTTTAGCTTTGAAAGAGGGCTTGTGTGCCTACAAACTGGCTCGCTTTTTCTTGACTATATCTATTACTCCAACTAAAATATTATTTCTTCCTGCCTATTTTGCTTCTTTTATTGTATACACTGACATTAGTCAGATTTCTATTAAAAGAGTTAACAGACTGAAATTAAAAAGTACTTTTAAATTCCTTGAAATTATTACATCAGTGTGCACAGGATTTTTGCCATTTACCCTTTATATTTCCAAAACATTTACAATTTAGATCTTGATTGTGCCATTCTAGCTAAACAAGTATTAGAAAAATTAAATTACAAAATTACAACCAAACCAGATTTAAAAAAAATCTTTCCAAATAAATAAAAAAAGTCTTAACCTTTTTGCTTCGGCTTTTTTTTGCAAATTTCCATACCTTAATAGGGCATAACTTCACATAGGCAAATCTGACCACCCAGGGTGGAGCAATTTATTACAAAGATAAGACAAAAATTCCAGACTTGAAGAGGATGATGTAGTACACCGGTTAGAGAAGTGGCCAAAATCTAAGTTTTCAGATATAAAAACCTCTTTCCTGTGTGGGATGAGATTTATAGTAGTTTGGCATCCTGCATGAATAACCTCATGCATTGTCTTTACTGACTCCAGTTTGATGCCAAATATCGTTGCAACACAGTTTGTAGAGTCAATCAGCTGAGGAAGAAGGTGATGGACAATGGGATGAAGACACCAGAGAAAGACAAGGAACATAGAATAAAAGAAAGTGGTTTCTAGTTAGTTAGCATCAGAAAGACTTTCCTTCTGGGACAAGTGCTTAGATTCTATGGCAATGTGTGCAGGGTGAGAGCCCAAAATAGGCGACAGCTCAGGTGGCTGAAAGTCTTGCTTGCCTTTGTATGCCTTCCTGTTGCATTTCTCCACCGTATTTCTCCCTTTCTTCCTCTTTTGTTTGCAGTTTTCTTTAATTTTGTCTTTCCTCTTGGCTCTTTTTCAGCTTTTCACGCCTTGTCAAGGCTGATGATAGAGAACAATCCTATTAAAACTACCTGCAACCTATGCTTGTTTCTGGCTTTCCCTGCAAAGACCTGTACCTACCTTTTGTCCATCCCCATCCATAGGCATCCCCCAATCTCATGAAGCAGGAGCTGTGACAGGATCTGCCGTTTTCTGATCAGGAGGAGTGTCAGAATATCCTTATTCAGAGGCACCAGACATGCTGGGCAATAGTAGGAACTCCCTTACTCTTCCTTCCTCTATATACCCTCAATAACGGGATGTGGTGATCACTTGATTTCAGGGAGTGAGGATCCAAACTCATCTTAGCCATTATCTTAACTGTGACTTGAGTCTGGTTCCAGCTCTAATCTCCTCATCTTCTACATTCTCTTTGAAAATGCTCTGTAGGATAAGGTACTTAACAGTATTTTTAGGCATACCTTGTTTCCCTTTGTATGTATTTGGTAGATCCCACATTAGGATAGCAAATGCAGTGTGCCTTCAGATCCATTATATGGAAATTTCCATAAAACATGATTTAAAAGCTACTACTACTGAAAATTCAACGATTAGGGCTCTTCTTGGTGGTGTGCATCAGGAGGACAAGGGACAATAGGCATAAACTAAAACAACAGAGGTTCAAACTGGATATCCCATGAATTTATGCATCTTTTCTTCCAGATGTAGCTATCTACCTGCTATCAAATTTCTTGATGTGTCATTTCACTTCCATTTCCCTAAGTCTTTCTGTATATAAGGTAACCATAATTATGGACCTCATTTCCTTTGGAGTGCTTTGGAGATCTGTGGGTAAAGTAAATCAGGTTATACAACTCCACGCAATGAAAGGAAGAGACAAGGCAGAAAACCACAGCAATATTTTCTATGAAAGTGTCAGAGCACGTCTTTGGTTTTAGGCTTCCTTTCCTTGTGTTTCTATGTCCCGTCAGGAAGATTTCTCCTGTGGAACCATCAGAGCTATGTGATGATTTACAATTTGTTAGAAAAGCTTTGTCTGAAAATTTGCAAAGCTTACATTACATGGTCTTGTGCCTCTCAAGATACTGGCTTGTGTAAACATAGAAATAAAGCTGAGGTTCCAACAAGCTGAATTTGATATGAGATATGACAGACACACATACACAGTTGTACATATCCCACACAGTTTGTGTTCAACAAACTGCTAGCTGAAAGAGAGGTATCTCCATGTTTGAATGGCTTCAAATGTGGAAGATGTCTTAACCAAATACAATTAATTGGGTTCTTCAATGTGTGAAGAGGTATGTAATTCTATGGCATGTATTATATACGACTGACTAGGTGGTTTAATGGTCAATCGCCCTCTTAAAGTTGTATGACTTTTGCCGATTATGGGGCAGAAGTTTGGAATTGCTGTATTTTCCCAAACTCAAAAATCAGATCAATTCTGCCCTAGTGACATATCCAGACTGGGGCAGCAAAAGGCTATGAAATATCACCAGACATGTCCTCAGAATGGCACCAGTAGTAAAAAATTGAAACCAGATGGCATTTTTCCCTTTCTTCTTCTCTTTGCAGAAGAGACAGGAATAAAGTAAGTAAGGTGGAGACTGACTCCAGCCCACCAGTGAAGGGAGGTTTCCCAGGGAAGCCCTAGATTGTGAGGGCAATTTTTTATTTTGTACTAAGGAATCTTTAGATAAAGAAGGTGAAATAAGAAACTGAGAGCTGGAAATACTACCACTAGAACAGTCAATCATTTCTGCTCTATCTGGGTTTTTAAATGGGTTTTTCTGGGCTGTTATGAGTAGGTCAAAGAACAACAAATTTCAAATGTTTTTAAGTAAGGAAGATGCGGAGGAGACATGAAGTAGAAGCTTTTAAGCCCTAGATGGTGAAATGCTGGCATACATTAGTTAGGGGTTCTGTAAGTCTTCATCATTGCTTGTCTTGAAGAGCAGCTGAACAAGGATCCATCAGGATTGGCAGTAAGTATTGCTCATCTGATGGAGAAGGGCAATGGTTTGTAGGAAGGACCTTGGTATCTTTTAGCTCTGTGTACAGCTGTGCTGCAGCACACATTTGGACAACCAAATGAACTTTCCATTTTACCTTCTTCGGGAATCCTGCCAGGTGAAATGTTGGTAGATAGCCATTTGGTAGGACTTCTGCCATGAGCTTATAAGCTGATGCATAAAATACTGTGGTGCTTATGAAGCATTTTCATGCACATATCTATACACATATAGTTAAATTAGACTGTGCTTTAAACCAACGTTTCTTTAAAAATTGTATATTTAAATTACCTATGACAAATAATAACATTTATAGCAAGATGTGAAAATGTTGCTGAGGATGGTGTGACGGGAGGCATAGCTGTACTCACTAATGCATTTTGTGAGTCAAGACAAACCTTGCACTAGGCAATATTCAGTGGGGTGTGGAGGGGAGAGGAGCTGCCAGGGCTGTACACCCTCTGTTGCCTTCTAAATTCTTAACTGTTTGGGGTCAAGGTTAATAGAAGGACTCAGGATCTGCAGAAGACTACCTTAAGTGCTATCAATTTTCTAAGCAATATCTGAGATTCAGATCGCCCAGAGGTCCCTGAATTTGGGTTCCCCTATCTTCAGAATATTGGCTAAAGCCAGGCTAATGACTTTAGACTCTTCTGCATGTCTTCAGTATACTGTAAAGATTCAGAGGGTTCAGTAACCAGTCCTCTCTTACATCCTGTCTATGCAAATCAGTCCCCTGTGCTGTTTGGAGAAAAGAATCAGTCTTCAGACTAACACTTTTTCCCCTGGCACAATTATACAGTTTTGCTCATCTTCAAAACATATGAATTTGATTCTCCCTGATTAGATGGGAAAGTTTCTTGAAATTATTTAAACTCAGTACAACAATATGACACTTCCACTCTTCTCTGCCATCAAAACAGGAATGAAGATGTTAGTTTGGGGAGCAATCAGGCAATCTAAATTATTCAGATCTGAAAATTTTAAGTTAAAACAGTTTTTCAAATTCATTTGTATCTGGATTACAACAGGCTCAACCCATGTCTGTCTAATGAAGCTCCTGCTGAAAATCTCAGCTGGATATTCAGGGAATCAAGTCTATCCATCATCTCAAAGTCATGATTATTTCATAAGCAACACTCAGTGTTCAGTCAAGTCTTTAACTCATCATTTGAGTTACCATAGTTTAACCATACAGGCATCTTTTAGAAGAACTCATGCTGAACATTACTCGACGAAGCTAAATCCCATTAGCAGAACAAACAGAACAAAAGTCTGTGTCCTGACACCACAATAAGGTATACTTAAATATTCACAAAGGATACAGGTGCAGATCTCTCATCACATATTGGAGCACATCCAAAGCCTCTAGGAAGAATATTAATAACCCCTTCCTTTGCATTTCTGTTGGAGGAATAGCTCAATTAGTTTCAGTCTGGTGTCTTTCCCTTATCTATTATACATATGAGTGGTTATACTTTGTTTCTGAAAGTGCACACGGAAAGATATGCATTAACAAGGTAACTGTACACAGGGGAGCATATGGGCACCCTATACCAAGCTTCTTGAGCTGACAAAGACTTCTATCCACTTGTACGTATATGTACACTCTTTGCTCTTCTGCCCTTTCCCCACGTTGCTTTGCACATCGAGAACTGTCAAATGAAACTTGTTGGAAAGCCCAGTGCCCTGGGTACAGCCACCCCAGTCAGCTTTATGTGGCATATGCTATGGGTAGAATGAAATGAAAACACAATACAGAGAGGGATGAAAAGGGTTAAAGGAAGGGGAGACCTGAAATGGAGAGACAGGATGTTGGCAAGGAACATAAGCAATGCGGGAGACTGCAGCTCCAGCGAAGAAAACAGAGGTGGGAAGGGAGAAACGGTTAAATCTGACAGGAAACACAGAGAAAGGTCACTCCTTTTTGAACTGTGCTCTGAACAATTTTATTTATTGTAATATATCTGTGGGCCTGTAAAAGAATGGGTCGTCTGTTAGCCTTTTGCCTTTTGATTTCCACTTCTATTGAGTCATGAAGGAGACTTGGATGATTAACGACGTAGAATCATAATTTGTGGTATATGCACGTTCCCAAACACCTTCTAGAGTTCAGTGAACAGGTCAATTAATAACACCTATCACCCCTTAAAAGTGGGTTAATCATCTATGGGGGATAATACTGTACATATTTCAAACTGTAATTACCCAATGTGATGCTCTAACAAGGTTCATTTTCTACCATGCCATCTACCATAAATGTTTCCCATGTGATATATATAACACGATTTGACTTTTGAAAATCTTATAGACTGCCATTATCTCCTAGGATACATATGAAAAAAGAGACTAGAACACATGTAAAAAATATCAAAAGAATGTCATTTAAGCTGGCCAGATACATTCAGTTAATAAATGATGGCTTAAGTTAAAAAATAATCATAATAGCTGTCAGAAAAGGTTTATTGAGTTCTACATTAAAATAGTGTAGAATTTCCTAGGCAGAAAAAATATATCTTCCATTCAGCTTGGAAAAAAAAAAAAAACTTCACGACTTTGTGGTTTGCAGAAATAACACTACAGAACTCCTTCTCCAAAACACAAGACTATTCAACTGAGGCTACAGAAAAAATTACCACCATCTGTTATCAATATAGAGCATATAACACAACCAAGGAATTCTGTTTCTAGGCAGAAGGAAGGGTACCATGTACTGCAATAACAATATCACTATGCTCACTGGGAATGAATATTCTAAATATTCTAAATATTCTGTTTGAGGTAGCTCTAGCATGAGGCTAGGGATGTGCCTTGAGTCATCTCTTGTTCCTGTTCAGAAAACACATTGCTAGGGAGTAAAACAGTCTGAAATGCTGCTGAAACTGCTTGCATAGGGGATTGAGTCTTATTTGTTCTCTATTCTAGCAATTTCTCAGTCAGAGCACTGAACCGACTATGTAAATTCATGATTTATGATTCAGTGTGGCTTGGTTTTATGTTTGTGTTTCTCATCACAACAGAATTGAAGCAGGAATATCACCATTACAAATGGGGTACCCCTTTACCAAGGCTCCTGAGTTAGGGACAGACCCAAGTCTCTCAATTAATAATCTAGAGCTCTTCTAGCTGGACCATCCTTTTTTCCTAGCACGTGTGCTCTCCCATTTTAAAGTGTTTTATGAATTGAAACAGTCTGAAAGTCTTCTTGTAGCACTAACGTCTCAAATGTGTTTCTTCATTCCATGACTGTTGCATGTAAAATGTTAACTGTTTCTTGGAACACAAGCCAGAAACGTCTCTTTCCCCTCAAAGGAGAATACTGTAACTTTTAGGCTCCTTCTGGGCCAAGAATTTCTTTTCTGATGGGTGGAAAATGCCTCTGCTGAGAAAAGCTAGCAGCTGCCAGGGACATCTATCTACAAGAGCACGCTAGATATGGGCAGAAGCAGGGACTGAGTCTAGGACTCCCCCTTCTCACTTTGAGAGTCTCTAACTCATGAGCTGTTCTGTTCCCTTCTCCCCTACATACTTTGAAAGAGACAGGTATCTTGTTCAATTGTTTGAAGGAAAGATCAGAGGCATCTACCTGCAGAACACTCTGAACTGCAGGTGGTGTAAGCAGAAGCGTCTCCTTCAAATACAGAGAAAAGCTTCTGAGAGGGAGAATTTGAGACTTGTTACCTGCTCAATGTGTAGAAACACCATTGGGAAGCTCTTGGCTACTCTTTGCTCAGCTTGCTGGCTGATTTAAACCTCCTTCTAAAGTGTCTTAACTCTCCTTCTTCCCTATACATTGAGCACTGGGACCTTACCTTATGATATAAATCCCAGTCTGCAGAAAATTAAATCAGACGCTGTAATATTTGGGGGGAGGAGGAGGAAAAGAGGCAATTGAAGGGAAATTTGACTTTGATCCTTCCCATCTAATACTTTCTTATCTCCCAGAGCTGTGATGGAGAGAGACACTGAGGGAAGCATGTACTATGCTACTCTAATCGCAACCACGTAAGTACCCACAATTAATAATGACGTTTTACCTTAAAAGCACATACGAAATAAATGGTGCGTGGAGATGGGAGGAGGATCACATCCTTTGTATTGCTGCTAAAGAAAGGTTACAGGAAAGGTTAGTCCCCTTGAACCTGTGCTATATCCACCAAACCCATGAAAACATCTTAGGTAGGTATTTTAAGACATCTGAAACAGTTCTGGACAAATGAGGCAAATGAGTTGAGCTTTAGGTCTACACTGACCGTAATGGCACCCATCTCCTAGCTCACATGTGACACATATGTTAGATACTTAAATTTGACACATAATATGGACATGAATGCAAACTCAACTGACGTGCCCAAGACAACAGAGAAAGTATATAGCACAATAGGAGCTAAACTCTGTTGATTCACCAAATGATGTCGAGTACTAGAAAGGAAGGTTCCACCTTACCACCACCATCTACTTCTAGCAAAAATGAGTTGTGCTTGAATTAATGACTCATATGGTTTTATTGGCTGATGTTATCAGACTAGATATAAGGAAGAAATTTTTTATGATGAGGGTGGTGAAACACTGGCACAGGTTACCCAGAGAGGTGGTAGATGCCCCATCCCTGGAAGCATTCAAGGTCAGGTTGGACAGGGCTCTAAGCAACCTGATCTAGTTGAAGAAGGCCCTGCTTATTGCAGGGGGGTTGCACTAGATGACCTTTAAAGGTCCCTTCCAACCCAAACCATTCTATGATTCTATGATTCTATGATTCTATGATTCTATGATTCTATGATTCTATGATTCTATGTTAAGATTGTAATAAAGAAGGTAGCTAAGTTGTTAGTACTGTAACAACGAAGCATGGTGGATGACATCATTAAAATTCAAGGAAGATTGTTTTGTAGCAATTCAAAATGCAAAATTTAAATGGCATAATTAATTTATTTTATTAGGCTGCTTGTGCAAGTAGTTGCTTATTGTTGAAGAAATAATACCTGACCACACAACAGTGTTACAATGGAACAACAGCATCTTTGATGTGTATCTTGTTGGGGATTATTATCCAAGAAAATATTTATGCTCTGATTTCCCAAAATGGAACAGAATTATGCACATACTTAACTTGAGGAATTTTCTTGTGCTAGATCAGGGTCTCAACCCCTTTGGATAGAATGTGAGAGCAAAATGAGAAGGAGTCTGTCATCTTTATGCTAGGGAGTGCATTGGTTTCCATAATAATTGGGCTCCCACTTAGTGGGAGTAGTGATAATTGGTTGCAAAAGGCTGGCGTGGAAATCAAAATAAGCCATGTCGAGAAGCAGGGCATCTTCATCTGACAGAATCACACTTACATTGAGCGTTTTGGTGTTATCTTTAGTGTAACAATCAAGTGAATTACACACCTGCACTACCAGACTGGTAACATTTTAAGCGGAGGCCAGCATTAAGTGCAGAGCAAACACCCACCCTGCAAGCGATCCTAAGAGGTAAACAGACTGGATCAAGTAGGCTGAATCCAAGCTGCTGAACAGCTTGCTTTGACATGCAGGGTCCTCCACTGTGAAAAGAAGATTCCTATTGAAATTGTTGACAGCTTTCAAGTATCTCTAGTGCCTCTCCGCCTAGGGAGGGGACTTAACCTTTGCATTGCTGTGACACCTCGAGAAGAAAGGCTCTGAAACTGGAAGGAGAGATCAGAGCAGAGAATAAGCCACTTAAGTCAGTAAAAATGGCTGAGTAGAAGAGAGGGAAAAATTGTGCTCTTTGGGGGAAAACAAAACAAAACAAAAAGAACTTGAGCATATGGCTCCAAATCTGTGAGTATGCACATATTCCTATCTCCGCACTAGCAAATGGTCTTATTAGCACCCAAGGATGCTGCTGGTACACAGCACCTTTGCAGATCTGGGTCCAGTTTGTAATGTTATGATATGGCTCAGGCCAGAGCCCATGAGCCATCTGGATGAGCTAATAAAACATGACTCTCTTTTTTTTTTTCTTTTTTTTTTCTTTTTCTTCACAGAGATTTAAACTATTCCATTTGCTGTTTGTAATGTCTTTACTATTTGGTCCAGGGTGGAAAACTGAACCTTTGTGATGTCAAATAGCTTTTCATTTTACTTTACTTCATATTTATGTGTGTCCATTCAGTCTTCCTCCAAGGAATAAACTCCCAGTGTTCTTCCTGGGATCTTTTTTCCCTCTTTGATATGAAAATCTGATATTTTTCTATTGCCAGGCATCATAGGTGAAAAAATGGCTTAAATTGTGCATACAGGTGATAAATAATTAAGTGTATATATATATACACATGCATATGTGTGTGGGCAATGTCCAAAGTTAGCTTTTGAACTCACAGGCAGAAGACTGGTACTTGCTAGATACACCTGGTACAGCCTAGTTGTAAATTTTGATAACACCTAGACTAAACAAAAGTGGCACTTCTTGAGTCCTCCGGTATACAAGGAGACATGAGACAGATCTACCAGTTTGGAGGCTGATCATGTGATGCACTTAAACTGGGAACTGTTTAGACTGGGAAGGCTGGGGACTGGGTGCCTGGAAAGAAGACGTGGTGCCAAAATAAAAGAAAGAAAAAAAAAAAAAAAGTGTTCCTGAAAGGAAGAAACAACCTCTGAAAGAAGAAGCTGAAGATCCTGCTGAGAGGAAAGATCCAGGAACTGGGGGAAGATCCTGGAGATCAGGGAGATGTGTGGGGATGAATGCTGGGTGATGCCCAGGGACCTGGACAGGGACACCTGAGATGTAACTGGAGGAACAGCATGGATCAGCACTGCTTTCTGCCTGACCTTGCTGGGCCAGCAGCCACCTCCCTGTGGGGAAGGGCAGTTGAGACCTGGTGATCTCAATGCTGTCAGAGGAGTGAGCAAGTGAGCATGTGAGATGATCCATTTGGGTCAAACTCACATCTACTTGTTCTTACATAAACTCTGGAGTCCGGATCCCCTACGGGCTGCCGCTCACTCCATCTCACCCATGGCAGGAGGGAGACTGTGATCCCAGCTGTGATTCCTTGGTGTCACAGGAAAACAAGTCCTACCAAAGCAGTGCTCAACCGCTGTGGGTTTCACGGAAATGACACAGTTGGGGAATTAATGGGCTGGTGGGAAGAATGAAAAGATCGTATAACAGGAGAAACATGTGATCTGCTAAATTAGTAGTCGTGCAGGTTGGGGCATGTGTTAACATGGATGACCTGGTGAAGGGTCTAGAGAACAAGTCTTATGAGGAGCGGCTGAGGGAACTGGGGTTCTTTAGCCTGGAGAAAAGGAGGCTGAGGGGAGACCTTCTCGCTCTCTACAACTACCTGAAAGGAGGTTGTAGCGAGGTGGGTGTTGATCTCTTCTCCCAGGTGATAAGTGAGAGGATGAGAGGAAACGGCCTCAAGTTGCGCCAGGGGAGGCTTAGATTGGATATTAGGAAAAATTTCTTCACTGAAAGGGTTGCCAAGCACTGGAACAGGCTGCCCAGGGAAGTGGTGGAGTCACCATCCCTGGGGGTATTTAAAAGACGTGTAGATGTGGTGCTTAGGGACATGGTTTAGTGGTGGACTTGGCAGTGTCAGGTTTACAGTTGGATTCAATGATCTTAAAGGTCTTTTCCAACCTATATGAATCTATGACTAAAGGAGAATTCAGGGCTCCCTTTTTGCTATACTTCCATAACGTGGGGTTGTAAATATGCAGTGAAGGGACAGAAGAGGGGCAGTGACTCTGGTCAGTTCTCCTCTGCACTCCCCAGGCCTATCCCCATCCTAAATTTACACAGCTGTTGAATACAATCTGAGTTTGGTTGATGTATCCCCCCGCTAGATTTTACTAACCACAAATTGAGCATCTGACGCTTTCTATAGTCGATGGTGATGTAGGACAAACTGACCTTCAGAGGACTTGCCACCTTGTCTGCAGATGGTACAAGACAACCAGCTTGAAGTGAGATGCCTGCTGAAAGGCAGCTGAAGTAGGTGCTGGCCTCATAAATGGCCTCTGATAAATAAGAGAAGTTTGTTGGCTTGTAGAAAAGGAATAGCAATAGCCTACAAGGTCTAACAAGCTGGCAGCCGAGCAGAGGGGTGAACATTAGGCCACATCCACAGCCAGCGCAGACTCTTGACAACCGGGAAGAAAAAATACTGCCATTTTATACCTACGATTGGGTTATTTATGTGACATCCACCACACGTTTCCACATGTTTGCACAGAATTATTTATCTTTTCCTTGTAATTAGAGATTCCCTTTACTCCTCTGTTCCTCACTGTTTAATGTGACACCATATCGATTAGGTTTCCAGAGCATACCACTCTAGACATATTTATATGGCTGTTTCAAATGATTTACAATAACTAATGCTGTAACAGGAATATCATTTTGGAAATATAATACCAGTCAATAACAGTAAAGGTTCTGCTAATGGCCAGAATTCCTTGTACCATGGGAATAAGTTGCCACTAACAACTTATCACCTGAAGGCCTTATCTTCAAGTTGATGTAAACTAGCATAGGACTAAATTTCAGTGCTCAGTGGAGCTCTACAGAGTTATCTCAGCTGAAAGTCTATCTGTCCTAATTACACTGATAGTAAAGCTGGATAAAGCACAAGCAAGATCCCTGCAAAATAGCAAATTGATCTGAAGCTTGTCATGATGCAGGAAACTAAAGTTCCTGCTTTCCCTCTTTCCAGGGAATTCCCCTCCACTGCAGAAACAGTTTGGATCAACACGTATTGATTTATTTCTATGAAACATTGGCCCACCAACAGGAGAGAGGGAGATTGAGCTGGTTGTAATCCAATGTAAAAATACATTTTCTAGAAAGCTTTGAAATTTTGTAAAAAGGCTATTAGCATTATGTTGTCCTAATTCTTGCATTACCTAGACACAGAACAGACACTAATGATTTTAGCTTTGCAAAAGACTTATCAGAAGAAAAAATATTACAGATTTGGGATTATCCAAAGTTAATGGAGGATTTTATACCAGAACCTGGAATGGCATACATATCCAGTGCTTTTACTGAGAAGTGAATTCTCCTTGTAGGGATATCAGCATAAGAAGGGGTAATTACATGATTTAATTGTTAAAGGTTTTATCTATGAAACCAAAATGACGACAAGAAGTATATTGTTTCTACCTGAATACCAGCTCATTTGTACATATCAAGGCAATGACATTTTTTTGCATAAACCTGCAATTTCTAGTTTGCAAAATTCACAAGAATGAATGAAGTCTAAGCGAATGAAATCTACAGTCTGTCAGAAGAGCAAGTGATCAAAGCTTTGCTTTGTAGGTTGGTGGATTTATTAATAAATGAAAGAAGTTCCAAACAACTCTTTAGCGCTAATAGAACCGAGTTGCTTTATCTCCAGATCTATTTGTAGATCTATTTACAGCCTCTCAGTACATTCCGTAACAGTTGTAGAAAGGGCATCTTTGTTTTCCAAATTGAGGACAGCCTCTGCATTATGTAGGGGCTTTTGGTTACCTAAAAGATTTTTGCACAAGAGACAAAACTTCTGAAAACAGCAGTCTGAAATGTTTGCAGGATTTCAAAGCAGTCCTTCAAGAGGTAGACCTTTTACTCCACAAATATAGCATGCAAATGCTATGGACAGACTTGACAAAATCTCAAGTTTCTGCAGGAGAATTGCATCAAGAGTAAAATCTTCAAGTCCACGTAAAGCGATAGTGTTCAGGGAAACTTGACCTTTCAAAAAAATCTTCCTCTTCTTACCATAAGCTCTTTCATCCAGAACTGATTGACTCAGTTGATTATAAACATCGATAACTATAAAGTCTGACTTAAAATTCCAAATGTATTTTTTGCTGTCAATGGGTTAGAGGACTGGATGCATTTAGTAGCCTATAACTAGGTGATGAAGACCAAAGAGTTACCTGAGTGTGTTAAATACATTTAAAGAATACTGCACTCCTTGAAAAGGTCTGAAATTAGGAAGTGTCAGCTTCTCATGAGAATATAAAAACTGAAGAAACTTTTGACATTTGTAATATATTCAGAATAGCTAAATAAACGATGCAACTCTTCAGGCTTTGTGAAATCCCTAATCTCTAATTTGAGATCAGATTTTAGATCAGATCCCCCAAAGGAAGAAAACATTTGTCTTCTGTTTCTGATTTAAATTTAAAAAACCCTGTTTCAATAGATGCATAGTGTAGCCAGAACAAATACAAATTTTTAGAGGGAAACACATACTCAAAGATATACATGGCATATACATAAATGCAACATATTCAAAGATAAGTCTTCAAAAATGCAAATAAAATTCAAGCAATGTGAAATATCAAATATAGTGTGGAAGCAAATATGTCAAAGCAGTGCCTTGTTTTTAGACAGAGCTTCATTTATTTGTAAAGCAAATCCATTGTAGGAAAGTACCAAAAAACTAGGGTGTGCACACACACAGACACACACATGCATATTGAAAAATGGTTTCAGAAGCAATGGCATGAAGCACTTGAGAGGATGAGTAGCACTCCCAGAAGAGGTTACACCATATCTCTTCTTCAAGACAGCTACATCCAGTGACCAGAACACTCCCTTAACCGCTAGTGAATATCTTATGACTTTTAGGTTGAGCGTTTGCACACAAATCATAATGATGGGAGAAAGTTCACTTGATTTTGTAGAGTTTACTCACAGATGAAAACCATGATGATATTGAACACACATGCAAAAAGCAGTATATACAAAATATAATTAATACGTGAGCATGTGATGTGATGAACATTCAGGTAGAACAAAACTATAATCAAATAAATATGAAGATACATGGAGAGAAATGTAAGCTAGAACCAAAGCTAGACGAAATACAGATGAAACAAGTCAGTAAGCCAAATTCCCATTAGGAGAACAATATTATGAAGAAAGCTGGGAAAGGAAAAAGGAAGAATAAGTTTCTGACATTGAAAGATTAAAATTATTCGTAAAACTAGAACTATGGTCCACAGTTGGCATAGATTTGTTTGTGTATGCTGAAAAAAATTACATGCTGGTTCTGGTTTATTATTCTGATTACCCAGAAACAGTACTGTGTTAGAGAATATAGCTGAACATGTAATCTCAGATATAAAATCTGTATTTGCTACCAACTGTGGTAATGATAGATAACGGACCACAATTTGATTGCTCTGAGTTTACATGTTTTGCAAGATGGTATAATATTAAACCTTACTTGGAGTCTTAGCCACAGTCTAAAGGTATTATGAAAAATATTTTTAAAAGATGTTAAAAGGATACTTTAAAAGGCTTAGGAGTCAAGTTCTGATCCCTATTTGACACCATTAAATTACAAGGCAGCATCCCGGAAACATATGTAAGCTAAAATATTGTTTAAGAGAAAGCTTGGACTTGGGCTTCTCCGTCATGAGACCATTTACGTCAAAAATAGGGAAGCTGAACGTTCTTGTAAAAATCAAACAGATAGAGGATCACATGAATGAAAACTTTGCAGCCGCTTGACTGCAGATTTGCTTTGATGAAGGGAGTAGAAAACAATAAATGTATAAAAGAAACAGAGCACACCTTCACCAATTTCTAAGACAAGGAAAGAAAAGGAGTTTCCAAAATATGACATAGAAAAGACGTTGGAGAAACCAGGGGATCAAACAGTGTCAAGGGAAAAGATGATGCAGAGCATTGCAGTGGCTGAATTCATGAGATGTTTCTCTAGGAGAGCAAGGCTACCAGCTCAGAGAATGACTGAGAAATAATGGTGCATGCTCATATCACTCATACCTAGTTCTTCATTGGAGAATGGCAATAAAAGAGGAAAGGGGCCCTTGAAGAGGATTAGGTTACAATATACCAACCCCTGGAATACACGGGTGTATAGCCAGGTTAGCTGTTAAAGTGGGTTGTTATTAGGAACCTGAAAACATACCCATATGAAAGAAACACACCCAGACATAGGGACCCTTTCATCTCCCTCACAGGCTTTTTGCTGTCGCTCTCCGATATAAAGAGCACATGCACCTTTAATATCATCTCTATGGAAAATTCCTATGTACTTTTAATAAATAATAAGTTCTGTTGGACTGTTGATTTTATATATAAAATTACAGTCAGTGTTTTTGTATTTCTCCATCCAGATCCACAAATTTTATTCCCACGCATGTAGAGGTTATATATATTTCAGCCACCGTGGCTTTGGGATATTAGGAAATGGAATAAAGTTGACCAACCCCAACAAATATTAATAAATGTTAGTAAACAAAATAAATATGTTTTTCACTGAAAATGGAAATTTAATGTTGAATTCAACTAAGTCAAGTTATGCTTCTAATTGAACAAGAAAATCATAGGTGTAGGGATGACTTGGAGGGATTTTGGGGTGAAGCGCACTGGATTAATTATTTTTAATGAAAATTCAAAATTAAGAAAAAATTTGAGAAGAAAGTTAATCATTTAAAATTTGGTTGAACACTTTTGTTAAGGAAAGGAAGTATTGCCTGCTATTTGTACAATTTTATTAATAGATACCTCATGCTATATACAGAAATAGACTTTTCCTCTTTCCTACATTGCAGCGTCTATTAATCTACAAGAGGAAATTCTTAATCCTCTTGAAAAGTTTTCAAATAATGGATGGAAAGTGAAGCATGTTCACTTTCAGGATGTTGCCCAGTCCAAATGCTGTTCACAAAAATCTCCAAAGTAATCTTATAATTTCCAGTATGAATACATCTCCATTTAGACAATTTAATCAATGCAACACCCTCTCCCCCCCAAAAAAATAAAGAAGAAAAAAAGAAAAAAAAGGAGGGGTTCATCCAAAACGTACTGAAATCTTTGGAGTTTTCTTACTAATCTCAGCCTGGTTTGTATCAGACCTCTAAAGGTTCAATACAAATTCTTAGACCCATAAGTACAGTTTGCATATAAAAAGAAATTAAACATTATTAGGATAGTTCAGCTCGGTAAGAAAGGAAGATATCAGAGCACATTATCAAATCAGTGGCATAGGGGAGGTTAATCACTTGCTTTAATTGTTTTCCTAATGCAAGAGGAGAGAGAACTGCTAAGAATGGCTTTTGCCAAACACAGTACACAGTTAACTTGCATCTTACACCATTAAGTGCTTGCAGATGCAAACAGAAATATTACCTAATTCTTACAGAGCACTTTTCATCAAGATATCTCAAAAGTACTTTAAAAATGATATAACATCATCCTTTCCACTGCTAGAAATAGAGGCATGGAGAAGTGAAGTGACTCACAACACACAGAAGCTCTGGAAGAAAATCAAGATTTCCTTTTCATCCAGTTAGTGTTCAATCATGTAGGCTGCATCGCTTCCCCGAGCCAACATGTGCCATTTCTTAAGAAATCAGAAGGAAAAAGTGATGGGAAGCAAGTATAAAGAATGAGTACAATAAATAAACTGAGCAGACGCTGTAGCTGTTTGCAAAGCAGCCGTTAAAAGGCTGTTTCCAAATGTAAAGGGCCAGTTCCCAGTAAGGCACAGTGGAAAAACCTAACATTGCAGCGAAGTGCAAGCTTTCCTATGGAAAGCAAATCTTTTCTGGGGAGCGTGAGTGTCCAGAACATATGTTCAGTCTATATCAGGGCATTACACTAAAGGTTATACTTTAAAGGATCTTAGTCAGACAGTTTAATGTCCACTTTAACCCCCGGGCTTAGCCAGAGGAGAATACAGGCACATCTGAGAATTCAAAGGTTTAATTAACGTCCCTGATTTAAGAGTCTCCCAGACCCCATCAGACGAAAGCACCGGATACAGAGATGTAGCTGGAAGTCAGCTTGAATATGTCTTTGTGTCTTTATTGATCTTTCCTAAAAAGATTGTTGTGCAGATACTGATCTTATCCTCAGAAACAGAGAGGCTGATACCAATCCTGAGGAACTCAACCCAAGTGGTGTTACCTGGTGCTTCGGAGTTGTCAGGCTCAGGTTCAAGCTGCATATAAAACTGTGCATACAAGTGATCTAATTATGCATGCAAATACCTCGTTAGTGCTCCAGCTGATTATTTGCCTGTGTAATTCCTGCAGTAAAGAAGAACATATTATACCCAAGCATTTTTATACATGCAGTTCTAAAAAGCTGAAGCTCATCAAGCAAACAATTTCTTCTCCAAGGACGATAAAACTGAAGAACAGCAGAAGCAGCAGCTGTATGATCATCCAGCGGGGGCCAGGGCCACCTGCTCTGAAAGGCCAGAGACCTTGCAATTAAGGCAAAATCTGCTCAGAGGGCAGGGAAAGTTTCTTCTTGATTCTCAGTAGTTAAAAGTTGGTGCACACCAAGGAGCACAAGAGCTTCGACCCTTCCAGAACTCTGAATATTTTATCTAAATACATGCCAGACCCTTTGTAATCCTCAGAAATTCTTGGCTTTAATAATAGACTAGGGAATTATTGCCACTGATTTCAGAGCACTGTATGGAAATACACTTTCTTTAACATATTTCAGATTCTAAGTCCACCTTCAGTGGATATCGCCTTAATCTCATGTTAAAGAGGAAAGGGGAGTGGATATGCAGGCAAAGATCTGAATTGTCTCTATTTGCATTTTCGCAGAATGTTCAGGAATGCAGCCTTGACCCTAATTCAGGTTTCTACATTTTAATTATCAGTTCATACACCTGATTCATGCCCCAAAGATATTTTTTCAATTTAGAAAAGAAGTGGATGGAGATATACTAGGTTGCAGAGACCCAGTTTCAGCTCAGTTTTCTACAGATCGTTTCAGTAAACATTGCAAGGATTAAATTATTTTAATTATTTCTCAGATTGATTTCTACTGAAGTTTAGAGCTGGGGGCTGCTCTGTATTCATCATCCTTATAAATGGGGAAATAATAAACAATAAAATAACAAACAATAAAATGCTTGTCACAGTTGTTTCATTGTTTATCACATCTGTTTTTTTCACCTTGCACACAGCAGGTATCAATAATTCATGTCTGAGTGAAAGCACTTCTGTAAAAGTTTACGTACCTCATACCATTAGCAATAGATCACTTTTAAGCATCTTTAGTCTCCCTTCCTATTTCATGATCTTGGTTGTTATCTTCATTTCAATAAAAAAGATTTATTTTAAAAAAAGCAACACACCTTAGGCAACTCAAACAGCACAACTCATGAAGGAGAATGTAATTCAAGTGTAAATACCTTGCCAGCATTTGCAAATAGATCTCATGTATAAACCAAAAGCCAAAGCCAGTATTTTCAAGAACTTTGCAGCATTTTAGGAGACGAATTCCCATTTTGTGGAATTAGACACCTGATGCTGTGCAAGGCTCATATTTCTGCCCCTGGTCACCTGGAGAAAAGTTCAAAACCTGGAATTAGACCTGCGTAGCTACTGTACGCACAGATTTACTAGAAGGAGAGGTACAATAACCAGACCATAAATTAACATGATCAGCATCATGCAACCTGATCCTAACCACACAGAGCATTTACATCATGGCCGTGAGTTGCCTATATGGTGCCTGGCAGATTTAGGACCTTCAATACAGTGACTGCACCCAGAGAAAGGGGAGCAGCCTCCGCTTGATGCCAACGTTGGGCCACGAGCAGGTCACAGATGCCTGGCTCAGGCTTGCAGGTGACTAGCTCCCTCTGCTCTGGGCTCAGAGCTCAGCCTCATTCTTCAAGGATGGGCATTTATGTCTCTTCCAAAGACCTGAGTGAGGATAGGGCTTTTCTTTTAAAACAGGACTTCTAGAGAAGGTGGTGCAAACAGCTCTCCTGTATATTGATGTCAAAGATCCCCAGGAGAGGACTAGATCACAGTTTTGCATCTGTGAGCTGAGGAGAGCCGGACTGTCAGCTCCTTTACCCCAGGAGACTGAACTAAAAGGCTATGGTGCTGGCTAAAGAGGGGGCAATCACCAACCCCGTGCTGAAACCGCACAGCAAGGAAGGATGCTAGAAACAGTTGGGCTAGAGAGAGATGAGGAACTCAAGCATGAGTGAGTGCATTGAGGCAAGTTTGTTTTCTTTGGTGTGGAAAAGAAAATGTAGAAAGATAGAGGAATTGCACACCCAAAAGGAGCCCAGTGTTTAGGAGGAGATGGATTTCTGCCTGGAAGGAAAAGCAGGGTAGATATATCTACTACTGAATGCATCTTGCCAGTGGGCCAGAAAGTGCTACCGGTATGTCTCTCTTAGGAAAGGGTGGGGAGTATCATCTATGCAAATATACAGACACGATAAGAAATGCTAATATGCTGAAGACCTGTGGGAAACAAATCCAGTCTATTTAGAGCAAGTGTATATTTGTAGCAGGTGATGACATCATTTCAAATTCAGTAGGTTCAGAAGTTTTAAAGGTTTTTTTAACCTTTTTTTTCCAGCTTTGCTGATGCTTTTGCAGAATTGCTGATAGTACTCCTGATAATTTTATTTGAAATCTGAAAAAAAATGCTAGCAAGTATAATACTCCACAGAGGCACTATTTTCTCCTGGGGGTGATAGCTCAAATGCAATATGTTGATGACTGTAAAAGTGATGCATTGCCTTAGGGAACAGAATGGTCTGTATTGATAGTAGAGATTTGGACATAGGAAATTTGAACATATATTTTGCTTTTATTTTGGTAGTGTATAGATGCAATAACGATGATCAAACTCCTCAACATCCCTAGCACTGGACAGTTGCAGCATAAACAACATGCATCACTCCAAATTACTCAGAGACCATATTTTTAAAAGCCAGATGTTAAAACCAATATTATCTGCTTGTAATATGAGAAACTGAGGCACAGTGAGGGTTAATTCTTCACCCAGAAGCTCAAAGGCTGTTTGGCAGAGATGGAAAAAGGATCGTTTTCCCATGTCTAGGCCTAATACCTTTAAGACTATCCTCCTCTGTTTTCCCTATATCTTCATTTCTAAGCATATTATTAAAAATAAATGCTTGGGTTTTATTTTGTTTTACATATTCTTTGACATAAGCAGTACTCAAATACATTTTGTCTAAACTCACCTACAGCGCGGTGGTTTGTGTTTGCCATTCCTTTTAATTGGGTTGTTGGTATGCTTCAGGAGAATGCTAGACTTCTTAGAAATTAATTGGTGCACTTGTCTTTAAATGAATTTTCGCCTTTTGTTTTATCTTTATTTTGTTTTGAATGTTTTGAGTCTTTTCTGGCAGGCTTGCTGCCTTTTGGATTGTTCTTTGCTTCCTGTGGAAACTTCATGTAGTTTGTTTTGGTTCCTTTCTTTTCTTGCTTGTAATAAAAGGGTGTCTGAATAGCTCAGTGAGACTTTTCCAGGTCTAATTTTTATGTCACATATGAAATTAAAATTGCATCCCACCAAAATAATTAAGTGTTAACTAGACACTGCTTCAGTTCTATGCAGTAATAAACCTAGATATACCCATATTTTAAACCATGCCTTCCTGACAGCCATTAGGAGAAGTTGCATATAAGAGGAAAAAGTGACATTACAATCCCTCCTGTCTGAATATACATTATGAACAGAGTCTATCGTTTCCCCTGTGCACACAGGACTGACGAGCAGCCAGTGTTCAGATTTGTTAAAGGGGAATAAGCTAAAGAGTCTATCATCTGTGTCTGAGATTGCCCAGTGTTATATACAGATCAGGAAAGAAATGTCTAATCTTCTGTGCCAACGACAAACAGAAAATAGGTGCAAATTTACTTTTGTCTATGGTAGGAAAAATATTTCTCAAAAAACACTTGAGCATCTTTTGCTTGATCATAGCTATATGAATATGGAGAAAGTGGCAAAGTTAGTTTTATCTATTCTGGCAAGACTGTTAGAGCTTGTCCTGGCACACTGGGGCCAAACTATCCGACTATTAGTGCAGTGCATGTATATGTGTTGAAGGCAAGAGATGTGTGGATGCCTCACAAAGAATATGCTTTTTATTCTGGAAAGAATGTGCCATATCTCTGAGTTAAGAAGAATTAATACCAGAGCAGAGTTTGTACATGTACTTTTTAGACAATCTTATTATTTGTGGCTTAAAGCAGATAAGATAATAGCCTGTCTCGAAGGCACACATAAAACTTTAATCTACAAGAGGAAGATAAACAGACTTAAATAGGCAATATTTTCCCTAACTTTAAAGAGCTCAACATTTCTGCCTCTTTGACACTCAAGACTCACTTTAAATTTCAAGCCCCAGTTCTTGTTCTGGCTCACGGTCTAGGAACAGCCTGTCCTCCATATCCATAACAGTGGCATGATTTCCACTTCAGCGTGATGCCATTTTATTAGGCCATATGAGCTGGGATGTGTGTTTCAGTAGTGTGGCAATTTCAAAGGCTGCTATACTAAAGAACAATAGATGCTAGAAGGTGTAAACGGTGATATATTCCTGTGTGGTCAAAGTGAGATTTCAGAAGTTTTGGTAAAAGAGAGTGAAAAAAAAATTAGCTGGCTACCTTTCTGCTGGATTTTTGGTTTCAGGAAAGTACTTGTATTCCTCTGTGAAGTATTAGTGTGGAGTACTGCCATATACAAGCCCTTTCAAACATCCAACAGGAGAGTTTCCTGTGGAAGAAAAAGTCACTCCAGATTAACTCGTACATGCAGCTGCTTTCTTTCCCTGTGGAAAATAAAATATAGTGACTCGGTGTGGTTCAAAGGGTCTGAAGAATTTCTCTTGAAGACACTCCTTTATGAAAAGTTTCTTCCTTTATCCAATAAAACAGTTTTCATGACAGCAGAGCCACCTCCATTCCCTGCACCAGCCCTCTTCTGGGATTACAGCATTTCAAAGGAAAAAAAAAAACAAAACTGGGGAAAGAATGATGTATATGGCACCCCTGTGTGATTTAAATCTCATGACAAAATCATTCATTTGCAGCTGTAATGGGTTTTGCTTTTTCAGTGCTTTACCTCAAAATTCTTGCCTGCATCAAATACTTTGCAAAACAGAGCATATGCTTCTTCAGGACTTTCAAACAACTGAAAACCCCGCTCTCTCCTCAGAAAGTACATGCAAGCAACTCAAACAATCCTTTCTCCAAATATGTGGCATGGCACCATTTCCCCAGCTGCAGAGTGAACAGTCTCAATGTCGTGTACTTTAAGGAGGTCAGTCAAGAGAAAGAAGAAGAAAAAGAAGAAGAAGAAGAAAAAGAAGAAGAAAAAGAAGAAGAAAAAGAAGGAAAAAAAAAGAAGAAAAAGAAGACAAAAAAGAAGAAAAGAAAAAGAAAAGAAAAAAAGAAAAAGAAAAAAAGAAAAAGAAAAAGAAAAAGAAAAAGAAAAAGAAAAAGAAAAAGAAAAAGAAAAAGAAAAAGAAAAAGAAAAAGAAGAAAAAAATCTCTTACATAGTTGCTTTAATTGAAACTGGGACTTACCATAAACCTGTTTCCAAAGCACTCTCTCCTCAGGAGAAGAAACAAACATTTCCCAGACCCTTGTATGTCACGACAAGTAGAAGTGTCTAGCTAACCTCTGCCACCACAGCCAAGATAAACAGAAGTCTCAGACTACTTTTCATCGGGGTCTAAAAGCAACCCACATTCAGCTGTATCCGAAGGATTTACTCCGTGGGCAAAACATTTCCCTTAGCTCATTTGCTTCTCTGGATTATATTTAGCAACTGTCCTGTGAGTCTTTATTCCTCCTCTTCTCTATACGCCCCCAAGCTGGGCTCCAGAGATACCAGCGAGCTCTGTCTGACCTTGGTGCATGGTTCCTGCTCCTTGCCCAGGACCAAGCCCCCCTTTCTGCTGAGATGGGCTTCTTATGCCGAGAGAAGCTCTGATTATTTTTTTTCTGATAGTTTTCTGTCAGACACAGCTATTTCATCAAAGTAAGAATAAAAAACATTTCACACTGTCTCCACGGAAAAGAGTTTTCCATGAGGACAACAATAACCTAGAGAAAGAAACCAGAACAGAACTTTGAAAATTCACTTTAATTTACTTTTTCACTTGATTTTCTTTTGTTTTGTTTTGACATGATTTCTTGGTAGGTAAACAGCAGTTCCAGTGTTGTTCATGGTGTCACAATGTGGCATACTGATAGCCGTAGTGCACAAAATGATATGCCATAACATACTGTGAAATAATATAAGCAGGAAAGGCTTGTACTAACATGCTTGTTGTTGACTGAAAATCTCATTTTTCTAGATCAAAAAATCTCTTGCTTGTGTAGGAATTAAGCTGTGACACCTTGAACAAGAAAAGGAATACACAGTTTGTGTACTAATTAGGGAAATAGCTGCTTTTTATATTCAGGGAAAATAAAAGTACACTTGATTGATGGAGAGGCACAGAAGAGGCCTTGGCAGATCCAGGTTGAGCATTTCTGGTGGACTTCCGAACTCTGTGCTATATGATGATTCCTCCTACAGCTCAAGGGAAGGATTTGGAGCTGTTCCACTATTCAGAAAACAAATAAGAGTACAGTTCTCCAGCGCAGTGATTTACACACTCACCGCAGGTGGGGGAGATCGGCTTTTCTTCTTTTGGAATTTTTAATGCATCGTACTTTCAATACTCACATGATAAAATGAAATAAGTATTCTTGAAGCAGGCACTGGCCCCTAGAGCCTCCCTGGGTGAGACCCCTCCAAGGCATCTGGGACCCAATGATTTTTGTGCTTTTCTCTGTGCAGCAGAGAGCAGGAGAGCTAGAGTTTCCCCACTATAACCATGTGTTTAAGAAACTTTGGTGTAAAGTGGTGGAAGCATGTCTGAATCTGACAGGGGAGCTGGGATGTGAACGCTGTAATCCTTGTCTACAATGCACATAAAGAGCATTCCCACCTCTTCCTCAAAGAAAGGTGACCATAATTGCAGTGTCCAGGGCTCTGATCTTCTCAGTTAACACTGATTTGAGAATGTTACTGGATCCTGTTGTTTGGTGGTGTAGGGGAAGGGAAGGTCTAACACCTGGATTTCCCTTTAAAAACCTGCTGAGTAATTCCTTTGGGGTCAACATGGGCTGTAAGGATCAAAAGGGCAAGGAGTTGGTCAGCTATAGAAGTTGGAAGCCGGCTGTGGGAGGGCTTTTTGAACTGCTATTGTATTTAAATATCACCTAAATTCTTTGCAGGGTACCTACTTCTCTTCTTGGCTCATCTTGCAGAAACTTGAGTATTTTGAGTCCAAACCAGAAACAAACCAAAATGTGATTTTTTTCCAAGAAGTAGACATCCTGTAATACCCCTGCTCATCGATAAAAGCAAGACACCCTCCTCCCATCCAACATACAGTGTCATGGTTTAACCCCAGCCAGCAACTAAGCACCACGCAGCCTCTCACTCACTCCTCCCCCACTCCCAGTGGGATGGGGAGGAGAATCAAAAAAAAGTGAAACTTGTAGGTTGAGATAAGAACAGTTTAATAATGAAAGTAAAAGAAAATATAATACTAACAATAATAAAATATAATAATAATAATAATAGTAATGAAAAGGAATATAACAAAAAAAAGGAAAAAGAAAAAGAAATAAAACCCAAGAAAAAAAAACAGTGATGCACAATGCAATTTCTCACCACTCGCTGACTGATGCCAGAGCCGCGATCCGCCCCTCCCAGCCAACTCCACCCAGTTTATATACTGGGCATGACATTCTATGGTATGGAATATCCCTTTGGCTAGTTCGGGTCAGCTGCCCCGGCCATGCTCCCTCCCAGCTTCTTGCACACCTGCTTGCTGGCAGAGCATGGGAAACTGAAAAGTCTTTAACTTAAGATAAGCGCTACTTAGCAACAACTAAAACATCAGCGTGTTATCAACATTGTTCTCACACTAAATCCAAAACACAGCACTGTACCAGCTACTAAGAAGAAAATTGACCCTATCCCAGCCGAAACCAGGACATACAGTTATGGTTTTGCAGGGTCTTATTTTACTGGAAAAGTCAGAAAACAGCAATTATAACTCTAGGTGCCTTTTTCGAGCTGCCATTCCCTTTAATGCCAGATACTTCTTAATAATTCAGGATTTAGAGCCTCCCCAGTACGTCAGGCCTGGAAGGACCAGGTGGGGCTTAATAGTCTGAATGGAGTCTCAAGGAGCTAATACTGTGGTGTCATCACAAACTACCAGATAGCTATTTATTACTATTTCTCTACAGAGTGTGCAGTCTCTTTGTACAGAGTAAGGCTGCTGACCTCTGAACGCCTCGAGGGTAGGTACAAAGGCAGTGCTGAGAACCCCATTGCCTACAGAATAATCTGCAAATATCTCTTGGAGAACCCAATGAATCTGCTAAGGAGGTGATTTCTCTTTTAAATTAAGGACTGTCAAATGAGATAGACACTGTGGTTAATTCCGCACCATCTCAGTTGCCTACGTCAGCTATGTGTGACAAAGTGGTGTGGTCTGCAATGAAGTGAAGGACGCAGTGGGCTGTGCAAGAGGAGAAGGTTATACGGTCTGAGTGCATCCTGGGAGCTTGTAAGCAATGTGGCTCCTTTGAACATGAACAATACCAACCTCGGTTGGTATTGCAGCCCCAGCTCTATAGATGAGCGGTCCTGGAGCCACCCCATCACAGGAGATAGATAGCCTCTGAAGGTGGAAGCTTGCAAAGGGACAGTTGTGCGAGTCCCCTGCTGCGTGGATAGGATTTGACCATCCTGGGAAAGGCCACAGCTGACATTTTGTCATTGGGGTTGGAGTTTCTTCTAACATTTTATATAGTAGTCCCTCAGTGCTGTCTGTTCCTGCTGATATACTGAGGCCCCTATCTCTTTTTTCCCTGTTGTGCTTTTTAAGGGCTTCGAGAGAACAATTCCCCAGCCTGCTAAAATAAACAAGTATGTCTCCTGGATTGTAAAAATGCTGAATCAATTACTGAAGCTGTCTGGGAATCTTAAATGGCTCTTTTAAAATATATTGTCAGATCTGTTCAGGAAGAAGTAAGGGAAAGCAAATCTTTACTTGCAGTTAGCCTAGTGAGAAAATGCCTTCCCACACAAATCCTCCCATCTCTGCCTCCCTCCCTTTCCCTCTTTCTCTCGAATAGTGACACATTGTAGGAACTAACAACCTGAACAGCCGTAAACTATGGCAGTAACTTCCACCCACACACCTCATTAGGCCTTTAACACATTTTCCTTTGCTTTTCTCCAGCACTACTAAGTGGCACAACTGTGAAGTTGCCCTTTCACACCATAATTGGAAGCAGTCAGTGGTTTTTATGTTCTGTAATTTGGTAATTATATGGTCTGTCACTTACTGGACACCAGTCTGTCTGGTCATTTTGGGTTTTGGGTCTGTCCAGTAATCGTTAATCATCAAGGAGTCCTCAACAGCCCATATGCCTCCTCTGTCCACAGAATCCCTTTATTTCTGCAGCCTTATTTTTTCTTTCACTTTTTTAGGTGTGAATGGAGAAACTATGACTTGTTCAGTGGAAACATTGATATTACATCCTGTCATGAGCTCAGAAGACCTGGTTCTATATTTTACCCCACTTTTATGCCACTAAAACCCTGCAATTGCCCACTTGGCATTATCTTGAATTTGCCTCCGTGGTGTGTCCAAGCTATCTGACATGCTGCTGCTTACATAGCAGTTTTGGGGAACATTTGCAAAAGCCTAAGGGAGAGTTAGCAACTTGATTCCATTGAATTTTACCAACATATGAGTGCTGACTTGTCCTTTCAATGTCCTGCGTTTTCCTAACTGCTTATTAACTCTAGCCATTTTAGGCTCTGCTCTTATTTTGTGGGGCTAATTCACTTTATGCACCTTTTCCTAAAGAATGGTCTCACGGGCTAAGCAAAGACTTTGTAGTCAAATTTCCCAATTCTTTATGCCATTTTAATTTGCTCTGTGAAGTAGGGTACATCACTAACCTATTCCTCAGAAGATATCACACTTTCTTAGTTCACCGGTGAGACGAGGTTTAGCTGGTAGTGATTTTGGATGATGAATACAAAGAAAATCAGATACATAACATTAGGAACCTAAGGAGTTAAAGAAGTTAAGGAGCTAAACACTTAAGGAGTTAAGCAAGTATAACTGAAGCTGACTGGCAGGTATTTCATAAATATTGCACTTAGGAAAATGTAAGTTAAACAATAAGAAAAGATTGCAAGGGTTAAAATCTGTGAAACTCCCACACGGGCAAGTGGTGTGATAATGCTAATGTTTGTTCTTGGGGCTAGGACTATAGCTGTTTTGATAGTTAGGTAGCAGTTATTGCATAAATGACAATAATAAGAGTAATAAGAATATATACATATATGTACTTATTTTTGAGAGATAATGTAGATTCTGTTAAAACACAGGCACATTTTTGTATTTTCCAGAAAAAGTGAAAACACAGAAGGGTCAAGGCATAAGGGCTAATATACCAGTATGGAGTGAGGAGAGTATAGTTCCCTTATGTAGCTGCCTAGCATCCTACCCTGATAACATGGTGAGCTAGATTAATTTGGTGAACTTCTGCTCCTGCAGATGGATGGGGTGACTTCAGGGTGGCTTAAAATTAGTTATTACAGTGATGAAACCTAAGCCTTCCTTGTAAATCCAGCCCTAGTTTTCTTTACGCAACCATTCCCTGTCTCTAGTATAGGGCAAATATCATTGAGGATTCCTCCAAGGCATTTTGAAGGCAAAGATACAGCTGCTGCCTGAAAGAGACTTTGTTCTGTGAGTACGAGAGTGCCCAACTGATTTCAGCTATATTTAGGAAAGCAGAACATATGTTCCGGTAAGCAAGTAGAAAACCATCAAAGGTACCTTATTGCATTGTCCATTTCTCCTCTTAATCTGACCATACCACTAGGGTATAGATTCTGATGGTTGCTCAAGTCATATGCAACGCTGTCAGTTTTTGCCATGCTGTTTGCTTCAAGGGTTTCTTTGTTTCAGAGCTGAAAACCCATCAGTTCCACTTTGACTATCAAGCATAAGAGATCCCAACACTCTTCCATTCTCCTTCCTGCCACTTCCTTTAGCCTCTCGTTTAGAAACTGATGATCGGATATTAAAATAATAAGAAAGTGTCTGATTTTCTTAAAATCTTCTTTTAATTACACAGATGCAAATGCCAAAAGCTTGTTTTGTTTTCTGCAAGGCGGAGTAATTGATGCTCATCTGCAGGTTTATGCAAGCTGGGGAATTGGGGTTGGGGTCTCACGCTGCTCAAGTATAATTGAACTAGGTGGAGCTTCTTCAATCATAAACATGTATAGAAACTCTAAAATCTCCTTCTGCTTGCAATGCTTTTATTTCGTAGCAGTAAAACAAAACTCCGGTGTTTGCAAACTGTTGTAACAACCTCTACAGAGCTTCAGGAAGGAACAATGGATGCAGGAGGGCAGGTACTTGAGGAGGTGTCAACAGATCAGACTACATGCACATGACCAGAATGTTAAGCTGTAATTTCAACTTCTGTGTTAATTGGTGCTGGCAAAGCACAGCCCCAGTGCAATTAACTTTTCTGCAGTGGAAGAGGAAATCTTTAAACTTCATAAGTGCTGTGCCATGCAACTCCTAAAGGTATTCAGTTATTGCAACAAAATTGTATAGCTTACAATGCCGAGTGAAATATAGAGGTCTGAAAGTGACAACAGGGAAATCAAGTACTGATACATCGAGTTATACAGGTTACTACAATCTGCAGTTTACAGAGTATGAATATCTACTGACTTCAGTGAGATTTAGTTGTCTTCTCATGCTCTTCAATGGATTTTGAATCAAAACTTAAATGAAGGAAAGGGCACAAATTGGGTACAAATAAAGAATGCTTCAGAACTCTTTCCTTCTAATGCAAAAGTAGGATATCTTTGATAAAGGTGGAAGGCAACAAAATCAGAAAAAAGGAAGAGAAAAACCATTTATTATGTTCTTCATCAACTTGTAAAACTGGCAAGTGCAACAGGCTGTCCAGGACAAAACCTCCCAAACATGCAGGTGGATAAATGAAAATCAGAGAGTAAACAGAGCCTATGAAGGGAATGACAGACAGAAGAAAGCCACTGGCAGAATATATTAGTTATGTGTAATTATCTTGTGTGGATTTTCTTAATTATCTGGCCCTGGACAATGTCAGAGAGGACTTAATGAAGAGGAAAAGGCCACAGTTCAGTTGGGTACAGATGCAATTATTTAAAAATATATAATAGGAACAGACTGTGTTAGAAAAAATGGAGGTGTGAAGAACTGGGACTATGACTCCTCAGATTATGCAGAAGATGTTTCACTTTCTTTCATTGGAAGCAGATCTTATGTCTCGGTGCCTGTGGCTCTGATCCAACCCTGATGTTCTAGGATGACCCACTGCGAGTTACTGCATGCGTGCAAATCAATTATGGCAATTGCACACAAATATTAACACAAATCAAATAAGAACGTCACAAAATGGGTTGCAACTTCCTCATCTGCCTGTTTAATAACATTAGTAGAAGTAAGAACTAAGATTGGTAGGATTTCCCTTTGAAGTTGTACTCATTATTATTATTCTGCATATTACCATAGCCTTTATCAGTTCCGGTGATAGTCCATGAACTCACTGTAGTAGCTATAGTATGAATATAGACTTAACAGTCTATCCTTCCCTCCAGAAACTCATGACTACTCTTTCCTCATGGAAGGCCAGTGAGAGAGGGAACATGAACCACCCCAAATTTTATTTGTGTGCATCATCCCTGAACACGGAGTTACCACCGAGCTCTGAAGCAAGGAGCCGGGCTTTCAAAAAGCCTTGTAGCCATTAGGAGGTTTTGCAAGGTCATATCCAAAACCCACAAAAGTCAGTGGAAAGAGGGGTAGGCCCAGAAAGCACCTTCCTAACAGGAAAGATATCAAAGTGGTTTTCACTATGTGCCACAGACTCAGAAAGGTGTTGATGGAGCCGCTACAAAGGCCAGCAGGTAGACTTACTGACAAAGAAAGGTATCTCCTTAGCCGGGAGCCGGAGACATCCCTGCTAAGCTCAGCAGAAACCTCCTTGATGCAGGAGTAGTTGGCAGGACAAAGAAACCTTGATAAGTACAGGACAAAGAAACTAATAACAAACTGACCTTCCAGGAAAACAGGATTCAGCAACAATTATTCTGGCAACTGATGTCCTACACCTGCATGTGTATCTACACCAAAAAGGTATAAAAAGTAAGTTGCTACTTACCCAAAATGAGCTTCTCTGCAAAAGCTTCCCTGCATGAGATCTCCCGGACAGACCGGACCCTCGATGGGGACACCTGGCTGACTCCAAATTCCATCATGCAGGTCATCTTTGAAGTGAGACTTTTCTGTTGTTGATTAGCCCACCTTCTGGGAGTGGTTTGATGCGTGTTGTACTGGTACGACTTCACGTAATATATTTATAGGCACGCACACAGGTAAAGGTTCATAAGTATATATTTGCTTCACTACTTGGAAATCTGTAATAACTTGTAATATACTTATATTTGCTTTCCCCTTGCTATAGATATACTTGCTTTCCTAGTGGTAATTTTGTAGTGGCTTATAGTATAATATACACATACACAGCCACACATACACATATTTTTTATATATGTATATATATTTGGTTTTAATAATAGTAGTTTTGTAGCCATTTGTAACAAAGAAATTCTCAGAAATCCAGCCTCTGTGTCCTTGTGCATTTATTGTAGAAGCTCGAGAACCCCACGGTCACAGTCTTTACACACCCATGGGTTGGGTAACCCTCATAGGTCATGACCATGACTGCTATAGGTGTTACCAGCAAACTGTTACATACAGCGCCACTGTCATATAGCACTTTTCACCTGTAGATCTCAGAGCAATTTACTGAGGATGCCATTATTATCATCTACTTGTTTCAGACAGGAAAGCTATAATGCATGGCAATGAAGTGACTTCTCCCTGCTGACTCTGTCACAGAGGTGCAGGGGTTAGATCTTTGGAGTCTTAGACTGCAGCTTGACCACCAAGTTGAACCAAACATAAATTGTCAAGGGAATAGGGGATTCAGGGGGTAGTGAATTGTGTACAATTAACGAAGAAGTTAATTTGCAATAATCACTGACAAACTTTTAGCTGTCTTCCAAAACTAACCTTTGAAAAGTTGAAGCCACTCTCATGTCTTTTTTAAGATGCTTAGAATAAAACAAACTGTTTCTTGCAGCTTCTGGAAACTTCTCACTAGCTTCTTCTTGGATCCTGGCTTTCCAGTTCCTGCTGTCCCTTAACTTGGATTTTCCTTTTGACAACAAACATTTTTGATGGCCCTCAGAGATGCTTCATTCAGCCCTATTTCTTCTCTGGGGCACATGGTACAATCTGGGTTGTTCCCAGTGTGAGATCTGGATTGACTCACCACCAACAACTATTGTAGACACCCGAGGTGTGACTGATCCCTGAAACTCAAACACGGGAAGAGAAAGAGGAGATCTCAAGGAATCATCAACTGCCTAAATGTCCTGTCATTGTTAAAACTTAAATAAAGATAAAATTGTGGTGTTGCATTACAGTTATGAGTCCAAACTGGTGTCCATACATTGAAGTTCTACAGAAAGTTATGACCCAGATAGGAAAGAGCTCTAAATACATCAGGCAATGAAGGCTATTAATGTCCTTGAACTGAAATAGAGGAAACACTACAAACTAGGCAGGCAAATTGAAAACCAGTCTCCTGCTCCCTCATTCATTCTCCTTTCTGCTTTTTCAGTCATACAGGTTTGATTTCGATACACCTGGAGGGAAGACTGTTGAACCAGTAAATTTTACTTCAGTTCCAGCTCATTTCTGACTGAAACTTTTTTGGTTTAGCTCCAATTCACACCAGTTAGAAACTGCTAACCTTGAACTAGTTAGAAATTATTCCTCTTGTAAAATACATTTAAAAATGAAAAGTCCATATGACGAAGGCATCACTAGAGACCACAAACCCCACCAGGAAGGGACTTCAGGCTACTTTTTCTGGGTCCTCTGTCAAAGTCCAGCCAATGTTTGTGTTCCCAGTAGTGCCAACTGTACCACTGCTTGCTTAATTTAAGGAATTTAAGAGAAACTGAGCTGTGGAGCTCAGATCCTGGTTGCACCAGAGCAAAAGTAAAGACAGTGGAAGACAGAGTTTAATGACCGAAGCGGGTCACAGGCTTTCAGCCATGTGCATCACTGAAAATATATTTAGCATAGAAGCAGAAGGACATGGATATTTCTATATAATGAGGTATATGAGGCTGGCTGAGAGGGAAGCTGCAACACACAGCCCCGGTGGGCTATAGAGGAGTAACAGCAATAACAACACCAAGGCCTCCAACATGGCAGAATCACAGATATTTTCAAGACCACTGCCTGGTGGTAGTGGCAGGAGCATTCAATTTGGTTTTGAACCCATTCAGTTCTGGCTTAGGTTTAACAAATAATTTGAATAATTGCTCCAATTAAGTTCTGATATGGGGAAAAATAAGGATTTGAATTGGTTTTCACTTTTGGTTTTGGGTTCAGTTTGTTTGCCGTCTTGGAGTCCCACTTGGGCATTTTACTGGACGAGGACAAGATGAGACACCTCAGGTTCGTGTTGGAGGTGAGACCTTGATTCTGGCAGGCCATCGAGCAGCACCAGAGGTGTTAGGGTCTGGCAGTGTTTTGAGACAAGCACCTGAGCACAGCCTGAGCCACTGTTAGCTCTACTGAAGGGTGTTTTAGTGTCTAGTAGCTGTAAGCATAGAATAAGGAAAATGGGACAGAAGCTTACCTGCCCCTCATTTCTCCTTCTGGACTGAGCCCTGGGACAGCATTGAGAAATATCTTTCTGTGCCAGATTGTACAGTGAAATCATTGAGAAAACTAAGCATGGACACTAAGACACTCAACACCAAGGCCGTTCAGTAGGATTTCTGACAGTTTGCTGTGGGTCTATCCCCACGTTGCTGCTTGATGCAAGCTGGTTAAGGAGGAAAGGCCTTTCTCACCATGGCTGAGTCCCATGCCATCATGTTATCCGGCTGCTCCAGGCCAAGTGTCTTAACCACGTGGCATCTCTGCCTCTACTTCTGTTTAGTGCCTTCCCGCATTCTTCCACTTTTCTTTTCCCACTTCCACAGCATTGTTTACTGCACTGCCGATGCCAAATAGGATTAAACCTGATAAAGAGAAGCAGATGCACTACATCTGGCAGAAAGCAAAAGATCAGCGTTTGGCACAAGGGTTTATTGTTTGTGACAAGACTTTGGAATGTAATTAATTTTACAAAGCCATGCCAATGAATGCCATTCAAACTCACCAGATGTGCCAGGGAGGGAGATGCCAACTCTTTTTCCAAGAGGACGGCTTGATGCCTGCTGACTCTCATTTGTGCAGCTCCATGGGTGTCGAATAAAATAATGTCTCTTTGGATGGCAACAAAGAACAGGCTATTCTCTGCAGAGCTACTGCCTATGCAATGACAAAAGGGGCTTTTCTCTTGGTGATGGTGTAGTTTTTCTGGGTGAATATGTTTTCATTTATTAATTTATTTATTTAGAGTCTTTGTCTACAGTCAAATTCTGCGCAAAACCGGCATCGGTCTGAAGTCACAAGCAGTCAAACACACAGGCACACGCAGACTAAAGAACCCGTACATCCACAGAAATAATTGCTCATGCAGAATGGGAAACATGAGATAAAATGCAATTTCCTCATAATATGGCTTTATATCCAGTTTTTGCTCACTGGGAAAACTTCTCCAGATGCACATCTTGCTTCTGGCAAGGGAGAAAGTGTGATTATTTTTTTTTTTTCTTTCCCCAGTAAACTTCACTGCAGCACAGACGGAATAATACAGGACACAATATGCAATAACAGGCAGCTGTTAGTGTTTCATTTTACTGGGATTTAAAGTTTCTGTAAAGCTGACAGCAGAGGTGACAGGCTTTTAATGGGGTAGGTAGTTTATTCCTGCCAACTGGTGGCTGCTGTTAACACCAAGCCCATCTTCTGCACTTGGCTCTGGGTGTCTGTGGGAGAAGGCTGGGGGAACCAGGTCAAGATGAAGCTGGGTGGGAGAAAGAGACACACGCACCAAAAAAGCTAAAGAGTCCAAGAAACTCAATACTCCATAATGTGAAGAAGTTATTTCCAAATAAACTCCATTTTAGCACATTAGCATAATTTTTATAGCACAGCTGATGCTGCTGGCCTGCCAATCTTCTGCCTCCTGCACACATCTCCTGCCTTACGCTCCTGCACAGCAACCGTGAGCTTCTGCCAAAGGGATGTTTGACATGAGTGGAGATGGGGAGGCAGCAGGGATGGCAAAGCAGCTCTCCTCTTGCTTCCCTCCCCAGCCCCTCCACATCTCCTGATGTATACCACAACTATAGGACCAGCTTTGATGAACATCAGCAGGTGGCACTGCATCTAGAGCTGTAGGTTTCTTCCTGTCCTTCCGCTTTCCACATCCAGGAGTTAACAAAAGTGTCCTTTCCTACTAATAAGAGTTGAAGTAAGTTTAGAAGATGTTTAGGACAGAGAAATATCTTCAGGGCAGCTAACACTGAGAGTGAGAAGAGACAAGACAGTCACAGGGCTGGAAAAAACTCCAGACTATGGTGACATGTCCAAGGCTGAGCAAGCTAATCCACAGCCAAGAGACCTTCCCACGTAACTTCCTTGTATTACAGCCCTACCCCAAACTTGTGCTTGAGGTAGCAGGTACTTACCTCCACCTCATTCTTCCCCACTAGATTCAAACCTCAGCAGTTATTTTTAGGACACTGAGCAGGTAGACACAAGTTACAGTTTAGGCCACATTAATATTATATAGGGAATTATTCCTGCTCTAGAGAACACACTGGCCAGAATTCAGAAGAGAGAAGGAACAGGAAGCCAAGCTATCTTCCATCATCAAATGTATGCAAAATGAGCTAAGGATTTTTGTACCTTCTAGATATGACATGGGAGGCCAGCTCTTCAGTGCCTTTTTGTTTGCACACGATGGCATTTTGGTAATTAAAGATGTTTTCTTTCCTTGAGTGTTTTTTCATTCAGCAGAACTGATTGTACCAGTGTGATTCTGCTCCCAGTCTCCCATTGGCCCTGTACAGACTCATTCCAGTCCCTGCAAACCCTGCTTCAGCCTCCAGCCAAAACCTGGCAGCTCTGTATTCTACAAGATGTGTTTTCCCCAGACTAATTTTCAGAGAGGTTTTATCAATTTTAATTAAAATCTCTCTTGGTGCTTGCTGCTTGGATGACATGTAAGCTGCAAAACATAACTCACCCTTTGCAACATGGAAGTGTGAAGTGAAATCTGATGCCCTGTGATGATGGTGATAATAAAATAAATGACATCTGATCATTTCTTTAATGTTTTAGAGTTTATTTCTTTGATCTGACCATTGCTTATTTGGGATCTCTCCTCTGAAAATATTAGCATGAGTTGATTTTGCTGAAGGACAGAGTCCCATGGAAATTAGTGGCACAATCAGACCTACTCAAAAAAAGCAAGCATCATACTCAGACATACAAACAACTGTATCTTCCCCTGCAACTTTCAAATGGCATAAATCTTCAGCCATGGTACTGTCACCATTTTGGGGCCTTAGACTTCAAGTGGAGAGTGGGCCAACAGGAGAAAATCAAGAAGAGAGCTATAGGAATGGCCTGAGGTAGAAAACATGACCTATCAGAAAAGATTGATGCACATGAGGATGTTAGTTCAGAGACGAAATGACAAGAAAGAATTGTGAGAACCTTAAAACATGAAAACAGCAGTTGGAAAGACATTTTCCATGTCTACTGAGGGTAGGAGAGTCAGCCTGGTCTTAAATTGTAGGAAAGGAGATATAGCTTGGAGATGAGGAAAATGTTTCCAGCTGTTAGGGCAACGAACACCAGGGAGACTGTGGGCCTCCATTGCTGAAGGTTGTTACAAACTCGTTAGACAAATAGCTGCCATGAATGGTTTAGAAATAATTGGGCCTAACTAAATAACCTCTTGAGACTTCTTCCAAATCATGGCTTTCCACTGGATCCCCCCTTCTTCCCAACCTGATCAGAAGAAGGTGGTATGAATAAAGATTGCTCATGTGAATATACTTTGTGTCATGGAAATATTTATTTATTACACAAGGACATAATCATTAGGCCAGACCAAAACTCATTTTAGCCCAGGATCCTGCATCTGACAGTGATCAGCAACAGATGTTTTGGGAGAGAATATAAGAAACAGAACAAGTGCTGAGTGGTTGCTTGACTGGTACATCTTCCCAGCTCTCAGCAGGCTGCAGCTTAGGGATTTTTGGAGACAGGGGAAGCACCCAGAGTTTAAAACCAGTGTCTTGGCACCATGTGTTACAAATCATCTGATACGTTCAGCGCAAAATAATGTAATAATGACAATTAATATAACAGAATTAATAAAACATCTTTTCCCATGAGATTATTTAAAGATATCCCTGATTTCTTCTCCAGGAAAGCAACTAAGGTTTTAAATACATTCCCACTCCCTGGTACTCTTCAGAAGCCAGCTGGGACCCAGCAAATTTTCTACAGAGGAGTGAAAATGTTGAGGAGAGCTGGGAAAATGGTACTCAATGTTTAGAAAGTCAAAATTATGACTTTCCAACTCTTTTTCTTCCACACAGCTCTGGATTTTGATAAAGTGTTCTGGAAGATGTAGCTCAGACCCTTCAACCTGTCAGTTTAAAGCCTTTTATGCTCGGTTTGAAATGAGCTTAATCTCTTCATCTCAAGAAGTCTTCTTGATGACAGAGGCAGCAGTCACTACGTGTGAAATGCTGGAGAAGAAATGAGGGGCTTGACTCATAGACATTTAATTTCATTTTATTTCGTGTCTGTATCCTGGTTTTCCTCCAGCTGTCACACCAGGAGGACGAAGACTTCCCATAGTTTCTGCATCATATCTGTGAGCTCTGCAAAGATGTTCTGAACTCCCTAAGTTATCTCAAGTGGCGTTATAGAACTAATCTGTGGGCAGCTGAATTAAGCCCGGAGCAAATGTCTCTTCCATGCTCATGTATAATGATCTTCTTGTCCGTGTGATCATGGGGATGTCTGTTAGTCCAAGGAAGTTCTGAACACAGTCGTTTCCATTCACGCTAATTTGCTGTAAAGAACCCCTCCTATATACCTCATATACACAAGGGACTGAACTTACTCAGAGACACTGAACTCGTTTCCAGTTTAGGAAATTTAAACTGGTGACTTTGATGACACTGCTTGATGGTCTTATGTTGCTGTCCCTTAGATAAAAACAGGTCAAAATAGAAACCCCATAATGTAGATACTTTCCTTACCTTTAACTTTTTGTAGTGCAGGGACTTAATAATGCTGTTGGGGCTCTCAGTACCTGAACTCTTCAGTTGCATCAAACGTTGGTTGAGGTAAGAGGCACACAGAAGTGACGTGAACCTGGGTCATAAAACACATTTGTGGCAAAACTGAGGATTAAGCGAAGTCTTTTTCTTCTTAGACCCTCTAGGCCACGGGCCATACTGCCTTTCTGCAGGTAACAGTTTTTCCATTAAAGAGTCATTGAAAGTATTGAGGAAAGCAATTTTCACGTGCAGTATTTCTTTGTTGCAAGAATAGAAAGGGGAAAAAAAAAAAAAAAGCCCTCAAAACAATCTTCACCTTCCAGCTAATCTTTACAATGCCATTTTAGCATTTTATAGTGTATAAACAACACCTTGATGTTATTGCTCCGCCAGAAGGCTGATTACGACAGAAGGCAATAATAGGCCACACATGTGCCAAAGTCCAACTGCTACTTCAGGCTTGGTTTTTATAGAAGGACACATTTTCACATTCTTCTTTATTGACTCCCCCTGTACCCCGCCCTCTATGTGCTGTTAAAGAAATGCCAACATAAAACTGGCTAAAAATAAAGCCAGTTGGGGCATATTTTGTATGTTATTGTAGGATAAATAAAGCTGTCTAAAGAAAGTATGCTATTAACCATGAATCATGGGGGAAGCATGGTTCTTACTTGACTAGTGTTGGAAGGTATAAAACATTCTTTAAAAACAACAACTCTAACACTATTTTAGGAACTATATATATATAGGATTTTATTTTCAGGTACTTCCAGAAAAATAATAAATGCAATATAAAAGAAAATTGATGTTAGAACCCAGGCCTAGAGTTTCGGAAAAAAAAGTCCCAAGTTTTTATGGACTGTTTTCTGAGTCTCCATCTGTCTCCTTTTGTCACTCCTGTCCTTTGCTTTCTTTCTTCTCATTAATAATAAGACCCTGCTACTGGAACTTGAGCCATCCATCCAGACTCATGCAAGCCGGTAAGAAGCAACAATTCACATACACAGAATTGCAGAACAGGGGTGAGAAAGAAACATAGGTACAGACATTCAAATATGAAGGGCCATTACATCTGACACCCCTACCCCCACCTTTTATTAGCTTCAGAAGGACCCCCTGGTTGGTTTTGTCACACTAAGCATTAATCAGACCATAATAGCAGAGACTGAGATGGCTCTGTGAAGATGGGGTCAGACAGGTTTTTTGCTAAGGTGCAATGCTATGTAAACGCAGCTGTCTCGCTTTCCAAGCTTGCCCACATTCAGGAGCTACTTAGCTGCTTTCACAGAGGTGAGCTACTAAGTCATGGGAGCGTGAGCTCGTTAGTGTTCGGTCTGGGTGAATAATCCAGAAGGAACTGTAGAGACTCATGGGGCAGGCTTCAACACCAGATTTAGGAAACTAAATTTAGAGGATTGAAATTTGTGTGCCATCTAAGTAGATGCCTGAGCACTCAGAGTTGATGGAGATCTAGCCAATAAAGTCAATAGAGCTTAGAGAATGAGTCAGATGACACTGGACACTAATGCTTAGGTATTAGTCTTGTCCCTAGTGGCTGGTCAATAGTCCAGTGGGCTGCAGAGATCTCCAGGAATCATCTCAATTGCTCACACAGGCAGGCATCTTGTACTATTTCAGAAGCTCTAGAATGTCTTGCATGACCTCCAAATGGCATCCTAGGAGTGAATGGGTGTATGAATGTCATTTGAAATATCTAGCAATACCTTGCAGATACCTAGCATACAATAAGACATCTCAAACAGCACTTAGATTTAGCTATCTTTACAAGTAGACACCAAAACTTAGTTTTCTGATTCTGTACATGAATCCCACTTCTTATGCATTAGTTTAGCCAGGGATGGCAAGATGGCACTAATCCAAACAATAAATCCTGTTGAACCAAGCTAACTTTGCATGGAACCAGAAATCAGAACTTGTGATACCAATAAAAGAACAGAAAGAATTATCAGGACAACAAGTTCCAGCCATAGGCCATGATGGTAAGAGGTCAAGGTGGAGCTCTAAAGAACTATTTATTAGCTGCCTTCCCACATGATGTTTGTGCCCTTTCCAACTCAGGGTGGTAGGGCCTGAACCCTACCTAAGCCTGAACCCCATCACACATCTTTACTTCTTCAGACCAAGACCATGACACAAACATAAGGAGCCACCAGAGGTGACTGCCTTGAAATAATACTTGATTCTTACAGCAGTTTGAGAACTTTCAGAAGAAAAGCTCCTAAAAACTGAAACAAGCAGAAGCTTGTTTGAACTCATTTTAAGGATAATTATAATTGTTCTCTCATTAAGGAAAATTTTAATCCAGGATTTTACTCCTGTAGAAAAATACAGAGAAATAAGTAGTTCCTCCAAATAAGGTGCTTTATTCAAACTCTGCCAGGCTGCTTCAGCATAATTCTTTAACCGTCTTTGATTTGAGTACTTAGAAAGTTGGCTTTTTATGTGCCTTTTCATGAGTACTTTTTTGTTCAAAAGGTTATTGCTGTTGAAATGTATTGCTTAAATTTTCTTGACAGGCATCCCAAAATACATGTATGTGATCAGAGAGATGAAGAAGTAGTGAAAATACTGTGCTTCTAAAGCACTCGTAATTACACTAAAACACCATAATCATATTCTTAAAGGAAAATTTGCAGATATTAGATGCACTATAGTAACCAGAGTATCTAAATAAACATCGACCATGTCTTCATTAATTCTTAAGGTCTTCAGAAAAGGGGAATAACTCCCCTTTGAGCAAACCTCCACTGTTTTTGTTTGTTTGTTTTCATTAAGCTCATCTTTTTCCTGAAAAATCTCCTTTTGGATGTAAAATTCTTGATTCTTTGTTGATTTACATAGTGATGTACACACATAAAACAAGTACAAATGATGAGGAAATAGAAATCTTCATGCATACTGGAGGTGGATATTTTTCTTATTGCTAATTTGTACCATTTCACTGAGTGTCATATGAAATGCAAGGGTTTTTGTTGGGTTTTTTTTTTTTAGAAACTCACCTCCAGGAAGGTAATTTTAAAAGAAACTTAGTAAAACAATAGAGACTCAAGTTGTTGGCTGTGGAATGCAAAAATAGGATCTGCAACAGCCCTAAAACCAACCAGCAATGAAGTAAAAATCGAAGTTTAAAATTTTGTGATTTTTGAAAACCTGTGGCTGTTAATAACTTCAGATGTTGTGGAGTGGTGAAAAAGATTCTCAGATGAGGGCAACATTTTTTAGTGACTATGAGGTCAATCCAGGCTGGCTGCTGCAGGTGCTTGACTTAGACACTGTTGCTGTTGTAGTCTACTTCGGTAGGGTACTCCTTACCTAAATTTGATTGTCTATTAGAAATGCAAGTCTCAGCCAGTCACTCCAGGCTCTGTTTGAAATGAATAGGCAGAAATTGGCACATCCAGCGCGTGACTCATGCTTCATCTTATAAGATGCAATGAATTGCTTTCTGAACATGCCTACTTTCCTCCACCGAATGTAAATGGACCTGAGGGATCTACTCACTGACTCTAAACACTTAACTTGTAACAGCCTAAGTAAAAGCAGACAAATCTTGCCTATTATGTCTGAGATCAAGAGGGTGATGAACAGTACAGGCTGCCTCCTCCTCAGCCCTGCCAAAACCTTGCTGTATATACAGCTGATAGACAGAATCAGTCCTACCACTTGGGTTGACATCTCTAGTAGGAATTTACTGCCTTACTTACCTTCTCAGCCTTATCTTTCTAAGTCTATGTGGTTCTGGTGAAATTTTTATGAGGAATCTGATTTTGCTGAAGTTCTCAGTATTCCCTCTGGGAAGTAGCAGGAAAACGTTTCATTTCTACTCATTTTCATACATTTTTATATGTATGTTCCATATGTCTTTATTGAAATCACAATGGCTGAGGAGGATTAAAATGTTTATAAATAAACATTTGAAATGGATCTGCCTGAAGAGTGCATTGGCGTGGATCACAACTTTCTTCTTTTCCATGGCAGCAACTCCTGCAACACATAACTGCAGCGCGTTAGTGCAGTCTCATAACACAACATGGAAATTACAGCCTAGTTCAGTTGCTAAGCCCACTGTGAAGCGAGGTAGGAAAAGGTTAGAAAAGTTACACCATCATCAGGCACCATGTTAAGACATCACCCAGATCCACTCACGTCACACAGAGCCGAAAGGTATTAGTTTGGTATTCCCACAGCATTTTGGTACTGTTTGCTGCAAGGATGTCATTTTTTGGAGTTTCAAACATGATTTAGGGTAAAAAGAGGTCTTGCAGTGTCCTGTGAAATAGTCATTCTAACTTTGTACCAGCTGTATTAGTGAGACAACTCTGGAATATGCCATTCAATATGGAGCATTAGGAAAGCAGTATTAATTTATAACAAGTTGAAAATCATCTGTACATACTGCTATCCATTGATGTACTGCTGTCCTTTGAAAAATGTGTGATAGTGCAGTATTTTATTCAGGCCCTATGATGCTGCACAAACTTGATGAATAATAACTTGCACCTTGATGAAAGAATAACTTGATGAAAGAAACTTCCGCCCATGCAGATAAAGATGGAGGTGAAATAAAAGTACTTCAAAGTGTCCAACAAAATTGTCATAAAAGGTAAGTCCGAGGTGGAAACAACAATCAGATCTTTCTAAATTCTGTTTATGAGGCAGCACCATCTCCCTGTACATGGTTGCCATACATCCGTGATCACACAAGGCTTCTTCTGCATCTTCAGGCAGCCCTAGCCACCAAGAGAAGCATCACACAGGCACTCCCAGATAAACAGGCTTGGTGATAAAGCCTATTACAAGCAAGGCTCTGTTTAAATGAGGTGAAGTAGAGAAAGCAGTCATCTAAAAAGCAGTAAAGACAACTGAATATTTACAATCTATTACTTTTTTAATACAAGAAAACTACACATTTTGCTTTATGTTCCAGTTAATTCTGGGATTATCAGATAATTGACAAAATTGACAGTTGAGAGAGAAGGGAAACAAATATGACAATAACCGGGTGTGAAAGCTTAATTATGAGTATAGGTTATTTTATTTTTCCTTTTTTTTTTTTAAATGTAATTCCTCTTCTTCAGTGTTAGCCATTTAAATGTTAGGTACCTAGTATAAGCTCATCTGTTCCTCTCCATCATCAGTGTAGAGAGACAGGGGTACATATAGACCTCTCAGACCCTTATAGTATGATGAGTTGCTCTCTGGATGTGTCTGTTTCTCTCCCTTGACCACAGAGGATTGCTGACATGTAAATAGCTTAGGCTAGAGTCCTAATATTTAAATGATTAGCACTACAGCAGTTTAATCTGTTCCAAAACACTTAGGCTCAGTTAAACAAGTTTGAGATTTTTATTAACTCCAGTACTAATACACTTGAAAATGCTTATTTCCCTGTTCTATGGTTGTGTTACTCACCATGTGATTGTTGTACTAATTTATGTTGTTACGGAGCAAGTAAGTGAAATTTATGTGCCGATTAGTGCCAGAAGACCCTTAAAATAGTCATCTGCTTTAGGATGGGTACCAAAGTTTTTTGGGCACTTCTTCACCAAGAAGCAGATGCATATTTGTGTTGAGAATAGTAGACTGAAACTCTTAGGAAAGACAAAACACTTTTGCTGGGAGTTTTTGTGCAAACTAGAAAAAAGTAGAACTTGTTTCCTGATATTTTAGTATTTCAGTGACTAGTCCTGGTTTCACAGAAGGGGCAAATAGGAAAAAAAAGTTCTTTAGAACTGAGGATTTTAGGTCCTTGGTCAAAACAAAGTCTCATTCTTATCACATCTGAACTGCTTTTCTCTCCTTGTATGGATGGACACCAAAAGACAGTTCAGAACATCACTACCTGTAACAGTTACATAATAGGTTGGTGACAGGGCTACCACAGCGATTAAAAATATGCGCTACTTGATAATACATTTTCCCAGATTTATTCCAAGGAAAACGTCCATCCAACTGTTCCTGGAGTAACCTGGGCACACTGATTATCTCAGTTATTTCAGGATACTGTCATTTGGCACACAGCTGCACATTTTCTAGGAGCTTTACTGCAACACGTAGACTGTTAGAGTTGGCTGCAATCAGCCTAGTGGCTTCAGAGATCACAACTAATTTAGTAAAGGGCAGTTCTGTAAAACTATGGAATGTGGTTTTTTGTTTGTTTGGTTGGTTTTTTTGATTCTGGAGTCACGATCATTACTTGTGCATGCTTCTCAAGTGTCATGCAGCTCCACCCATCAGCCAAAAGAAATTTGGCCTGAAAAGTTTCATTGATTCCAGAAACTGCTTCATGTTTTGGGGAGATTCTAGCTAGTGAACAAATAAAAACAATGATCAAAGTAAATTTTCCCAGAATTTATCACACAATGATAGCTTATGGATACATCAGCCAACTCATCTGTGGTAGAGATTCATCTTGTGTAGTTTTAAATGTTTACACTGTATTGGTCAGTTATTGATATGGTTATTCTGTGCTTCCATTATAGCCAATGAAGATCAAGAAACTTTCACATATGCAAGAGATACATTTTAAGATTGAATGTAGCTATGGAAGAACCTTGTTATAGTCCTTCACCATCTACCAAGAAGGGCTATAGAAAAGACCAAGCCAGATGCTTCTTAGAGGTGCTCAGTGAAAGAACAAAAGACAACAGACTCCAGTTGCAACAAGGGAGATTTCGACTGAGTAGTAAAGAAATGCTTCCCAACAAGGGTGATTCACCACTGGGACAGGAGCCCAGAGAGGCTGTGGTATCTCCACAAACTTAGGAGTCCACAAAAAGCTTGACGGGACAAGTGAGCATATCTTTCTTTGAATTTAGCCTGGTTGTAGGCAGGATTGGACTAAGTGATTTGCATAGGTCTCTTTAAACCTAAATTTCTCCATGTTTCCATGAATTGTATCCCTGATATGATGACTTCACCCCATTGAGTGCCCTATGGTGACTAGCTAGAAACAGACACAGTAGGCTGTAGATAATTATCTTTTATCAGGTTAATCTCAACCTTCATGCCTAGAGCAGCATGATTAGCTGAAGATTAGCTTCACAGCCTGAAAAGGAGACCTTCTGTCTTTTATCACCTGAAGTGATGGTCTTTCAAACTCTATTATCATTAATGTTTATTATGAAAATATAGAAGATCAAGTTTAAACTTTTTATTTATTTATTTTATTTTTGTGCGCTTGTACAGTCATTTGCATCTATAACCACAAGAAACTCAGGTCAGAGTCTTAGGTGGAAGTATAGACTGAATAGTGCAAACTAACATTTTCAAAGTAATGCAAAAGCATCAGCAACTGAACTCCCAGAGAAAGTAAGGGCATTTTAAATTTCCAGCCATGCTAAAACTAACTGCATAGCAAGAAAAATTATGCCCAAGTTTTGGCCAAAATGCATGTCTGCGCAGGTACTTGCCAGATCCCTAAGAAATATACTGCAGAGAATAATTCTGCATTGGCAGGTGGAGGGACTGGATGAGTTAATGAATACATAATATCTGTTATCCTCTGAAGGAAGAAACTATACACACAGCTTTGGATGCCTACAAAGAATATTCCTTGTAGTAACTAATGATATTGTTGACCATACACCCAAAACGATGAATCATGCTGAGCAAGGCTATATCAACTTTCATTTTTTCATCCTTCAGTTCTCATTCCTTTTCACTGAACAGCCATTCTCAGGGCAACCTCCTCTGCTTTGCCTGTAGGGGAGGTCTATAGCAGCAACAAGGACCATCTCTAAAAAACAATGAACGTCACTGGATTGCTCATCTATTGAAAACCTGTATAAACTAAATACCTAATAATGGATGCCCACAGCAGCTAACACTTTTCCACTTGAAACTATTTGGATGAGGAATAAACCAAGGAACGCTTTATTACAGAAAGAGGGAATAAAATGCCAAGTTGGCGGTAAAAAAAGCTTAGCGTGAATGAAAATCTCTCAGCTCTCATACACACATACACTGCAGTATCTTTGTCAAAGTAGGGTAATGAGGAGGATTGTAGCAGCTTCTGTATGAGAGACTAAATAGACCAGGACTCGTCTTCTTTGAAAGGAAATAATTGAGGGGTATTAAAAAAATCATGAACAGTATTGATTGTTGACTACTGAAGCAAAATACTGAATGAGTTTCTACTGTTTATCACAGCACAAGAACATGATGAAATACCAGGCAGCAAGTGTAAAGCAACAAAAGAAAATTTTTTGGTTTTTTTGTCATACAGGATGCAACCGTATTTTGGAATTTGGTGTTGTAGGATGTTGTGGAGTACAAAATTAGATTAGACAAATTCCTGGAAGACAGGCCCAGCATTCACAATGGAATCATGGTCTTGATTATTTCCCTAACTAAGAAACTTTTAAACAGAACTGCCAGATAATGGAGGATATTTCAGTACCCTTTTCCCAGCCATTTTCTTTATGCATTTATTACTGACTTCTGTTGGCAACTGGTTTCTGACTAAGAGGCATTTTAAACTGGTTGAACTAGGATCCTGTCTTGCTCACTTTTTTTATATTTTCCATGGTAGAACCACCTTTATAAAATCAGTTCTAGAAAGGCATTGGCAGTATACTGAACACTTCACCAAACTGTTTATGAAGAGGAAAGACATCATTTTCATAATTCCTTTGGTAAATTGCATTGCTGATTTGACACTCCTAGAACTTTGGTGAATTCCTAATGCCTTAGCGGATTTCAAAGTGAAAAATGGTACACATGTAAAATCTCTCTGCCACTGTATTGCTCTTCTTCCACAGAGGACAGCAGACATCCATTCATTGAGGATCTATCCATGCTTCTTCTGGTTTGCCATCAGGAAGCTTTTTGTAAGGAGTAGACTCCCAAGACAATATGAAATTGTGACGTGTTTTTCTCAGAAATTGAATGTCAGCCATACTTTAATCATCTTAATGGAAAAAAAGTCTGGAGGAAAAACAGTAATGAGAGATTCTCTTTGGCTGGAGATGTTGAAATGTGTGAATACTGGAGGCCTTTCTCGATCCAGATTCTGAGGGGCTTTCACAATTTTCACTCATTTCATTCACTTTTAGAGAAATTGTTTATTATAACCTGATTCAAAGCCCATTATAGTAAATATAAAAAATCCACTGACTCCTGTAAGCTTTGGCTCAAGCCCAGAATAAAAGACTTCTTAATTTAGATCTCCAATTTTCATGAGAATTTATTTTATAGCCATTTATATATGCAAATTAAAACTCTGAATATTATGGTTGCTGTTTATCTTGGTGACTGTTTACTCCAGGTAGCTCTCAAATTTCTTTAATAATTTGTACTATTGCCCTCTAGAATTACAGAGAGAAATCTTTCATCTAATTACTCGACTATCTATGCAAATGCTGTCAGGTTTAATTAGTATTTTTCCCCCTTGAAATGATGAACAAAGCTCAAGAAGTTTTAGGTGGATCATGTTCTACAGATATTACATTAGAAATCCAATGCCTTTCCACAAAAGATTTTATAGCTGCATCTCCCCAGAGGATTAACAAACATGGGCTTGGCCTGTAATGAGTCTATTGGTGCGCACAGTTAAAAAGGTCACATCTAAACGGCACAACGGAGATTACTGAAATTTGTATTAGCATCCACCTGAATTGGTAGTCTATATAGTATCACACAGAACTGTACTGAAACATGAGTTTAGTCAGTAAAGAAACATAAATGTCCCAGTATCCTCAACAGGATGGTTCAGGAGCAGAATTGATGTCAATAGAGTATGTGAGTCTATACTTCATGTGTGTGTATATTGGTTTGTTTACAGTGTGTGTGTATATATATATGTTCATAGACACACACTTCAGTTTATCTACTAGTAAGCCTTAATCTGGATTTTCCACCCCTTACCATAATTTCCATTTTCACTATCAGTTACATGTGGGAGGTGCAAAGTATGTGCTAGAAAAGAATCTTTGCGAATACTCTGTTCATATACCTAACGGATCTAAACAGGAATGGGACCAGATATCTTCCCATAGGGTACCAGGGAGAGATCACACAACACGAAATACAATGTGTTCTTGATAGAAGTAAGGTGCTTTGCTTTGCTTCTAGACTGCACATTCATGACACAAATCAGTCTTCCTTGACTAAAGAACGGGGCCTGAGAGAAGAATGAACATTTGGTTCAAGTCCTTTTGGGATCATATGGCCTTCCTTTCCTCATTCATCCCTGCTGGCCCTTAACACACCTATTAGCGCAGAGTCGCTCATGAACAACAAATTTGTACCCAGCCTTAATGTTTACTCTCTTTCGACATGGTATTGTATAGGTATTGTCTTTCTCAAGATAGGAGTAAAGTTTAGGTGTCTCTGAAGGACGACTCAGCACACCTTCTAGTGATAGAAGGAACCAAGTAGACTAGTTAAAGTTATATTCCTGACTTTTATACATTTTAAAATCAGTAAGATTCCTGCCATCCAAGCACTATGCTTTCAGAAGCAGATTTACTTTAAAGCTGTATGCAAGCATAGAGCCCACCAGCTTCTTACGGAGGCAGGTCTTTAGAGAGACACTCGATACTGCATTGTGTTGTATGCCAGTGTAATCCACGGGGTCGCAGCCTCCTTCGGGCATCCACCTGCTGCAGCGTGTGGTCCTCCATGGGCTGCAGGTGGATATCTGCTCCACCGTTAATCTCCATGGGCTGCAGGGGGACAGCCTGCCTCACCATGGTCTTCATCACGGGCTGCAGGGGAATCTCTGCTCTGGCGCCTGGAGGACCTCCTCCCCCTCCTTCTTCACTGACCTTGGTGTCTGCAGAGTTGCCGCTCTCACATATTCTCACTCCTCTCTTCTGGCTGCTGCTGGCGTTGTGCAGTTGGGTTTTTTCCCCCCTTCTTAAATATGTTAACCCAGAGGCGCTACCACTGTTGCCGATGGGCTCAGTCTTGGCCAGCGGCGGGTCCATCTTGAAGCCAACTGGCATTGGCTCTATCGGACATACGGGAAGCTTCTAGCAGCTTCTCATAGAAGCCACCCCTGTAGCCCCCCCTACTACCAAAACCTTGCCACGCAAACCCAATACAAGAGTCTTTTATGTGTTATCTACCATACATTGCTGAGAAAAGGTATAGTGATTTGGATTGCAGTTTAAGCAGTTCTCTTAAAAGAGCCTCTGTAGATTCAGGAGAAGAAATTCACTGTATGGTTAACAATATCATTTAACCTTTTGATCTTTCCTTTCCCTTCCATTTGCTGGAGGGTCAAATATCAAGTCTGTCTCAGGTAAGACACTTGAGACTCATATTTCTTTGAGTAACCAAGAAGGCTCAAAAAATCCAGACCCAGAAAATGCAAGGAAGTGGAGAAAGACAGCTACATCTTAAGTAAGTCCCAGTAGGACTATAAAGAGTACTCAGCACCTCAGTGCATCCCTCATATTTGATAAGTAGGTTCATTACAGGACCCCGATAACACATCTTTTTTCCAATATTGCCTAAAAGTCTAATAATCTGCTCAAAGACAGTCTTGTACACAGTTGCCACATGGTTTACAAAGTTGATGGCAGTGTTAGTGGCAGGATGGTTAGACATTAAAACCACCAACCATACAATTACTAATTACTCATAGAAATGAATTACATTGGAAACCCAAATGGAGGGGGAGAAGTTGCTTAGTGAATCTCTACTGGAAGAACATAAAAGGTTGCATAGGAAAGGTGTGCAGGGTAGACTTGGAGTTGAATGAGCTTTTCAGATTCAGTATGTTTTGCAGAACATCAAGGGAAAATTTTAGGGTCTAATTAACTTGACTTTGGCTTTTTTGGTGTTCTACTTTAGGATGAGATGAATTATACCATAAGTATATTTATTTCTGCTTTGACAAGAGGTGATTAGCTCAACTATAAACAGTTATACCATAGAAGTCTAAAGTTAGGTGAAGTGAATATTTCTTATGTTGGTTTATAGGCAATATCACTGGCTGTCTCAGCAATGCCAACCTTTACGACCTTCTTTCATATTTCCCTCCTAAACACAAGGGTATTTTCCTTTGAGCAATATCTAGGGGGCAAACTCTGCTCTGGAAAAATATGTAAAATGGGTTCAATATTTCAGATGTTTTCTTTGCAAGTACTCTGTCTGAAGGAGCTGCCAGGTGATAATAGTGAGGCAGCTGGGACACAGGGGCAAGTTACTACTACATCTGTTAAACTCTTACTCAATTTCAGGCACCTATGCCAGAGGCACTAGGTAGCTCACTGCATGTATTGATCCCAAATAAATTCTATTGATTTAAAGGAAGTTTTAGCCTAGTTGCAGAGTCAGACTCTGCATTTAATCCCAAGGGCTGGAGGAGCTGAAATTCTGACCTTTGAAGGCGAGCGGGGTACGAGTGAATCTGCACAGGGGCCCCAGTTCATTGTCTGTCCACAGGCTAGTAGCAACTATTATTACAGTATGCTTTTGATCCGAGCTGTGCACGTTGGGAAAAATCAATCCATCTCCCCTGGTAAGCAGAGATACATGTTGGTAAGTTTAAAAGGTGAGTAAGCTCACCAAGTTAATGTTTCAGGCAAGGCAATAAAAAAAGCAGGTGAAATTTCTAATGTCTAAAGTAGAAAAGGGTAAACCTCAGTTACCTGAGTATAACCCCAGTTTCAGTATGTTCTTTTTAAAAAAGAATATTAGCATTAGTCTGTTAACATTAGCCTTTTGTATAGGCAGGCATATGCTTCACATAAGACACATATCTGCAGAGGGGTCATGGTGCCCAATTAAAGGCACCATCCTAGAGATCATATTTATCACATCCAGCTGTGGGAAGTATGGGAAGTCACCGTTCCCTGTCCTTCATTTGGAGGTTTGTCACACCCTTGAAACCTCGTCCTGATCATGCTGTGCTCAGTGAGGAGGTACTCTCCCTGTATGACCCATGCTTGGAGTTTCATGAGATGCCCGTATCGCATGGTTACCCAATTTTAAATCTCCAGGCCACACACTTGCAATATTGATCTTAGTTTTCCAGACCCCAGCTAGATATACAATAAGGAAAATAATTTTGTAGAGCTCGGCTGGATAGAGGCAAAAGGATATTGAAATGAAAGCAAGGAATTATCCAGCGTGATTTAGAGTTGACCCCCTCAGGCTATTGCTCACTAACTCTGCACTGCAAAGGAAGAAAACAATTCCCTTGTTCATCCTGGAAACTGGTTTTATATTCTCATAACAAACTACTTTTCCAACAATCCAAACACTCTCCTACTGGGAAACATTACCACCTGAAACAAATTTTGTTCCATGCCTGTGAGTTAAACCTTCAAAGCTTTTCATAGGTGACCCTGTAATGGGGTGAAGAAAAAGCTGACAGAGTAAGCAAGAAAGTACTCAACTTCCAGATGAACAATACACAAAAGGCATATAAAAGAGGCAGTAACTAAAGACAAAACTAACAAACACAGAACAACTCACTCCAGACAGCCAGGGTTATTTTCAGGTGGTGTCCACACTAGACAAATCAATTGACTGTAATGTCCTTCAACTGTTGGTAAGTGCTCTGGAGTCCGAACAGATTTGCTGCAGTCAACTTTTCAGTGGCTATCACTGGTAGTTCTCCAGAATTTGTGTCTGGGAGAGTTCACTCCACTACTGGAGTAGATAATACACATCACACTGCTTTACCATCTGCAGCGGCAGAGCTAACCCATCTCTCCTCTATTCTCTTTGCCTGGTCTGAAGCCATCTAACCACAGACATGGTATCATATGTTTTACAGAACCTACCTTGGGAGGGAGTTTCTTTTTTTCAATAAGCAGTTTCTGGTGCAGAAGTGCCTTTTTTTCCTTGTCAGAAACCATCTAGTTTCTTCCAGCTGTCCCTTTCTTCATCTCCAAGGGATGAGGAGCTTTGCCAATTCCTCGAGTATATGGCACCTCAGCTGTTCTAAGGAATATTGACATTTTTTTCCCCAATGATTGAGAATCAAAGGCTAAAGAGGGGAAAGGCCTGGAGACAAAGCCACAAACTTCTGAAAACTTAGGGAAGTTATAATGGAAAAGGTATAATATCAGTGTGAGACCATCTGTCCTCAATCATTCCCTGAAAATCCATGGCTGCTTGAAATCACACCACTAGTTCAACAGGCAGGCAACTTGTGATAACTGAAATGCAAGATTGAGAAGTTTGCATGTAACAAGTCCATCTACACCTTTTTTTTTTTTTTTTTAACCTTACTTAAGGTGCCTCTGTGCATCTAGTCTGGAGCTTTGCAGAATCAGTTCTTCAAGAAATGTTGCTGGTTCTGCCATTTGTATGAGGTACAAATAGAGACTTGCATCTCTTGCTCACTTTCACAGTTTTACAGACGTTAGAAAAGGGACCAGGACACAGTGGTACACTGTACTGATTCTTCAGTCGTGCTTACTTAGATTTTCATAGGTGGGTTGTAGCATAAATAGGACTTAACAGGGCTTTTGAATTGTCATCAGGGACACTGGAAACGTACTAAAAGAAAACAAAAAAATGATATTTTCATTATTTAAGTCTCTTAAATGAAGATCTGATTTTGTTTTCATAATAATTGAGTGGGGCACATAGTCATTGCCATGTATATTGTAGAATGGCTGGAAACTGAATATTTTATTCCAGCCTGTTTTGTTAACATTGCCCAAGTGGACCCTTTGCTGATGTTAATATCATGAAACTCAGATGTGGCTCCGGGGTATTCCCATGTGTATTGGATGGAAGATATTGTCCCAATACATAATCCTGGCACATAATCCTTTCTTTAAGTGCCACCACTGAATCTTTGTAGTACTTCCCATGTAGTTTCTACAGTCAACACAGGCCTCAGAGAAATGCAACTATCACTTTTTCCATGAGTGGAAAGTGGGAACTGCACCTTTGTTTATTTTCATCACTCTCCTCGACATCATTTGAAAATCCTCTTTAAGCCTTGGCAGACATTTACAATTGTAGCTTAAGTTTTCTCAAGAAAGTGGAACAAAATGGCATCTCCACATGAGCTCAAACCATCTTCCATACAATCTTGATAGACCAGGCTTGAGCAAGACCAAACATAAAACGGGGCAGTTTTCCTGTAGTTATTCCTAATTTTAGCTTCTCCTGGCAGCCAGGAAGGTGAACAGAAAGTTGTAGCTCATGAGGTTCAGTGTAGCCTGTGCTTCAACCATACGCGGTAGCGAGTGTGTTGTAAATTCATACACTAATCTAACTTCTCCGTGTAGACAAGCTGTGAAAGCAAAACCTACTAGGAAAGTATATGTGCATATGGCCACATTGAACGGAGGCCAAACTGGCTGCTTAGCTCTTCCGAAAGCAGAGCACTTACAAAACGTTAAGGCAGAGTACATCAAAAACATTATACATATACAGGTAGTTCCCCAGTTAACACTACAGATACCTGGGCCTGACAGCAAGAGACACTAAGGAATAGCACAATAGTTAATCTAAATCCCACTTTTTTTTTTTAAAGCTTCGTAGTGGTGAAAGAGGAACTGACCAGTTTTGATTTTGATCCAGAGCACGTTTCTGTGATGTTAAAACAGTACTTTTGCACCCCAGTAATACAGTTATAGGACAGACTCAATCAAACAAAAATAATTTTCTTTGTGCTATGCTTCAGCCTCTTTGATATTGCTCCAATAATATGGGTACTCCACAGAGATGCTGCAGGCCCTTTGTATTAGTAACTAATTCACCGTACCCCTAAGACAAGACAGCTGTCATATCTGAAATGCTGTGGTCTTCCCATGTACCTTGATTTCAGACTTCCTGTATAAGAGAAAACTTGTCACATACATTCATGGTCAACTAGAGTTCAGGTCCTTCTCTGGGGAAAAAAAAAAAAAAGATGTTTCCCCAATACGATTTTCCAGGAGGGCTTGAACGTACGCATTTCAGCATCAAGCAGTTTTCTAAAATCTGGAGGGATCAAATGACTTCCACATCAGTTATTCTTATTGGGAAGGGATGAGTTTCGACTGTACCAAAATCACAGTGATATTTATAGGAAAAAATATATCTTCTAGATACACACTTTCCCTCTGTTGCTTTTGCTCAGCAGTTAGTCTTAGGTACCCTCACTAAAAGGGACAGCAATTTCATTCACATACAATATATACCATTCCCCAGAGTTACAGTGACTCAAGGGAAATTTTTCAGGAATGCAGGAGGGAAAAAAAGTAAGCAACATTTGCCAAAAGATCACAGGTTGCTGTACTTTTCTGTTTCCCCCTTTGATGATGACCATAGGTCAGAGTTCTCTGGTGTTCAGACAGAAAATCAGGCCGTGGCATGGGGTCAGTCTTGTTTCACTTACTTTAAGAAATCTATCCTTGACTTTGCGGTGTAAAATGCAATGTAGTAGCTTGGTTCAGAGTAGTTATTGTAGGAGAACACAAGGACAACCAACCCTGTCCTTGCTAAAAGAACAGCTCTTGAAAAATAGTATCTCACCTTCTGCTGCTTCACTTTTTTTCTTTACCACTTGTCACTCCCACTGAAGAATTTCAGCTGAAGAAATTCATAAATCATCACTGCCACTGAAATCAGAAGGCCAGATAGTAAAAATCAGCATATTTTTTTTTGTTCAGGGGAACCAAACCTACCTACACAGTCTGTGAACCTGTCCCAGAATCTGAGTCAATAAAACAGTATTCATTTTCACCCACAGCGTTACACAAGTCTTCCAGCATCCTTGCAAGATAGCTCTTAAACAGCAATAATTCATTCGGTCTGTCGAAGCATGCATTCATACTTCAAATCCTGATCACTGAAACACCTTCTTTTGTATATTACTGCAAACTGCTCATATCTCCCGGTTTGCTTAGACCCTAAATTTATATTTATTTACTTTAACGCAGTTAGAAGACACTCATTTCCATGGGCTTTGGTTCAGAAGAGTATTGGTCTGTGCATTTTGCTTGCACAAATGCAGTCTCCTAAAGCCTTGTGAGAGGTGTAAGTGAAGGTGCTGCGATGCCGGTGCAGGCAGAAAAGCTCAGACATGGTATGGGGATCTTATACCTCCAGCAGCATATGCAAAAGGCGGAGAGGAGTTACTTCCAAGGCAGTAACATGTGGCAGTGAGCAAACCCAATCAAACTTGATATTGCTGCACATGGATATAAAAAATTTATAAGACCAATTTTTCCCATTGAAACTGGAAAGAAATAAAACACAAATTGTCCTGTGTTCTTTGTTATTCCAGAAAGCGTTGGCAGCAGATAAGAGTGACTGAAGGAAATGAGCAGCTCCCCTGATTGCCAAAATGTAGGCTCACTGTTGGTGTTGATAGGGCTTGTAGGCACAGAAACAAACTTCATGTCTAGAGATTTAAAAGCTAACAGGTGAAATCCTGGCTCAGCTGAAATTACAGCGTGTTTTGTTACTGACCAGAGAGACAGAATTTTTCCCACCCTTCATATAGTTGACCACTATTTTTCCTTGATGGGCTTGAAACATCCTTCCAAAGGTGACCTGTAAAGGACCAGACATCCTGGAAACCAGCCTGATCTCAGCTCAGCATCGCTGAGTTACACATGTGAGGATTAAACAGTGTAAGAGGGTGAGTTAAGAGTTACCACTCAGTTCATTCTTCATGTAACGTGCTCAGCTAATAAGTGCTGTAATTTCCATTATTAAAGGCTTTTCCTTCATCCAGTATTAAATGTAAAAGCTTTGAGACTGTTCTCACACACCCAATTAAAATGAAATTGTCTCTAAAATGAGCTGATGAGCTCAGCTGAGATTGCAGTCCTGAAGTGTCATTTGTCCGTATTGCAGCTCTTCAGTTTCATCGTAACGGCCATCCTTACTAGCAGCTCCCGTATCTAACCACAGAGTGATTCATGCCGCCTTCACAACGGTTAGCAGAGCACGGAGTGGAAGGAGAAAGGGAATGAAGTAGTTTTGAGCCACTGGGATTGCTCCTTCAAACAAGGTTGGCCCAGAGAAAAAACATTGCCATTGACAAACTCCTCCGGCTTGAATGTAATTCAGCATAAATAGATACTAGCCTGTAACTTCAGTGAAGATGGATAATTTTGGTTACTAATGTTTTTTATCCTCGGACTTGCTCTTTTTCAGCTCTAATTAGGCAGCATAAATGGGTGCCTACCTAAAGACAGACACGGTACAGGTGGGGACCCCAGACTCCACAGTGTTTGAGATGTTCAGCTGTTGGTATACAACTCTCATGAAGCACAGCACTGCTTGGACAGATGAAAGCTAACATCACAACTACCAGGAATGAATCATTTCACTTCCCATATAATTTCTAAGAAGCTTTCATCCCATGAAACATTTTAATATTTCAACCGTTTATTCAATTCAGGATGAAAACACATGTGAAAACAGAGTGATTCTGGTCCTCCTTCACTTACTATGTTTGTGAGCCAAATACACCTCGCAGACATTTCTCATAAAGTTGGAGGAATTTATATTGACTCTGGTGGACTTCCTCCAGATTTCAACTGATGTAAATGAAAGCAAGTTTTGGCCCAATGGCCAGGAGTCTGGCGCGTCTATCAGCAATTAAATATACTTAACATGTGAAAAGACACAGATCACTGTCAGTGGTGACTGACAATATTTACTTCTGACATGAAAGATCTCTCACCAGGGACGGCCAAAGCCAGCAAAACAAATCTTATATTTGCTTTCCAACCCCTTAACGCTGAAACAATCCTCTTTCTTTACTATCCAGGCAGTGACAGGTCCTCAGCAGCTCCTGTGACCTTTCAATTCACCCCCGTGACGTAACATGAACTCCCCCAGCGAGTCCAGTATTAGATGTTTCTCAGAGCTCACAAATTGCCTCATCTTTACCAAGGATTGCCGTGTCCTTTACTCCAACTTCTTTCGTAGTGAAAAAAGCAAGGCCAGCCCTCAGGAGCCTTGCTCCTGCATTTCTTCCTGTCCTCCCCTCATTCTGACAGTGAGGTGCCTCTACCCCACACCAGTAGCTATTGTATTGCACCTGGATTGAGCTACTTTTTCAGTCCCTGGAGTAAAAAGTTAAATGAAATGCTCTAAATATTTTCTAGGTGGTAGAGTTTACCTTTCAGGACTACAAGACACCCCTTCGCTGGGTGATGACCTTTTTGTGCAAAGCTATGGAAGAAGCTCCTTGGGTCAATAGCAACTACAAGATTCAGAAATTCTGGTTGACATGAAGAACTTTCAAGGAGATTTAATGCCTTGAAGAAACAACTGATATAAAATGAAAACATCCAGTTTTCTCATAGCAGAGCAATTTGTTTAAATTGCTAATGGCTGAATGGAACATGTGCTGTTACCCGTGTCAGGACACAGCAAGAGCAGGGCTGTCCTGTGATGAGGGACAAATTCAGAGCAGAAGGCAACCCAGTGCAGGCAACGCTCTCACTGACAGGGGAGTCTCATGAGGTCCCATCATGGCAAGCAGAACTGGGGACCAGTGGCAGGGTCTATCAACAGCCCTGGATGGGGCGAGGGGATGAACCATGTCAAGGGTTCAGCCAGGGAGTCCCATCAAGAGCAAAGGAGAAGGGGCTGGACCCAGAGCTGGAGGCAAGCCACAGTGCATGTCTGAGGGGTCCATACAGCAGATGAGCTACCTACAGTGCAGCTCTGAGGTCTACTGAGGAAGAAGTGCTGGCCAGGGGTAAGCGGGGGTCCCCTGGGAGCCTGGTTAGGACAATTAAGGCCTATTAGTGTCCTCATATTCCTGACAACTTGTGGCAAAAAGTTGTCATAAAACTACAGGATTGATTTTCCTGGTATTTGTGGAGCACAGACCCACTGCTGATTTTGTGTAAGCTCAACCAAGAATCGTCACATTTGTTCAGCAATCCACCATTCCTAGGTTATCGCACTCAAAGGAGTTCAGCAGCACACGCTAATGATGCCTGTCATTAGAAAGACAGTGTCTCATTTATATATTTTTCAAACACGTGAAAGGAGCTGGCAAAGAATATGGAGTGAAAGGAAAACTCTTCCACAGGTCCAAAGTGCCATGTTAGTTACTCGAATTCAATAACGGCTTTACCCAAAGGGATGCTACTAGCATATTTGCCAGCTTGAGTGAGAAGTCATGTTTTAGTGTTTGGAAGAGACAAGAGAACAAATATGAACAACCTAAGGAACTTGGAGCACGTAGGGAATTTACAGTAAGGAAGGTGTGAAGCCATATATCTGAGGCAGCTATGGAATATTTGCCCAGGTGATAGATGCCTCAGCTGACATAAATCAGTGTAACCCTGTTGACTTGAAATATTCAGGCAAAGTAAAGAAGCGCAGTTGCATTGTAGTCAATATGGCCACTTTAATTTACATTAGTCTGCCCACAGATTACAGTGACACTGATCAATTTACAGCTGAGCGTATGGCCTGTAAAGTGTAGGTGAACAAAATCTATGTGGGACCAAAGAGATTAAAGATTTCTCTTAGAAGATGTGGACAAAAACTAAAGAAAAGCCAGGTTTTCTGAAGAGCTGAGCACTTTTTTCAGCGAAGATAGACTGTTGAACTGTATGAAATGGAAGAAATTGCAGAGTTATGTGAAGGAAATAGGCCTGGTCAACAGGGAAAAAGTCACTTGCCATTAAAAGGCAGGAAAAAAACGTCTGGTCAGAAGCATCGAAGAAGTCACTATAATATGTCTGAATAGTCTTGTTGACTTCTGCAGAGAATTGTATTCATCTGTTGAAGGCACCAGCTCTTTACAGATTTGGCACTTGGTGACACCAGTTCTTAAGTTGATCCTCGCAGCTCTGAGTTGACATCCTAATTTGAGAGTTTCAAAATATGTTTTGAATGGCAGAGGCTCAGCAAGTATCGCTGCTCTGTGCTGTACATTGATCCACTGCTTTCTGAGGAGACTGTGAGGGACTGAAAGAGTTAATGTCTGTCAATGTCTCAAACCTTGTAGCAACCAAGGTGCGGTCTGCATAACAAAGAGGGAGGGCCATCAGCAAGAAGCTGGCTGGCAGGGACACAGGGGCTGTGCCGGAGGGTGTGCAGTCCCGGGTTCTGGCAGACCCAGCCCGGTAACCCACCGTACAGAGTCAGGGGTCACACCAAGCTTATCTGAGGCGGGAGCTTGGAGCTCCTTGGAAAGTCCCTAAGACCACCACCCCCAGAAGCCGCACATGCTCAGTAGATAAAGAACCCTCTGGAACACTACCATATATGTTGAGAACTGTCTAGAATGAACCCATATAAATCTTCGGGAGGCGTGACTGTGGACGGAGATGCAGACTATAAAAGACACAACTGCAAAGAGCCACGTTGCGCACGCCCATCATTGGAGGATTGCCGCGCTCGTCGCCGACGCCGCGGGATCCAAGGGAGGTGACTGTCTCTTTTCTTTTCCCGCTCTTTTTTTTTCCTCTCTTTTCTCTCTTCTCGTGAACGTTTTGTTTTGCTGCAACCCACGCTGCCCACCGTTACGCCTTCCACAGTTTGGATTGTTCAAACAAAGCATTCCAAGTGATCGTTTGGTGTCGTTTCACCTTAATTTAGCCCCGGGGGGATCCCAGAACCTCTACGACCCTCTGGTCTGTCCCGTCTGGGTCGTAACAGGGACACAGGACAGTCCCTGTCATATCCTCTTGAAACAACTAAACATGATTTAAGGAGCAGAGGAAATTGAGCCTGTTGTAGTAAAGTGCAAAATTAAGTTTTGGATTGTAAAACTGGCAACTAGGTTAGAAAAAGGGAAAAGAAGCATTTCTACCAGAAACCTATCTCTGTCCTTGGTCGTCACTGTTAGAGCCTCACCATGCCATTCCCATAAACTTCAAAATTCATCCTCTCCGTGACTATTTCATAATGCTGGTTTGTGGGCTTTTCTGAGAGATTAGTGCTGTGAATGTATTTCATGAAGCAACATCCTCTTCCCTGATGTAGCTCATAGTGCAGAAACCATTACTAACCTCGCAGTGTGTTTGCAGAAGTTACCCAGTTTTTTGGAGTATGGGGAATCTAGTAAGAGCTGATACTTTCCTTCTTTCTATCTCTTAACTTTAGGAAATATTGAACAGTTTAATTCAGTAAGGAGGAGAATAATAAACCGTACATTATCAGAGAGACTACTACTTCTTCAGGGAACCAGAAAGAAATCTGGACATTTCCTACACCTATAGCAAAGCTGTTTTGTCTAAGTGTCTCCAGCCGGGGTTACATAGCTTGTACATTCATAGTTTGTGGATTATTTTATAGTTGATCATACAGTTACTTTTAATGCCAATTTTGTCAGTTTCTGAAAGTTTTTTTCTGGTGGGTTTTTTTTAGGCCAGAGAGCATAATAGATCTCAAGAAGCCACTTGGTGAACTAATCAGATAAAAGGAATTCTTATTTAAGATACAAACGTGAATGAGGCTCCCGTGGTGGAATTTATGAACCACATGATGGAAAAACGCAGTAATTATATTCATGACTAAGCAAAGTTTAGTATATCACCCAGGATAAAGAAGGACACAAATGGCAAAAGTACTGCAAAATATACTACATAGAACACTGTACCAGCAAAACAATGGAGGAGATGAATAGAGACATTTTTCTGATTTTTATGAATAGGAAGGATGGTAAAAAAAAAAAAACTGCACGAAACTGCCATCTTATAGAACAGTTAAGATAATATAAGATAATAATCAGGGGAAAAATTGAGGGAGTACAGTCACTTAAATACAAGTTAATACAAAATTTTGTACTGTAGTTTAAATCAGCTTACATTATGATATTCTTTTAAATGAGTTGAGTCAGTGGTGCTACTTACTGTGAGCAAAGGCAAAAGATCCTCATTGGCGGAACAAGAAAATAGTTGCTATGTTATTGCAATTGAAAACATAACAGGTAACAAACAGTATTGATAACTGTATCCATCTACCTGTTTCTGCAAAGAAATCCAAATGAGCATCTGTTTAAGCCAAGATTAGAAGTTATTTAGTCAAAAGCACAATACAAAACTACTACAGAGTATTTATCAACAGTTCACAGTCAAAATGGAAGGGCACAGGAAGTGGAGTTTTACCCTGATATTCCTTGTATCAGTGATGTGTGTGGTGGAATAAAATATGACTTATAAGTTATCGGATCAAGGACAGAACGGAAAGTCTTGAAGTGTTTTGGTGGAAAGAAATTTTATTCAAAATGACCTAGATATGTTAGGAAAATGTTTTGAAAAAGAAATAGATTGAAATTCAGTGGAGACAAGTGCAAGGTAGTATATTTTGGGAGGCGTAATCAGATATACAATTATAAGATAGAAATAATGGGTTTGATAGAAGTTCTGGAGGACAGTATTAGGAGTTCATTAAGGAGCACAAGCTGAACATAAGCCAATGATTTTTTACAGACGTGGAGAACAAACATCATATTAAGACAGGTAACAAAGAATATAAGCTGATTTCCTGCCTTTTTCAACTTGATATTGCAACATGAAAACAGAACTGAAGAGGAATATTTTTGAAAGCTTGAGCAGGATCACATTTCAACAGAAAATGTATCTAATTAGAAATCTGATAAAATAAAACATGGACTTTAACACCAATTTTGGTAAGAGAAAGCAAGTGGGTGAGAACAGAGGCAGTGTACAGGTATGAATATAAACATCCATGTGATAGTGAGTGAAGTCAGGGAACAAATTTGAGGTGTGATCAGGTTGGCAAGAGCAGAGCCAAGGCAAAGGAAAGGGACTCTAAACAGTGAATGTTGCTAAGGAACTGAATTTTCATACCGGCATCAGGCTACCTAACTCACATATTCCTGTTTTACATGTTACATCTGAATCAATTTCTTGTAAGCTGATCTTTAAGTTAAAGCCATGAAGAACATCTGAATTACTTATTGTGACCAGAAGATGCCTGAGCTTGTTTTATTTGCCTTCCCACCCATCTTCTTTTCCATTCCTCTTTGTCTTTCTGGGTTTTTTGGTTTAGTTTTTTTTTTTAATAAGATACCTTCACTTGAGCATTGTTGACATGTAAAAAATGTCAGCGTGTGAAGGAAGAATCCATGGGGGAGTCATATCCTATAGAGTACTTTCTCTTATTGCCAACTTTTATGTAGGACATAGTGTTGAAATAAAAATGTAACAGCTCTCCTGTTGAAGTTCACACTGGTAACCATAGTCTGTTAAAGGAGGCAAGCAGCCATCAGATAAATACCTAAGTCTTTATGGGCAAAGGGTTGAAAACACAAAGAATGCGCTTCATGGAGGGTTTTTTTTAGTTGGTTGATGCTTTTCCTACACATGAAAGGAGAAATGAATATTCTTGGTTGAAAACAGTTTGGAAAGCCAAGCCAGCATTTTAAAGTAGTTACCTATACCTAAATTTGTGTCTTGGCTTCCAACTAAGAACTTCAGTTTTCAGTGTTCAGTGCAAAACAACTGACGTTAGAGAACCAAAGAATTTGTCAAATTGGTGTTACCAGCAATGTTGTGTAAATTTTATGCATAATATAATCGTGCTTCTGGTTCAATAGGTGGAAGTTGTGCTTCTGTCTCATATCTTACTGCTTCTAGCATGTATGATAGTTATTTTCTTGACTCACTGTCTCTGAAAAATTATACCACTTACTTAGAGGTAGAGTTTTTCAGTTACCACCATTAAAAAATGATGAGTCCCTGCAAGTCAGGAGTTTGCTTAAAATATCAAAAAATATGGATTTTCTTTTATATGGATTTTGGGATTAAAAATTAAGTGAATTTATGATATATTCTCAAGCTTCTTTCCACAAATGCAAAGCCACCTTGCCTTGCCTTGCCTTTCTACCCATGCCCATGCCCCTTTCTTTCTTGCAGAACCTCTCACACCATTCCATAGTTCCTGGAGCTCAGACTTATAAAATATCAGTTGCTCTGAGACTCGCTCATGGCAGTTGACATCACCAAGCTCTCCCTAGATGTTAATGTAGCACACAATTAAGTGTGGTTTTTGTGTCATTTGGATCCTCAGTTTAGAGGTTTCTAGACCAGTGGTTGTGACTTCTTTTTTAGTCACATGCAAAAATGTTTAGAAAACATATGCTTGACTCTATGTGATACAAGTAATTGATAGCAACAGTAACCAAAGTCAGAGAGAAGTCGTATTTCCCGGTGTGCACAATTTCTTACTTGTAGATTCTTCTGCATGAATATTATTATATAGAAATATATGGTAGAATATTATTTGCAGTTCCGTATTCTGAACTCTGTGCACAGGTATCTCAGTGCACATTTCCACTTTAGAAAATTAGAATGAAATATTTCCATGTTCCTGAGATCCTTGACATGTAATAATTAAGTGAGTCAAGATTTAGGCTGCTGTTTTCTGTTAACACATACTGTAAGAGAAATAAAATGATCCTTGTGCATGATTCCTGTGTATAAACTCGTTGTAGCTATTATTGAACCAGCAATCGGTTCTCCAATCTTCTATTAAAATATCAATAGTATTTTTCAGAGCTTAAATTGAGCAGTGATTTTATTTAAGGCTGCACCTAGACACCACTTTTCTTCGAAGAATCTCTTGTTGTTGCTAAAAATGAAAACCATTCAAACAAGTGTGATTGAAACAGGGACAGGGAAAGGGAAAAAAATCAATAGAACGTTTTCCAGGGTACTATCTCTGCTTTTGAAAAGAGACCATTAATAACATGCTTACAGTAAAAGCAGCTGCTTGTTCAAAGTGCATTCAAGGGTGAGCTGAAAGGATGGCTCGCTCTACACAGCCTCCCTGGAGAGAGAGTTTGTAAAGATTTCAAAACCCGACCTCAGACTATGGACAAAAGCCTTTCCTAGGCATTTTAAATATTCTTATCTAATATTAGATTGTGAAGCTGGGACTGAAATGCCTTCTAATATTTTGCTCCTTATGAAAGGCATTGTGGGTCAGTGAATGAGGTATTGGTCTGAAAACCGCTTTGCAGACAAAACACTGCAGGTCGTATTTGTATCTCTGAGGACAGTAGGTGCCATGCTAACGCAAATTGCTACAGCCCTCGACAGTGATGGGCAGTGCTGTGGAGCATGTACTGCAGTTCCTGTGGAAACGGAGGGCTCGATCAGTCCATTCAGAAAATTATGGTATCTTAAGACAAATTCAAGTTAAGGGTTGGGACAGGACTGAATCTTAGATCATCACCTAACTTGCTTCTAGCATAATTTCATGTGGTGAAAGGTATGCAATGCTTTAGAATATGTAAAAGGTCAACAATGCAGTTAATATGTAAGAGAACTTTTTTCAGAGCTTAGCACTCTTGGGTGTAATTTTGTAATCTTTCATTTGCTTTGTTTAGATAGTAGAATCAGATCTATAGGTTTTCAGGAACATCAGGACAAAATATGAGGCATACCTATAACAACAAGCATACCACAGGTGGCCAAAGGCCTGAGGTCATAGTTATAAGTTACTAATTATAAGTTTCTTACTATGCACTTAACAGTCTTCTCTATGGAAACAATATAATCAGTTGAAGAGCCTATAACTTTCCACTGTTTGAATGTTGTTATCTTTATTGTACTGCTGATTAATCTAGCTCTGTCCAACCCTCGTGGTTTGGTATCTCTAACATCAGCGCCTAAGGGCCAGATTCATCTCATCTCACCTCATTAAGGCCCCCAACAGCCATTGCTAAATTAAGATCCTACTTGTTGTTGGTCTCTTCCAGAGTCACTGAAGAGTGACACAAGCCTACAGAGAACAAGTTGGATCTTAGGTTGATTAAGAACAGACCAAATTCTACATTCTGAAGGGTTTTGAACAGACATGTCTGGAGGGAATATCAGACTAAGGAGTTACAGCTGCTCCTTTCTGCCTTTGACTGCTTGTTCCTACACTCACATTGCAGGAAGAAACTGGTCTGGGTTAAAAAACTCCAATACTACAAACAACAATAACACAATAGCAAGAAATTCGCCTTCAGAATCAGAGGGAGAAAGCTCAGTTTCCTGATCCATCTCACACACGGATACTGTCAATAGTTGGCTTGTATCAAGGGAGGAAAACAGCGTGGAAAGGGCATGGTTGCTTCTGGCCCTGATTTGGCCCCTAAAGCTCCTGCATTATGAAATCACAGCATAAAACTAGCAGGAAATTCCAAAATACACACTATAATGGCATATATATGTCTAAAAACAGAGACCATCACCAAAATATTCAGTCAATCCTTAATGCCTTTCTTCCTGGTCTCAGCCCTGCTGACTACAATTCCATAGATTTTGTACAGCAATAAGCATTTGGCATCCTTTACAGCAATGGATTCGTGTGGGCACTCAGCATGCCAGATCTCATTGATTATTATATCTCCGAGTTTCTATTCTAAGGAGATGCTACTCATATAATCTGCTGGGTTGATAGATGAGGAGATGGCGTTATTGCAACAGGCTGTCCGCAGCCCCTTTTCATCATAGTTATAGCTACGGACTAGCAGGAGCCCCTCTGGAAATGAATGTTGGAAATCATAATGGCACTTCGCACGGTGCAATTTTATTTAGGGAAATACTATTCAAGATATAAAATAAGGAGCTCCTGTAAAAACAAATAAACAACTGGAAACTTTAATATGATGGTTTCAATAAGGATCCTTATTGTTTCCAATAAGAATTCTGATGGCACTTTTATATTCTAGATTTTACCTTCATTTGCTTCAATTTTTATCCAAAGATTAATATGAGATGTTCATTTCAAAGAGAAAGATTACCACAGTGATTAAAATCTCTTTTGTTATGTGTAAGCAGAAGAAGCAGTTATTAATACTGAGAAATATATTACACGTCTCCCCTCTGCTCTGATTTCTCGTGAAAGCCACTCCTATCAAAAAAGTAAGCTTTTCTGGAACACCATTATGATTTATTTCTATTTTTTAGCACTAGCTTCAAGAACCATCAGTTGTCTAAGGTATTTCTGGTGGTCATTTTGTGCAAAGGAATAGTCTCCCATTTGAACAAGCAGATAGGGAAAAAAATCCCTGAAAAAATTTTGATACCACTTAGGGATGAAGGGTTAGACCTCATAGCAGGGAACAGGGTTTTAGCCTACCCAAAATAGCTACCTAACCCTCGTTAGCATTTTAAAAATAATATTTATTCTCTCAACTGCTGTTCTCCCTACCTTAATAAGGGAAGTGCTACTATCCCTATTTCACAGGAGAAAACTGAGACATTGAATTACTTAATGGTTATTCAAGGAAGAGAGGGAGTCTATAACATTAGACTAAAACTTCCCTTTCCCAGCTGCTCATTAAATACCCTCCATCCTGTCTGATTTTCAAGTGAACTTATGTACTGAGGAATCCTGTAAATTTTGCCACCTTTTTTAAGGGAATGAACAGGATATTAATTTGATCAACCCCACCCCCCCACCCCCCCCCCCCCGCTGACATCTATCAGAGTTTGTTTTTCGTTCATGTCACAGAGTTTCCAATTCAGCTCTTAAATTACACCCACTAACCACTCAGTTGCTGTTGTGGGTGGTAACTGCACACATCGACCATATGGACAAAATAACCATTTTGTGCATGTAATACAAGTCATCTTAAATGAGGGTACACCAGAGCTGGCAAGATTTCTATTCTGAGGCAAATTTTGACTATTTGGATCTTGAGCGTGACCCAGAATTGAGTTTTAGATGTTGAAGTGTCTTGAGGGGGACTGTCCAGGACTTGGGACCTCAGTGGTTTTACCTATTCGATGACTCAACCTCATGATTAGAAACTTGGGGGTGAAGACTCTTCAGGCTCAGAGTGCATTGCCACAGATTCTTCCCATGTTGAAAAAATTGGGATTCAGGGTATGTCACCCTTTAGCAGACCTGTCAGAGAGCAGAGAATAGCAGAAAGCAGGTTTCCTGGTTTTGTGGCTCTCCACCAGGAGTTTGCACTGAGTCTGGCAGAAACAATATGTGGGATACAGCAAAAGTCTGTCAAAGCCCAAATCTTTCAAACAAAGCAGTTTGATGCTCAATAAATCAGTGTTTTTAACACGGCTCTGTTTAGTCAAAAAGGGTTCATTTAGCTCCATTCATTTCCAACGTTTAATCAGGGGAAGGCAAGATACTGACTGTAATTGCAGTCTGCAGTACTTAGCTATATTTATTACCTGAGCAATATCAATTGTAAAAATAATATTCTTTGTTTATACTGGAATGGTCATTCTGCAGCAAAAAAGCAAATCTAAGAAGACAGGGAGCAGGGCTGTGAACAAGGTCAGGATATGGAGTGGGAAGAGTAGCTACAGGGTAAGGATGCAAGGAAAGAAAGAAAATGTGGGGACATTCTTTAGGAAGGATGTTAGTCTGGCAGAATATGTGGGGGGAAAAGGGAAATTGATTAATTTTGAGCATAAGAAAAAGTGAGCAGATCTGATGATGGAAATAGAGGAAGAGAATTAGAGAAGCAGAAGAAAGAAGGGGATAAGAGAAGGAGGGGGAAAGGAGGAAAAAGAGCAGAAGACAGAAATCTTCTCTCTTCTTGTGAGGCATAGGCATATGCTAGCAGCTGTAATGAGTCTTCGCCAGTAGCCACAAATGGATATGTATGTCATCTATATCACATCTGAATGAAACTAAGCTACTTCACTGATGATGTCTCCAGACGACTTTTCTTGAATGGAGTGTGATGTGAGTTCAACATGTGTATTACACAAGCCATACAGTTTTCTTTATCTGTTGGATGAGTTTTGATTGTTCCAATTGCTGCCTGCTGAATTGAATACATCATATTCAGCTTAATATTCCTTTATCTCACCAAGTTATTAAAGGAAGATAGAACTTCAGTACCCAGCAACCAGGGTGCATATGATAACATTCATTAAGTTAGTCTCATTTAATTACTCCAGTGCTTTTTAAAGCAGGCTCCAGTTATTTTTATGCACATGCATGGGTTAAAAATTAAAACAATAACAACAGCAACTGAAATCCTCAATGGTGAAAACTTCTCCACGTGAAAATTAATCAGGTTTATTTAGTTGCAATGTATTTCTTCTCTAGTCTCAATCCCCTTGTGAGGACATTGGGGGAATGTTGCTACCTGCTGCAAATTTGTTCTGTAAAGTTTTCTCAGTTTAACACGCGTGTATGTACATGTTTGTATGTATGTATAATCCTATGTAGAAGGATTATTCAGGAGCATCCATTCAAAAAGCAGGAGGTCTTTGTCCTTTACCAAACTTCTGTGGCTCCGATATTACAGAATAAAAAATTGCTGTCTAAATGAACTGTAGGTCTGAAGGACAGAACAAACAAAGGGTCTAGAAAAGTCTAGATAGTTCCACATAGCAGAAGGAAGTGGGCAACAGGTAAGACCTTTGTCCTGGTTTCAGCTGGGACAGAGTTAACTCTCTTCTTAGAGTGCTGTGTTTTGGGTTTAGTGTGAGAACAATGTTGATAACACTCTGATGTTTTAGTTGTTGCTAAGTAGCTTATCTTAAGCCAAGGACTTTTCAGTTTCCCATGCTCTGCCAGCAAGCAGGTGTGCAAGAAGCTGGGAGGGAGCAGAGCTGGGGCAGCTGACCCGAACTAGCCAAAGGGGTATTCCATACCATGGAACGTCATGCCCAGTATATAAACTGGGGGGAGTTGGCCAGGAGGGGCGGATCGCTGCTCAGGCATCGGTCAGTGGGTGGTGAGCAATTGCATTGTGCATCACTGGGGTTTTTTTTCCTCCCCCCCCACCCCTCCTTTTTTTGTTATATTCCTTTTCATTACTATTATTATTATTATATTTCATTATTATTATTGTTAATATTATATTTTACTTTCGTTATTAAACTGTTCTTATCTCAACCCACAAGTTCTGCCTTCTTTCCCGATTCTCCTCCCCATCCCACCAGGAGCAGGGCGGGGGGGACTGGGAGTGAGGGAGCGGCTGTGTGGTGCTTGGCTGCTGACTGGGGTTAAACCACGACAACCTTCCGTAGCGCAACTTGTCAAACAGGAAAAATGTCCTGGAAAAAAAACCAAAGCCCCACTAACCTTTAGGTAAAGCCGTTATTATATTTAAAAGTATTAAGAGAACACAGTGCTCACTGCCTTGAAATGTGAGAAAAGAGTGGTCTTGTTTAAGTAGATGGGATGGGTCAATTAAATACCTGCTCTTTAATGAGATTCCCTCTTCCGAACAGTCGCATGAAAATTTGGAAAGATACTAGAGGAAACACTCAACACTGACACAGCAAAACCCACACTATACAAATTTAACATTCTTTGTTGCCACATTGCACAGTCTTTTAATAGTATAAATAGTAAGGACTTTAACAAATCTGAATAATTCACTATCATATTCCCTACATCCTTGGCTTAGTAGCAAGAGGAATTAAAGATACTGTATAACTCAGGTAGTTTGAGCTTTTCCCTTTCGAATAAACCCCCTGGTTCTGCACTTCACATTCTCCTTAATTTACTTTTATCTATCAATTAGTATGACACTTGCATTAGAATATCACCAGACACACAATGTTGTCAAACACCAACTTTGCAGGCAGCTTGAAAAATGCACCCTAACTTCATTAATTTCTCATAAGAACACTTCACACTAAGTCATCTTCATTACCTATTACAAAGATTTTGTACCTAACATATAGTGAATTTGCATGGTTAATTGCTTGGATTACTCCATTAACAGGGACTATGACATTTTCCTTGTATGTCCAAAACCTGAACATTCTTCTGCCTTACAAAAAAGCTCACAATCATTTAGCTAGACATTTAGCTAGGCTTTTAGTTTTAAATCCTCAGTAGAGAGATGCCTGTAAATCAGAGGCTGGTACCAAACATGACAATACGTCAGCTCCAGTCATCTCCATATTTCCAGGCATGATATTTGCTCAGCGTGGTAGCTTTCCTGCGGGCTACTTTCAGATGTCTACCTTTCCCCATACATGAAAGCCTGGATTTGGAAACCTGAGGGGGTTCATTTCCAGCTGGGGCAGGAATTGAAGAGTTAGAAGATGCAAGTCTGAGTCATACAAACCCAAGTGGGAATTAACCTGATTCAGATGTAGTTGTTTGAAGATAATTGAAGCTGAGCTTTTAGACTCCTATGGCCAGGGGACAGATGCAGGTGAATCCAAAGGAACCAAGGGATATATTTAAATCTGAGAACAAGTCACCCTACCTTTCTCTCCATTGACTATAGATGGAGCTCAGATGAACCACTTTTTGGTAGCAAAAGTTAGACGTAAATTGTGTGCATAATAATAAACACCAATAAATTGTGTTGTTCTCCAGCTACATGAAGTGGATGAGCTAGGGAAGGTTAGATGACCACCTCAGTCAAACAAATCCAGGCATAAGAAAAAAACTGTATTTACAACACACCAGAAGTCAAATATGAGGTTGGACATGGTTAGAATAGCTAACCACTGGAATAAATTATCAGGAGAAGAGCTGGATGGTTTTTTTCTGTAAGTCAGATACTGAGTTCTGTATAGGGTGACAATTTAAGGTGTGAATTATACAGGGTCAGACTAAAGGTTGTACTAGTCTTTGCTGGACTGAGTCTGTTAATTATATTCTTTGAAGCAGGATAGCTTATGCAAATACTTATGACAATGGACTCCAAATACAGCTTCAATGACTACTCTGCTGTTTCCTTCCAACACATTCCTATTAGGAAGCTGACTGAAAAAAAATGCTTTTTTAAATTAAATTCAATGGCAAAATTCACTGACTGGTGAAGAAAACTAAATTTACTAATTCATGAGAAAAATTACTTAAAAATGGAGCTATAATATAATAAAAGCAAAACTGCGTAAATGGTCAGAAGAACATTTTTGAGAATTTTTTTTTTTTATGTAATCATTCAGTTCCTCATGTAACACTGAGGCTGCCTGTAAACAAATCCACTCCTAGATTGGTGTGATTCAAAAGAAAAATTTGCAACAGCTGTTGTGTGAATAGCACCGTTCTGAGATTTGACTTCCTAAGCTGATTACAGGCGAACATCTGGAAAATTGAATTGAATCCAAATCTACTAAAAATTACTGTGTCTGTTAGTTTGTTGTGTTCACTTCAGGAAATGAGCAATTTTATCATAATTTAAGGAATTTCATTGCACGGTTGGTGGCATATACATTGAAAGAATGAAGTAATCTGTATTTCTCTGCTGTGGAGAAAACAATCTTTACAAAAAGGGAAACCGTCCCACTTACATCTCCAGATATCACCGTGAGATCCTTCTCATGGAGTCTGGGCAACCAAATGAAACTCCAGACCTCTGCTTACTGAAAAGGGAAGTTATTTATGCACACAGATACAGATTCGTTTAGACTTGTAACCTGTGAACTGAATCCTGCTTCCGAAGTTAGGATGAGCTGAAGCCCACCCAATGTATATAGGATTGATTGATACTCAAATGTGAGCACAGGTTTTTTTACATCATAGTTGAAGAGAAAAACAAAACAAAACAACCTTTTGACAAAATCAAAGGACTTTTTGTTTTATTTTGAGGTTTTTTATCTTAAAAGATTTAGAAATGTATAAATGTTGAAACCAAAAGTTCTTTTCAGCCATTGGAAACATGTACAAAATGGCCTGTCCAGGTATGCTTAACAGCTTTATATTTTCAGTTTAAGAAAAAAAAAAAACTGTAAAATCATCAGGCATTTATAATATTCATCAATGTCACCTTTTTCTGGGGGAAAAAAGAAACCAGAAAGGAAAAAACCCTGATGCAGAAAATGCCAGCCGGGTCTAGTTACTACCATAGCTAACAGTAATCAGTTAGACTCTGGGGCAAAGAATTAACTATTTATTAGCCTACCTATTCATATTTTCTTAATATCCTTCTAAATTATCTATGGATACTTCAAAATGAAATACTAGGGAAGACTTAATATGAGGGGAAACTGCCAGGGTTACTATTATTATCTAAGAACTTTGCTTTATTTTTCAGTGAAAATTTGGAAATTTAAACTCAGGATATGTCACTGGTATAAAAAGTTGCAGTCTTGTCTTTAGTTCTCATTTTGTGTTTGAACCCATTGACCTCATCAAAGATTTTCAATACGCAGAAAACATGTGGGACTGTAGGTGTTCAAAAAGCTTGGTCTGAAAAAATGCCTCGCCATTCAAGGGGAGGTCCCATTTCAGTGGAGCTGCATCAGTGTACTGCCAGAAATATGAATTAAGTCGACACAATTTGCACCAGATTATTTTATTCATATTAAAATAGAGTTTTTAAATAGACTCAAACAATTTTAAAATAAATTTTCAATTGATGCATAATAATAACTTCAAAAGTGTCCCCAGCACAGGAGTATGAGCCAACAAATGTTTAGCTCTACCATCTGCCAAACTAAGGACACTTTCCTGAAGGAGGCTTAAGGTAAAATTCTTCTTTAGGTGCAGTGAATTACTGGGGCAGATAAGGCAACACCGCGACAGTCATTGCAGTCTGAGACCTCTCTGGAAGATTTCAGGGTTATGTAAATTGTCTAAAATTTTGCACAGAAGTGCTGTAGAAAGAAGCTCCCTCTGTCATTTTGTTGTAATTTTGAGGTAAACATACATCCCAAATAGAGAAAAAAAAAGTGGAGTTTAAATGATAGGCAGGATCACATCAGTGTGGTCCTTCACAGGTGCACAGATAAATGGGAAGAATTGTAAGCAGTGTGGTTAGGAACACCTTGATTGGTTTCAGTGAAGTGCAAATATGGGAATTGTTTCATGTAACGGTGGGACATAGTGCCTCATTTAACTTGGGGTGGGAGGGGGGAGAGAGAGGGAGGAAGGGAGGAAGGAAGGGAAAGAATTAAAGAAGGAAAGAATTAAAGGAAAAAAGAAAGAATTAAAGAGAGAGAAGGGAAGGAAGGAAGGAAAGAAAGAAAGAGAGAAAGAAAGAAAGAAGGAAAGAAAAGAAAAAGAAAGTCAGCCCTTGCTGTTACAGCTTCAGCTTAGATGACAGAAATAAAATGCTGGCCCCAGGATCTGCATGGAGTCATTCAAACAGCTTAATAGCACAGGGGATAAATCACTATTATTATTATGAAACAGGAGACAGAGTTCTTGGGACCTGGAACTGTGCAGCTCAGCTCCAACTGCTGTTCAACATTCAGAACTACCAACTTCATTTCCTACTAGCACGTAATAAATAACACATCTACCCAACATAAAAGCATTTTTATAATAGCAGTAAAGGAACTGCAGAGAGTGTGATTATCATGAACTAATAACACCCCGTAGAAGATATGCAGCACAGACTGGAGATGACCTGAAAATGAGACTATGGTTCACGTGGCTGGTACTGTACCTGACCAGACATTGTCCCATTTTGACCGTGCTATCCCAAACTGCTACCACGTTTTAATATTCTCTCCCCCTGCCACAGTAATTTACACAGAGGGAGTCCATTTATCATTGTGGGTTTCCTCTTTATGTGATGGCTTCTAGCACAAGAGCTGAAACGAATGCCGCGTTTTAATTCATGGCGCTGTTAGCTCCGTTCGTGCACCAGCTCACACTGCCTGTAGTATTTTCACAGCATCACACATCTCGAGGAAACAGAAGGGAAGCTCAGCTGGTCTCTTTTTAGTGATACTCTAGCTTTGCAGAGGTGATGACTGTACCCTCTAATGGGAAAGAAGGAGTTGCCTGGTGGTTAAAATATACGGCTGGCTATTAGCCAAATCGGATTTGCTCCATACATTTGCATAGACTTGTGTGACCAGTGACTTCATGCCTCACTCGTGCTGCCTGTGAAGTGGATCCAGCCTCGCTCTCTTCTTGCATGTGACTTTGTTCTTGCACGTGTTTTACAAGAGACTGCAGCACATGTCTCGGTACTGATGCTTGAATACCTGCACAGGGGGAAATTGCTCTGGGTACGTACTCCACGAGACGCTTATTCATGGAGGAATGTCTCACTGGAGACACTTGCACGTGCGCTGAAACAACGAAAAATGAGCCCAACAGCCCCACATCTGCTATCATTGGGAGGAAATGAATGGGAACACAGAAACGATAACTTAATAAAAGTTCATCCCTCAATTACAGCCTCACATAATATCGCTCAGACAAATTTTAACAGTGTTTGAAAGTCACATGAACTACATCGTCTTCTCCCATCCGGAAAGAAGCCAGAAAAGTTGTATTCCTATGGCTGAAGTGCCCTTTAATTGTACTCACCCCTGTAAATGACTTTATCTCCTCTATGATGGGTGTTTGATGACCAGAAAATAGCTGCAGTGATCCAGAGCAGTCTTCTATAACAGGAGTTTTTAATCTTCAGTTGAGAGTTGCTATCCCTATTCCTGGTGAATGCTTCTTGATAGTGCTGTGCAGCAGGAAAGCATGGGCAGCTCTAATCTTGGAGTTTTCGGTCTGAAATTCAGCTTTTTATGGGATTTTGTCACATTTTTCGGACAGCTTCTATGATCTTGGTATTACAGACCTAAAATCATGCTGAGCAGAAGACAGAAGCAGTCACAGAGGAAAGACTAGCCACGTCTTGATGGAAAGAAGACAGATCTGTGCTCTGATCCTCCTCACCCATCTATGGACAGTGAAGAACAGACCAGTAATGGTCTGTTTGTTGGTAATAATCTTGGTAGGGCCCCATTAAAAAATTCTTTGTTTTGTTTTACTTGGCAGTTGAATTAAAAACTGAAAAAAAGGGGCTAGATTTATCAGAAAGAATTTTTTTTTTCCATTTTCTCACTAAAAGAAAATAAAATACAAAATCTGGTTTGCACATTTGTTCCACTTGAATTGGGAAGTTTTATTTTTGAGGGAGAGAGGTGTCTTAAATGACCTAAAGTGCGTGCCAATCTCATTTTCCTAAAAGTTATGATTTGGGTCATTTTGACACAATTTAAAAAATGAAGGGATAGATTAAGCAAGAGGATATTTGCCTTCTACCCAAGAGTTTCGCACATTCTCTGTAAGCATTTTGCAGTTTTGAGTCAGGGCAAGCTTTAATATATATCAGAAGGATAAAGAGTTCTTAATCCTTTCTGTTGATGCTATTACACATTGTAGGGACTATTCAAATATCCATCAAACAAGGATAGTGAATTTTGTTGGAAAGAGTGAAGAGACATCAGGCAAGGTAGAACTATGGTAAGGTGGGGACTTGGCTCAGCCTCAAAGAAGTATGATATAATGTAAGAAATAAATAAGAGGGAAGGGAAGTAAAATTATATAATTCAGAGGGTGAGGTGTAAGCCAATCCCAAATGTACTGCAGCGGGAACAGATTGTCAGTCCCTGAGGGAAGGAAGCAAAGGAAGCAACTGTATGCAAATGAGTATGATCATTTATGCAAATTATATTTACAATTGGTCATAGGATTTTTGTGGGCCCAGATGATTTCTGTGAGAAGCAAAACAGCAGGATCCGGGCTAAATTAATATAGTAGTCTAGTCAGATACTTTCTTTTTCCCCATAACATAGAGATGTAAGATACTGGATCAGGACAAACGTTTATCATGACGTTGTTTCCAATAGTAGCTACAGCAGATGCCCAGAAGAGTGTAAGAACCGCCTAGGGGTGTGAAAAAAGGGCATCGTGATCCCCTGGGACAGCTTTCCACTTTCCAGCAGTAAGTACTATAGGGACTGCTGAGCTGGCAACCGCAGATGGGCTGCTGTGTTTAATAGCTGCTCGATCTGTGGACTTCCATAGATGTCTAATCTCTTCTTTGAACTCATGTGTAATTTTTGACTGCTGGAAAATTCTGTAGCAGAGCTTCACAGTTCAATGTGCAGCATAGAAAAAAAAAAAACAAAACACCAAACCAAAACCAAAGGAAAAAACCCAACAAAAAACAAGCAAAAAAACCCCCTTTTAAATTTCCTGTCTGATCATTTCCTTGGGTGTCTTGCAGATATTGTACTGTGAAAAAGTGAATTATTTCCCCTCCTCACTTTCTTCACACCATTCCTGATTCCATAGATCTCTGTTATATCCACCATAACCATTTCTTTTCATTTTCTAGAGGGTGTTTTATGCCTTTGATCGTCTTTGTCACCTTCTGTCTACCTCTTCCAGTTCTACTATATCCTTTCCGAGACAGCGTGATCAGAATTGAACATACTATTCAGAATACATTAATGAAGTACAGTGATACAAAGCTTATTTCGAGCCATTACTGAATATGCATAGTTAGGGTTATTTTTCCACATGTGCATTACTTTGCATTAGTAGAAATTAAATTTTCTCAGCCATTTTATTACCCAGTCAGACAGTACTGCAAGGTAATCCTGTGACTCTTTGCAGTCAGTATTAGATTTGACTACCCTGAATAATTTTTAACACCTGCAAATGTTGTTCCCTTTTCAGATTACATGTGGATACCGTGAAGAACAGCGGGCGCGGTGTGGCTCATGGGGAAACCATCTGCTAACTTCCCCCCACTGCAAAAATAAATTATGTGCTCCCACTACTTGTTTCTTTATCTCTTAACCACCCCTAAGACGAGAACTTTTCTGTACCAGTCAGACCATGACAATGTGCTCCTTGCAGGAGCAGCTTTTTGATCTGCCCGGGAACGATTGTGTTGCTCTGTGGAGCAGTGCATTTCTCCACCGCGTGGTCCTGCCTGGGGAGAGCAGCAAGCATCGCCAACACAAGGAGGGCCGAGGTCTCCACCAGCGCCTGCTGCCCACCGCTGCCCACTCTGCCCACAGCTGCCCACTCTGCCCACAGCAGCCCATTGTACAGGCATGCCCATGCCTGGGGCAGCGCTGCCCTCTCGTGTCTGCTCCGCACAGAGAGCTGCCAACCCACCCGTGGGGGAGACGGCAGGACACCGGCACCCGTACTCTGAGAAGGGGTCAGCAAAGAGGTAAGTGCAAGCATATAACACTTGTGACAGAGCAGGAGACAGTTTGCATCCCCCATGGTTAGGTCTGCTGGTGCACGCTAGGACTTCTGTTGCCCCTGAATTAGGAGGGAACGGCAGAAAGGTTAGCTGAGTTGGTCAATAGTTGTCTTTCCATCCCATAGCCTTACCATTAGTTGTATGTATGTATATATAAATGAGATGACCTCCCTCACCCAGCTGTAAATGAGTGTCGAAACTGGACAGAAATTGGTTGCCCCTGAAGAGTTTCTGAAGTTGTGCTGTTGACATGATTTCAGTTAAGTGAGGATGAATTTCAAGCATAGCCATAATGAGCTGCAATCAGTATCGATAGTCTCAGTGATACCCAAGGAGTGTATTCCTAGATCCTGAATTCCTAAATCCATGTCTGCCCACTCTATTTCTCACATTACTGTCACATTACTGTGCTTACATAAAAGATGCACCACACAGGGCTGCTTCTTGCTTATTTTCATCTAGTCGGGCATTGCTACTCACAAAAAGAATAATTCTCTTATGTTAACAGTCACACGCTGGTGTAAGAGCAAGGAAAACAAGGCCAACATATACTCTTGGCTGCATTTTGCTCTCCCAGGAGGAAGAATGTATTAGATCTTTACCACATGATGGACAGAGAAATGGCACTGTGTTGACTGAAGCTACTCCTGCTTTACACCAGGGAAGAGAGCAAACAGCTGCTCGCAAAGCTGGCAAGGAGAAAAGGAAAATAGAAAACAGTTGGAGCTGACAACAGCAATGCTTTGTTTCTGGTCAGCATAATCAGATAGCGACTGCTTCAGGGCTGTGTTCTCCCCTTTTGAAGAAAACACATAGCATTCACGAGCTGCAACAGATCCCAGCAGGCTAAACAGAGCAGCAGCAGATCTTCTGATTCCTGCCTTTGGTGTTTGCTGATCCATGAGTGCTGATCTTACTCTGGGTTAATTATGCCCATATTTATGCATCCACCAGAAGCTCCTCATGTTTAACACGTTCTCTAAGTCTGGCTGTGCATCTTTTTTGTGGTCTATTCTGGTCGCCTTTGTGTGGTAGACTCTGCAGATTTTTCTTTTCTGCCTGTATTACCTCAAAGACCAGTTGAATGAAATCTTCTGTGCATTCTTTTAGTGCAAAACATTTGCCAATCACATAATGTATATACCAGGCTTATGGCAGCAGAGATATACAGCCCTACAGCTAAGCCAAAAATAATCAGTAAATGTTTGTTGAAAACACTTACCAATGAAAAGTGGTTTTGACTAAAATGAGCAAAATGAACTGTAGACAGAAGATGTTCATTTTGGTTGAACATTTTCTGTGTTTAGATAACAAAGTTCTCTTTTTGGAAATTTCTAAAAAGATCAGGGGGGGTTGTGGGTTTTTTTTTCCTTTTTTTTCCTCTATTTAAAAAAATAAAAATAATAATCTATTTCCTTATCTCCTGCAGGACCAATAACCAAATTGTGGCTGGAGATATAGGGGATGGGACACGGTTTCTCAGTCTTGTAGGACTTGTCACATCATGTGACGGAGACTTTGTCCACTGTGCAGTAGCAGTGGGGGAGGAGGAAGCTCTTGTCTGCTCACCTCTTCTCCCCTGAAACCCTGGCAGGTACCCATCTACTTCCCTTCTTTGAAGTATGAGGAAAGGGATTGTCGTTGTCTCCTTCAGCTGGAAAATAATGTAGAAGCATCACTCAAAAGACAGAGGGCTATGCGATGCCCATAGCTGAGATTAGAACAATGCTGTGGACGGTTTTATTTCAAGATGTGATAAGGATATTGTATTAATTTGTCTTTTTTTGGAAGTTCTAGATGAACTCATGATGAAAGTTTTAAAAGCAAGCTCCTAGCTGCGTGTCCCTTCCTTGCTCCAGAGTAAGCTGGATGGCAAGTTCTCTGAGCAAGAAAACAAAATTCAGCATTGTGGTCTGTGGGTAGCACCCACTTCTTGACATCATTAAGCTTGGCTTTAGGGCACTGGTTTCAAATAAATTAATGGTAATGATGATGACCTTTAGGCCTGGGCTGGCCCATGGAAGGACTGGAGCAACTGCTGTGGAGATGTCATCAGCACAGCTTTATCAAGAGTCCTTCATAGTGTGGAAGTTTGTGGTGGGAGAATTCCACCCAAAAAGAGCCATGGGAGAGGTTCTAACAAATCTAAAGGAAACCATCCAACCACAGTGCCCTGCCAGCCATTGCATAAGGGAAGGGAAAGGAATTGTAAAAAGAGCTTTACATTTCAATGGTGACTGTCAGAAGTGGGAACTGGCTGAGACGGAGAGAGGATTTACTCAATTTCTTAATTTACTTGTTAATAATTCATTAGCTATGACAGTGGCAATTAAGCCCCAGACTAGCTTTTTCTGTCCTTTCATCTTTCAGCCTGCAAAGATGGACTTTGGCTAATCCATTCCTAGAGATCTTCTGTCTAATTTTCATTTCTCTTTCCCCCTTTCATTCATTGCAGTTCTATTTCTACTTTTCAATTACATTCAATTCTTCACAGCTTCCTTTCCTGGCCACATACTATTATTGCTCTTCTATTTTCCAGTGTGATCCTCCTAGTGCCTTCCTGACGTTATCACCCACTTTGTTGCAAGAAACCTGGTCCTTGCTCCATCATGCTCTTAACTGGCTTTTGACCTTCCCATACCACTCTGTCCTGCCTGTTTGTAACCTTGATCTCCACACCATTCTACGCTCCATGTTTCATATTCTGCGTTTCCCTCTCTTCAGTTGTCTGCCTTAACATATTGCCTTCCTGGAATCCCTGCTCCTCAGCTTAATCAAGTGCTATTTTATTAACCCCTCTTTTGAAGGAAAGGCTGTTTTTCTGAGTCTGCATATGTAGATGGCATTCATTTCACCTCTCCTTTGCAAAGTTAAAAGAGGGCATCATACAGTAATGAGGAGATGCATTTAAAATGCAATGTGTTTGCTGTGCTCTAAGAGATGGGTTTTGTAGACCTTATGTGATAATCAGTCCTTAGGTCTTAGCCCATAACCGGTTAATTTAGCTATATACACAGTATTCTCTCAGAAGAGGATAATGAAGAATATCACTGTAACATGTTAAAAGCACCAGTAAAAGAAGGGAAATCATCAAGAGTGTAAAATATCTCTGAGTGTTTCTGTGAAACTCAGAAATACTACTTGGCTATCTTTCACACCATTTGCCTATTTTCCTCTGTTTTCTTTACTTATATGCAGACATGAAAGATAATTTCAACTCTACTGTGCTCTTTCTATATCTGTTTATAATCAGAAATACAAGCAACTTGTGGTTCTTCTCTTGGCTGGATCACACAGGCAACGTCTCGGGTGGTATGGATCAAGCTAGCACCAGTGACACAGAGATACATTTATTTATACCAGTTGAGAGTTAGACACCAGGCTTTTCTCTGCCAGTGGGGAAAAAATAACACCGACTTTCTACTTCAAGTGAAACTGGACAATAACAGGTTCAGGAATTGCCTATTCTAATTTTCCAGGACAGGATCTTCCTGTCTGGGTATTTATACAGCAGCTACCACTGTGGTATCTAAACCCCCTATTGATTTATTAAAGTGCACTCATAAAGCTCTCTGTATTTTTTTCCTTGCTCTGTTATTTTATGTGGTGTTATTGTGGGAAAGTGAGGTCAATGGAAGAATGTTTTACATTTTGTTCTGAAAGTGCTGAGGTTTACAGTCACTCTGATGTGTTCCAGAAGCAACTATCACAACGTGGACCAGTAGCCAAGAAACCTCTGTCTCCTGCTTTCACGAGTTTCCTTCTAGCAGTTGTTCGTGAGGAGTGGAGCTCCCCTGTGCGATCTCTCCGATAATGCGGATAAATCGAACCGGGATTCTTGGAAACTGAGGAGCAAATTCTTGATTTCATGTAAGAAGTCATCAGCGTCAGCTCAAATGCCCATTTACTTTCAGCAGTTGCTTGTTCAGCAGATGGACTGTTGTGCTTTCCATCAGTTGGAGGGTGTGTTTTGTTTTGTTGTTGTTTTTTTTAAGCTTGGCAGTCGCTTGCCTATCTACAGTTTGATATAGTCATCAAAGCCAGGAGGTGTGGGGGTGGGTGAGCAGATGTGTCACTCTTTGAAGTTGCAGCCATAGCTCACAAGATGAAGTGCAATAGTACCCTGGTTGAGTCTGAGACGTGCAGGCCACTTTGGGTGCCCACAGTGCACACGGGGAGTATGAGGCAGCACCTTCTCTTTAGACATGTGAATAATAGCAGTAATCTTCAATGGAATGGGAATACCACTGGAAAGGAAGCATTGCCTCCACTTTTCTCAGCTCTGGCCAGAACAAATTGTTCTTCATTTAACTGTGAAGCCAAGAGACCGAACAGCTTGAGTATATTCCGGGAATGGTAATATTTGAATGAGATGTTCCAGAGGGAAAACCTGCTCATGTGTTTCTGGCGTTCTTGTCCATGATATCGCAGAGTCTTCACTTCACAGGGAGGTTGGACAGGATGGAGCTGAAAGCAGGGCCCAAGTGGAAGTGTGCACAGATGTAGTCTGGAAAGAAGGGGGCAAACCATAGTTACGAGAAGGCATGAGACATGGCCAAGTTACGGTCTTCCATCATCTAAGGGAAGACGGCAGAATCTCAGCTCACCTATGCCATGCACGGGTGCAGACAATGTAAGTATACATATCAGGTCCTTGGAAGAACGGATGTCAAGCCTCACGCTTTGCAGCACAATTGCTAATAGCAATCACTAACAGCTACGGTGTCACTCCAAAGACTCGCAGTAAGTCCCACATAGCTGTGCAATAACTGCTTCCCATCTCTGACTTGCCATAGGAAGGGGCAAACATTTATCAATGATACAATTAATTTCTGTAGGCGTTCCTGTCTGTCCTCCGAACCTGCCAGAGTCCTGACTGACTGGTAAATTTTCTGCTGTGGTGGTGAGGATGGGGTGGGATGTCTGTAGGGAAAGAACACTACTGGGCAGAGCTGGTTAGTACAGCACTATAGAAGATTTCTGAACTATGTACGTGGACAAGATTAGACAGGGACATTTTGTATGGACAGGAGCAGCAGGACGAGGTCATCCAGAATATTTGCCTGAAACTTGCATACTTAACAACAAAGCAAACCAGTGATATTAAAAATCCATAAATATTTTTTGACATTTTAAAACAAATTGAACTTAAACTGATATCTGCAAAAACCAATATGTTGTAAATTAAAACCTTCATGAGAAAAAAATATGCCAGTGCTTATTTTTTTTGGAATTAATGTGTATTAACTGCAGCCAGCACTTGTTCATCACTGTACTGTGCTGATACTGGAACAGACATAAATATAATCAAACCCAGGTCTCTTTCTTTCTCTCTCCTTCTTTTCCATTCTGACCAACGCATTTTAATTCAGTCCATATGAATGAAGTTCAACCATTAATTTTATATAACCTGATCTATGCCACAGAATAAATAATACAGTATCTGTTGCCAAATTAGAACAGTCTAACTGAAATAGATATGTGCATTTAGTGAAGCCAAGGCATAATTTGCTTGAACCAATATTAGTACGGCAGCAACATATGGGATTTTAAACCCAAAGTACATTTGTATATGGGCTTTTATAATGCAAATGGATATACATTTTTCCAAACCAGTGTATATTCAATAAAACCCACCAGCTTCCTGAGTGTCAGCTGATACAGCAGTGGATAACATGCTATCTTTCTTCCTTTCATTTTCATGTTTAATGAACATCTTTCTAAACTTGTTTGGTTTGATTTATTTTGTTTCTGGCAGAAACATCTTCAAAAGCAGAATTCTTCCCTGTGATTCCAAGTTCACTCTTCTGTTTCTCAGTAGCAGTCCAATGTCATAACTTAATCTGGAAGGAAAGGCAAATTTCCAATTCATATCTGTGATTATTTTGCAGTCCTCTCCATCCTTGGGATCTGTACATTCTGAAATAATCATGGAATTGAACCGCCCGAAGGAAGAGTTTTCAGAAAAGAGGCACTGAGCCAAATCTACCTCAGTTGGTCTAAATAGGGTAACTTGCTTTAAGCATTGATCTGCATAAGCAAAAATGTTATTATCTTTGTTGAATATACTAATCCAGAAAAGTGCTTTTATCATTCACGTTTTCAGCTGCAGAAAAGAGAGCTCTATTAGTGCATCCCTTGCAGGTTCTGCTACTAGATGAAAAAAACTTCAGGTTGAACTGTTTTGGTGTGGTTCACCAAACCAAGAAATCTGTAGCTGATGGTAATTTTAGAGGAGATGAGAACTGATGTCAGTGACAATAAACTGTGTAATTGTACGGCTGCACACAGAAATTTCTTCCTAGCTCCAGATGTTAGTGTTTGGCTTATGTTTCTGGTGAGAGTAAATAGGCAACCCTCCTTGCATAAGTGTTACTGAGTCTGTACAATATGATCAGCCACTTTGTGCTTGAAGAGACCTTTTGAGTTTCTGCTGCCTGGAAGTATCATATTGGGCTAAAATAAACAGAGAAGATTGACCACCAAAACCTTGGGCTGCTTGTGCTGCAGGACCTTCTCCAAAAGTTCAGTGAAGTAAAATGTGAAGCCTCCAATGACTGCAATCGCCTTGGCTCTTCCCCCAGATTTTGATGTCCAGCTCACGTTACAGCAGAGGTGTCTTATGGATAGAAGAGACTCAAACCCAGCTAGGCATACAGATATGTATTCCAGGTACTAAACTATATTACACTTTTCCCTCACTTTGGAATGTTGTGGAGATTCCATTTCTAGAGTATAAAACCTGCTGATATCTCTCGTTAATCATGTTTTGCAGAAGTGCTAAAGAGGATATTTAACTTTATTTTTAACATCACAAATTAAAAGTTTGTTGTGGGTGATTTTGGTGCAGTTACAAGACGAGTGACTCACTTTGCAGAGCTTGCTTGAAGGTAACTGCTACTTTGACAGTAAATCAATCAATACACCTGTACAAACTCCATCATGAACCTCTTCATCTGTGTTCTCCAAGATTGTTATATATATATGTTATTCCACCGCATGAACTTTTTCCCTCCTAATCATTGCTTTTACCCAGAATAGCTATTTACTTAGAATATTGGAAGTTTTAATTATAGTCATCACAAGCTTCAATTGAGTCCAGAACTGGAAACAACATAAAAGAGTATTCCTTTATTCTTCATCTGTCCTGCATGGAAAACAGGCTAGTCTCCTGGTCACCAAAAGCATATACGTTTGAAGTGATGTTCATCTTACGTACTTTCACGTTTCTACTGTGAAAGTGTCTGCATCTAAACTAATTATCTTGATTCTCATTGTAATCAATGGAGATACAGTCAATATAGTAATATGGCTTAAAGCTGTATAGTCACTGGACTTTCACCAATGGAGGTCATCTCATCCTGGTTTAGGATGAGATAAGTCATATTCTCTTGACCAGACCGATGAAGGGTTTGGATCAATTGCTTAAATACATGCCTGTAATGACCGCTGAGACTGCCCCACAGCCTGGCAGATACAAAACCTATGGGAGACCCACGCTGTACAGGAGAGCCAAATGGGCATCTCCAGTGGCACTAGATGTCCGTGTTTGTACAAGGCACCTGTGCTTAGGCAGTTGAATCAAGTCACTAGCTAACATGTTGAAAAGGGTCAAAGTGAACGGGTATTTTGTTTCGCAATATTATTGAGAAATGAGAGCGTTAATTCTTTAACTAAAAGGCAGGCTAACTAGTATACTTGTTTGGAAAGATTAGGGTAAAATGCTGACCTCATGGTAGCTTAAGGTGAAATTTGTACTGACTTTAGTTCCCAGGAATTCTTTAGTTCTCAGGAAACGCCAGTTTTCTGACTGCTCTTGCTCAGCAGTGCTACACTGACACTATTGGGACTATGCCAGTAAGCATCATATGAGGATTTGGCCCTGAATTACCCATTTATGGCATAAGGGCAAGTAGTAATAGTACAGGCCCACATTAAAGAAGGACATTTGTTTCTTATGAAATCAGTTAACAGTCACGAAAAGCACTTGAAATTAATAGAAACTAATTGAAAGTAATGGAGAATTACCTGAAAATGTAGCACAAGTAGATGAAATTAATTGAAGATAATTGATAGTGACTGGAATTAATAAAAAATGGAAACAAATTGGGCTTAATTGAAATTTATTGAAATTGAATTAAACTCAATAACTCAAAACCTATTAAATTTAATAGAATCTAATTGATATTAATTTTATGCAATGTTTAATAGTAACATAACATTCTTGAAAGGGATTTTTATTAGATGTTTTATTTGTATAACACTATTCTCATATAATAGTAAGAATAAATTTTAACAGAAAAAAATTATGCCGAGCATAGAAACTTCAGGCTCCTTTTGGAATAGTTATGTGGATGGCATGTGATACTGATAAAAAAAATTCCTGACAGGATTTAATAAGATAACAAAAAGTCTCATGGATTTTATATCATGATTGAGGCTTTTATTAGAGTTTAATGAGTACATTCTACTCTTTAAGATGTTGGCTTTAATTTGATAAATAAATCCTTGACCAGATATTGAATCCAACATCTGTCTTCTTTATGAGTGTACTGTGAGAACCCTTATTTGTTGTCTTTAACTATGAAACATTTTAAGTCTTACGAGCTTCTTTACAGATTTCCTTCTGTTATATCACTAGTGTTTTTACCAACTATTTCCACCTCCCTCAACCTTTGTCAGTTGAAAGAACTAAATACTTTCTCACATAAGCCCGTTAATAAACATATTCAGCTCAATGTTTCAATTATACTTTCCATGGATCTGTGTTCTTGCAGTAACTTACAGGAAGCTGAGAGATAATGCAAAATACTTTTTACTGAACTGACATCGAGATCCCATTATTTCAAGAATGTGAAAGATGAAGAAAACCAGAAAAATCAGGAAGAAAATACAAAAACAGAACAAAATGTATGTTAATAGATTATTTCTCAAACTAAAAAAACCACCACCTACTTATGGTATATCTATGGGCTCTAGTTCTAATTAAGACCAAATGTGTAAGTATATGTGGAAGACCAATACCTTCTAGGAAAGCTGAAAAATCAGATGCTACTTTTGAAAAACAAACTTATGTCCCTGTAATGGCAAAAAAAGGACATGTTTTAAGCTAAACACAGGGTTTAACTTTTTTTTCTTTTTTTTTTTTTTTTGCTTTTGAGTAGGGACCTACTACTCACTCAGTCAAAACCTCAGGGAGGGTTGGATTTTGTAAATTGACTGATAGGTAAATAGTTAGGAATGCTTAACACATGCCTGCAAATATCCGTGGTGTCAAACGAATCTGGTTTTCCTATTCACATATGTGCAAATCCCTACTGTTTGTACATATCTGCCAATTTGCTGGAAAAATTAGGCAAAGGTAACAGAACTGAATTTCTTTACTTCATGCATCTTTCTTTGTGGGACCTACACAACTGGTGAAGTTTAAACGTAGTTTTAGGAGACAAGGTGGGATTCAACTTACAAACTGGGGTACCAAAGTTTAGGAGACTGAATATAGGTTTTTACAAACATGCTTCTGGCTTCACTTCCCGCTGTAGTCATCAGGAATCTAGTCAGTGCAGTCAATGGAGCCTAGAGTCATTCAGCTGACTAAATGCAGATGTCTTCTTTAGGTCAGGTTAATTAGATCTGTAGACTACACTGAATATTTTGGGGCTTGATCCTGTCCTACACATAGCACCGACTGCCATTCAAAACATGTTGGGGATCCAAGTTATCCGTGGAAGACATTACACAGGATCTACAGGATACTTGTGGTCAACTGGAGATCACGCAGGATGCCGTAGGACATCTCAAAGAGTACTCTGCTTTTGTTAAAGCTACTGAATCATGCCCCTGACAGTAACGGGAACTTACACACTTAGGTCACATTTAGTCAACTATATGCCAATGTCTAAATTTATGTACTTTAACCAACAAGTTGAATCATACCACTAGTTGGACCTGGTAATTAAAACCAGAGTAGAGGGTAATTATGCATTGCAATGTGGTTTGCACTCAACAGTCATTAAGTGGATTTTGCTGGCATTTCTAAAAATAATGTTGTTTTCAGGGAGAGATTTATTTAGGATAAAGTGTAGGGATGCTTTCTGACAAGAAGGACAAATTAACGAAGAAGTTGGAGAACTAAGGGAGAAAAGAAGAGGCATGAAAAAAGGAGCAAAGGAAAATAGGAGACAGAAGAAGGATAAACAAAAGAAGGAGCTAGAAGGAATGAGAACAGGATGAATAGATACTATGGAATTGCCCTCCTGGACATACAAACACAGGTTTCATGTGTTCTCACACAAATTCCCAAGAGTTTGCTGTGGCACCCATAACTGGTCATGTATTACGCTACAGCTCTGATGCCGTGCAGAAACTAGGCAAAACTGCCTCCACGTTAAGATTCCTGAAGTGCAAATAGCTTTATTAGCATTTGTCAGGGAAGTTCTGATGGGAAACAAAGCACATTGTGAAGCTCTGGAGAGAGCCATGAAATGCACCTCAGGAACGAAAGCTGAAACCGAAATCCATCTAGCCCATTTGTCATTGTGAGTAAGTTAATGGCCTGCTCTGCCTGATGCACAGCAGCAGACAAGCCTCTTCGATTTACTGATTATCTGGGAGATGTTTGAACCACATACACTGCTAGGTAACACTATGGCTTGTCCCTGCACCCTCCAGCCTATTTACCCACTTCTGGCTTCCTGCTGAGATGTGATTTCCTTTGATTAAGCACTTGAGTTTAATTGTAAAATGGAAACAGAAACATAAGACACATAATCCTTTTGAGCTGAGAGAAAACGCCAAGTGACTTTTAGGTGGGAAAGGGCATAAAAATTGATTTCCATGTCCTGTGCTTTTGACTTCAGCCGGAAGCATGTGGGATGGTAGAGGAAGAGGACAATAAAGTGAAATCTTCAAGAATTTAAATTGGTCTGCATAACCTGTTCCAGTGCTGCACTGCCTTCCCGCACCACAACCTGTGGCTATCTTACCATCTGTTGCCTCTGAAAAGAGTATAGCAACATCATCTTTGTAACTCCCATCAAATAGGCTGCTGTTGGATCCACTCTCAGCCTCCTCTTCCCCAAAATAAACAAGACCAGCTTCTAAGCTTGTTGTAGGTCATGTAACGCAGGACCCTGATCATCTTGTTAACTCCCCAGTGGACCTTCTCTAGTTTTTCAACATCCTTCTTTAGCTGAGGAACCCAAAATTGTACATAATAGTTGCCCATCCCGTTGCCCATCAGATTAGTCACTGGCTTAATTTTTTGAGGCCTTGCATGAAATAAACAATGTCTTAAAAATAAAGGAATGGAGGATAATTGAAGGGACCTCTGAGTATAACAGATGCCGGAGGTCTGTCTAAACAGTTTGCACAAAAATAAGTCAGAGACAAATAACATGCTAGATGTTGATGACAGAAAAGTTTTTTTCCCTCATTGTTTTCTGGGAGGAAAAAAAAAACTTAAAATGTAGCAGGTTTATCAGGTGCTCAGGATAACAGGCCTATAAGATCATTTGGGAGGAGGGAGAAACCTTGAAGTAAGAATCCTGAATGTGCTAAATCACCTAGAAATATGTACTGCAACAGCTTTGTGAGCAATAAAAGCATGTTACAATTTTAATGCATTTCTCAGTCCAGTCTGCTTTTTTACAAAATGACTTTGATTGGCCAAGGAGATTTCTGAGGAGATGGGTTAACTTCTGTGAATAGCTCCACTCATTCAAAACTGCTGTTTAGATATTCTGAACTGTCACATCATATCCTAGCATGAAAGTACACTTTTGCCCTTTGTTATAAATCTTGAATTACATTATAACACAACTCAACATTATTCAGTATCAGCTTTTTCCTCCTTCTTCTTCTTTTCATTGCATTTATTTATTTATATCCTGATAATAACATCCTTGGGGGCATTGTATAGGCAAGACATGTATCTTGGCCTCCTCCTTTCCCCAGGAGTGCAATTGCCTTGCGGTAATTATAAGATGTCGTATGTTATTATGAAGGTGCCTTATTGCTCAAACACATCAGGGATATCTGATAATGTAATTACTTCACCTTATAAAACTATTATAAATCATGCATGGGGAACATTTTTTTCCATAGCAAGGCTGTCTGAAGAATTATCACATTGCATGGAATGGGGATATCATGGTATGGCTAGCATTATGTTCCCTAAGCCCACGGTAGGCAATGGCAGTATTAAAATAAAATATTTAACATGAATGATTAAAGAAAACACATTCAGAAAGCATGACTCCTTTCTAAAGGTCTAGGAGAACAGATTATCATCTAAGAAGTGAGCATGTTCTGCGCTTGTGCCTTCGGAGACATGAGTAGCAGCTGCAGATTGCTGTTTCTCTTTTTTTTTCCTTGACTTTCCTCCTTCCTCCTCCTCCTTCCCAGCTTTCCTGAGTGCAGTATAATTGTTATAAAAGCAAATCAATAAGCACTTGAAACATTGGCCATTGTACAAAGAATTGTGCTTCTATTGGCCATCACTTTAATAACATCTAATGATTATTTCTCCCTCTTTCAGCCTCTGAGGTTTCCCGGCACTTTATTGATTAGAGCTTGTGACAGAATTCTGATTATAATTAAAAATCATCAATGGGCAAAGAGAATGCAGTTCTACTTAGCAATAAACTGGATAATCACTAGGTTAGGTGATGTGACCACAAAATATTTCCAATAGTACCAGGTAGAGAATAATTGAAAGTCACTTGATGAGTCACAATTCAGTAGGACTTTACTGAATCGTAGATAAAGGCTTTTGTGTCCTAAGTAAATATGTAGTGTTATTGCTCTAAATCAAACTCTTTCACACCCAGGGTTCCTGATTACCAGAGTGGACCAATTTTTGAGATTTTTGGCCTGAAGGTGGCAATATACCCCTCCAGGATTTACTGAAAAAATGCAACACTAGGTCTGATAATGGGACAGGCAAGTGTATAGAACAGGACAAAGAGGGAGAGGACCTCCTTTGGCGGTTCCTGGTAGTGCATGTGCTTCTGGAGGCATGACCTTGAGGTCAGTCCAGCATTCACCTATTATCTGTACCCAGTTGTGCACGTTACAGAAACAGGAGCTGATTTCCAGAAGAGACAATGTGACATGGCTGCTATGAAACTCTCCAGTGGAGCTAAGATCAAGTAAGATAGAAGTAGAAAGAAAAACTACAAGGCTGTTTTTAGTTAGGGAGGACAAGAATAAGCATCAGTCCAAATACTTGGATTTGGAACATGAACATCTCCAGAAGGGCTCTGACCAAATTCAGCTACAAATTTAGTTGATAAACTGATATTTACACCTCTAAGTAAATGGAAACAATCTAGTTCAATGAGAAGGAGTGGATAAAGAGTCTAGAGACTTGAACTCTTTTTCTCACACCTGCTGCTTTATGATGTGAGAGCTTCTTTCTCTACTCATTAACTTTGTCCATAATAAGTACCCACATCTGAGAAGATAAATCTTGGGTACCACAATGTGTACTAGATCTTTTATACCAAACAGTTATTTTTCTTTCATATATTTCAAAGGCTGCATTTTAAGAGCTGGAAGCTCTAAATATTCTCCACCCTTTCATCCAGAGCTCCACACAAACAGATTTATAAGATGCACTGGGAATTGCTAAATGGCTTCAGCTTTGTCATAATATGCCGAAAAGCTCATCTACATTCCTTCTGGTTGTTAAACTTGCATCAAGCTCAATTGTTAAACAATTATGAGGGAAAATGGTGCTCTTAATTTTATGGCCTGTCTACAGTACTGTATGTCCTCTCCAGTTTGGAGGATGCTCTAGGTAAGTCTGTGGAACGGGGCTGAGGGAATCCCATTTTTCTCACAATACATGCAACCGCTCTGGGAAATTACATTGGGTGCATTCATCTGAATCACCCTTCAAATCAGTCACCTTGACATAGCTCAACTTTGTGCTTCAGCTTAAAAACTGCACAAGATGATTTCTTAAAAGGTAGGATGGTTGTCTTTTGTTGTGAGGAAGTTAAATGTATGGGACCTGCTATCAGTCTTCATATAGCCTTTGTGAGCTTGCATGAATTATTTAGAGAGTCATTTTCAGGCATGTAAAAAGGAGTCAGTAGCCTAGTTAATTTTAAGTTACTTTATCCTTGCTCTTTGCATGCATTGACTGGAATCCTGGTATCCCTTATGCTTTCAACTTGCTTCTTCCCTTCTACCTTTGGTGTGTCCAACTCACTTGGAGTGCAACAGCCATAACCCAGGAGCCATCCTGTGCCATCAGCCCAGCAGCAGAGCCTCCCTGATCTTGTAGGAGTCTCTACCTGTTGGAACTGTAAAAAGTTACTCACCATCATTATACTCTTCCTCATCATCGTAAATACATGGATGAAAAATGTCTGTGTAATGCAGAGCTACACAGTAGGATACTTACACCTTTTCATCGTTATTTGTATATACAAAAGTGCAATCATTGTCTGTTTTCTCAGGTTCTGCATAATCAGCTAATCACCTTTTTCCTGGTTTAGACTGCTTAACATGCAATTAGGTATGAAGAGCACTGTATTTCTTTGCTATTGCAGCATCTTGGAAGTGCTTCACTAAGGAATTTCTAGTCCTGGTAACTGGCCTATGTGTGCATATGGGCTTGAAATCCACCTCCAGGGGCCTCCTCTTTGCCCAGGCAAGGGGGAGAAGGAGTAATGTGCAAGTACTTCTTCTCGAATGGTTGCTGCACTCTGCTGGTCAGCCGTGACATGCCATAGAAACCTTGTGTTTATTTGGAGGGCAAGGCAGTAAGGATATGTGTGCAAATGTACGCAGGGGAATAGAGTAAGCAGCACCAGTTCTTCCCCATATATATTACTAGGAACCATTTAGTTTTCTGTAGAGTGAAAATTTACTATGAGGGTTTGGGGCTGAGTCTGTGGATCCAGCTGAGAAGGCAGGTACTCCATGTCCTGTGGCAACAGAAAGGGTGCCCCAGTAAGGAATGCTTCAGACAGAGCATTGCACTTGCATCTATCCAAGATAAAAGTCATGAAGTTCACAAACAAGTGAATGGCAGGAGAGCCACACTCAATGCGTGACTGTTTGGGGTAACTGATAGGAGTCAGCAGAGTGGTCACATAGGAGAAAACTGCCTCCCTGTTTATGTAACCGAGAGATGGAAATTGTGTAAAAGAGGAAAAAAGTCAAACAACACCAAACATCCCATTTCTCACTTCATTTCCCAAAATAAATACTAGCTTAAAATCTCCCACATTAGACAACTCCACATTTCTTTAGGTAGTATTTGGATGTTTGGAAATTTCTCGTCTTAGTTGATTCCATGTCGTACTTCTTATGTTACAGCTCAAACTAGGAACATGGACAATGTCTTTCTGTTTTTCATGGCAAAGCTGCATATGACTGATGCTAAGTTTTACCAATAGCTGACACAGTACTATCAATTAATGTTTGCTGTGTCTATAGGCTCCTGCTGACTTGAACATGTTGGCTACTATGTATGCTGTGGAGCTGCTTGCCTCCAATTAGAATGCATGTTGAGAGGACAAAGTTTGAATATGATGGGTCAGCAGTGGCTATTCCTCAGACTTCTAAATGCTGAGCAGACGTAAGACTGTACCACTGAATTATCATTTGCCAATATTGTGTAGTCTTACACAGTGATACTAAACATCTGTGGTGCACTATCTACACTGCTGGTTCTTCCGGAGAAGACATTTTTGCCTCTATCTGTTCTTCCTGTGCTCTGAGGAGGTCAGGTATGATCTAGTCCAGTCCAAAATCAGTGAAGCTGCACTAGTCCTGCAGTACACCTGAAGCAATAAGGACAGCTAGACAGACACCAAAGAGGGCAGTTCATCACAGCTGTCCTAGATCATTACCTTGGGACTAGCTTTGTGTTGCAATTTTTATTCCCAAACTTCTGCTGCCCACATGTCAGAACAGTGCTTTGGCTCTTTTTGTCTAGAAACAGTGTTCATATTCCAGATCAGACCAGAGCATATTTCTCATGTTGGTTTTACTAACTCTAAAATGGACAGTGATCTTTATTAGACGCAGCACAAAAGTTACAATTGTAAAATCATAGAAGATGTACAAAATATTGCTGAATGCAAATGCCATGTATAGCCTTTTGTACTGCCAGACACCTCAAAACGTGCTTGCAACACTTCTTCCTGTACTTACAGAGTTTTCACTTGAGGACAAACCAAAGGGTTTCTTAGATGCTGTCTTTGCTGTAAAGCAGTTTTATCTACCCCTTCACCAACATATCACACTTTCTTTGCATATATGTTCTCACTGATGATGCAGAATGCCTCTGAAGGATGGTACTTGCTGCTTGATTCATAAAATCATAGAATCATATAATGGTTTGGGTTGGAAGGGACCTTCAAAGGTCATCTAGTCCAACCCCTCTGCAATGAGCAGGGTCATCTTCAACATTGGTTCTCATGTGTCATGGTCAGGATCAGGTCAGATTGCTCACTCTTGAGTTGCTGTAGTCAACAGCATGCTCCTTCCCAAATAGCAAGCCTCATCACTCTGAAGGAGTAGAGATTTGCACTATTACTTACATTGTTCAGCAAGTGCCTGTAAGAGTGCTTATATTCTCCATTAAAAAGTCAAGCAGTAACAGCAAGTCAAGTATAAAAAGAGTGGAAGAGCACACAGGGAAAGGAGTCGGGATATAGTCTACAAGTTTCATGTTGAATAAAGTGTTGACGCCCTGTCTAGCCTGAAGTCAGCAGGACTCTACATGAATTTGTCTACACAAAAATCTGTGCAGCATCAAGGACAAGAAACAAGAGTGACAAGAACATCCTGAATGCACAGCTTAGTTAGGAAGGCTGCAGTGCACCTTCTTTAGATTCTCTTTTTCTGTCTTATTTTCTGGATGGTGGAAGGGATTGAAGATCTACAACATAATTGCATGTCACTACAAATACCAAGTCTTATTAGCAATGAGTCTGACTCTGAACTCCCATGCTTGAAAGTCTGGGCTGTGTTTTTTTCACTAGCCCTGGCATATCTAAATCTTAGTGCAAATTAGATGAAGAATATAAAATAAATCTGAAACCCAGGAATCATTCCACTGAAAACTAACAGAACTGCAACTCAGGTGAGATTTGGGAGATCTTTTTTTCCGGCAAACAGATAAATATTTGGCAGAGCTAAGTATATTTTCATTATTAAAGCAAGGTAGTTTAGTCTATATGCCCATGTGTGTACGTCACTTGAAATTAAAGGTAGGTCAATTTACCCATAAATAATCTGGCTGGTCAGTGAACCACGGGGGCTGGCATTTCCCAGATGCCACAAATGTTTTCCCATTCACTTCACTTTCATTTTATTTAAAATAAACTATTTGGCATTTAAAATGACTGGGGTTATTGCAGCTGGAAAAAAAATACACTTGGGAGTGTAACGTCCTTTCCCTATTCTTGTTTCTCATACAGCCTGTAAAAGGACGTGTTTTGATTGATATAAACGATTATGACACACAGGAAGAAAAACATGTTAGGAACTGATCAAGGTGCATTGTTGCTGACTGTTCACCCATTACTCTAATATATCGAGCGAACATGTAGTCTTGATATTGCAATACAGTCTTATACATTTAAGCCTGATATAATCCTACCAAAACCAGTGTAAAAATTTCTATTTTTGAGGGTGTTGAATCAGGCTCTAATGAAATTGTAAAAGCTCCCCATTTGTTTAAAATATGCTCAGAAGCAAGTCAAAACAAGAGGTTTCCCTAAACCCTTTACAAAAGGCCTTCTGAGCAGCCTAGATGAAGTCAAAACTCTGCACAGCCACTTCCCTTTGTGGTCTCTAATAATAATATATTTGTGAATAATCCATAATTAAATGAGAAGAGCATAACATTAATTATTTCACTAGATTGTTAATCAGCAGGGTATTCTATGCCCCCTCTTCCTAGTAGCTAACCTGTCAGGGTCTAATAATTGTTGCCATGAACGAGGTTGGGTTAAGGTCCCCGAGGAATGCCAATTCTCTTGTTCCATTAGTGAGAGCACATATAGATCATTTTCAGTACTAATCTCGGGCTAAAATCAATTATGTCTCTTGTATTTAAAAATTAAATTGACTCGCCATGGGAGTAGGATAAAGGGAAAAAATACATTCCTCCTATTATGTGTAATTACAATTGTAAAACATTTTCCTTCGAAATGTAATTGCTGCCTATAGAGACTGAAGCGGGAGAGCTTAAACTGTTTAGCTGACACATTCAGTTGTCTTTCAGGTTTTTCCTTTGGATTATTTAATGTGCTGAAACAGTCTTAAAGACTTCTCGACTTTTAAAGGCTCTCAGAAACAGTTCAGGGTTTAAGAAAAACAAAAAGAAGACTGGACAGTGAATTAATTCTGTCATCTTATTAAAAAACATGATGAAAATTATTTATTCTTATAGATGCTTTACTCTTTTAGGAAGAAAAATGATCAACCAACCATAATCTTAAAGTTTCCATTTTCCTAAAAACTGTATAGCTTGCTGCCTATGTCTGGCTTTTCTTTTCATTATTGGGTTCTTATGAGACCTTCAAGAGTAGTTAATCAATGTTATGCAATATATATGACCTGCCATTCAGGGACAAGGCTTTGAAGGTCACCAGGGAGTGTAATATAGGTCCTTTCCTCTGCTGGGCAGCAATACACTGAAGATCACATTGTTCTACAGGATAGTTGAGTAAGGTATGGCTTAGATACTCAACAACTTAGGTGCCATGCAAGTCTGGGGTCAGGCTGCAGTCCTAAAACGTTCTTTATCGGAAGTTTTTGGTTCTCTGCAGTCTTTCATGTTGACCATTAGTACCGGGTCTGTGCATCAACCATTTGTATATGCTAAAGAATAAGTTTCATATAGCATAAGAAATTGCTGATGAGGAAATTGATCTTCCTTATTTACAGATATATATAGATCTGTGAAGGAATCCTGAGTAGTAACAGTGTAAAAATAACCTGTATCACCTGTCACACTAATCACATACTAAGAAACTGCTTATAAAAGATTTGTAAATTATCAGTGTCTTCCATAAATCAGTTGAAAAATAGGAATATGCTTTTGAGGAGAACAGTATCCCTATGTTCATTGACAATTTTCAAACTCTCATTGTTTTTGCCAGCTTTAGAAACCCTTGAAGAATAGGATGAATTGTTTGCAGGAGCATACACAATAAATGTCTCTGGTTTACATTTTGTTTCTTATAGTATTATTCATCAAGTCTAGTTATATGCATATTATGGATATGAATAGTTATCTGTATAGTTACAAGCACCTTCCAGGATGATGGTTTCTGGACAGCTTATTATTCATGTGGTTTATTTGCCATGTTTAGAAGTAACCTCTGACCTGTGGATTCTATAACGATTGATTAGTCATTTATTAAGATATCTAAGAATCCATTATTCATCCTTCATAAATTATTTATAAATGTACTTCTAATTTGATGCATGACTGCTATATTTAGAGTACATAAATAAGTCAAGAAAGGCTAACTCCTGCAGTGTCCTAGCATTGATAAGGATTGTATCAATAACCAAGTACAAATCCAATGGGAAATTCAGTTTAAATGAATATTTAGTATTGAAACAATGACAAATTTCACTTCAGTTCTTGCAAACCAATCAGATAACTTATTTTAAATGTTTTTTAAATTATAGAAGTCCATCATTTCTATCACCCTGAGCAGAATGAAACACTAACCTTTGATTTGTGTGAAATTAATTCTATGTTTTCCAGGGAGTGGCAAATGCTATTTCTTCACGAATTTTCTACACAGACATGGCAAGGTATTTACATTTTTCATAGCTGTGTGAAAAGGCTGAACTGAATCACAAGCATGCTGAAAATCCATGGGTGGTTTGACTTCAGCCTGGTTTAATAAACTCAATTTTTTGAGGCTCATGAAGGATTAATGGATGTGAGATGGAAATGGCTGTGCCGCTGGGAAGCCAACAAACTTCTTGGCGTTCATCTGATTTTTGTTCTGTCATGTCCTGTCTTATCTTATCCTATTCTGATTCATCACGTAGTGCCTGAGTCAAAAAACTACTTATTTATCGAAGTTGATTTCTCACTGTATCAGACAAAAAACTTTTAGCAATTTTTTTGTTAATTTCTGTTTTATAAAAATATACCCATTTCCATTTAACTTTTCAGAGCAGAGGAAATCTAAGATCCAAGAAACACTCCTGGCACTTGGAGTAAAAGGGGATGAGGTGGGCACTGGTCTTTCTGAGGTCATTATGTAAACTGGTACCCAAAGGTAGAGGTTGTGAAGTACTGACCACACCTCTTAGAGAAGCTGGGTCAGACCATGAGACCATCCCAAAGGTAAAGATCAAAACACTGAACCGCATTGCATATTGTGCGGCAAGCCCACACAGGGAGTCTAGTGAACTCACCATTTCTTAAATTCTGATCTAACCGGAATTACCTAAAAAACGGGAGAGAACTGGACATATTGTGATAATTTACTTCAGCTGAGAAGTAATTAACATTATAAACAATGGAAGTAATGACACATACTCTGTAAAAATAGCAAATGAAAACAAGTGGACGTGATTGTCTGGCACACCCAGCTTCCAAGCTGGGGTGATTTTCTCTGCATATGTGTATTTTTAAGTGACTGAGTTGAATAGTATCCGTTCCTGTGTGGGTTTTTTTCAAAGTATATACAGAAATACCCTTTTTCTCTTGGGCAAAAACTAAGAATGATCCTCTCTTCATTCCTTTCATCTCTGCCACACCAACACTCATGAGTGAGAGTCAGCACTGGGACTTTTACTAGCTCTGGCATCATCAAAAATTGTGTGGTTGGTAATTTGAATAGTTTGTCCTTCATTATACAGTGCAAACTAAATAAAAGTACTGGGCTTACAGAACATGATCTGGGATACGATTCAAGGGCAAGAAAAATCTATGTTACTGATGAAAATAAAAAAAAAATGTGTGACGTTCAGATCACAGAATGACTACATGGAATTAAGGGAAAAAGTGTTTTAATGCAGCAGACATCAAACTCCAGCAACACTATTTTTTACAGACCAGATGCTCAGCTTGTTGAATTATAAGAGTGTTGGTGACTTTAGGTGAAGATCTGCCCCAGTAAAAAAGTCATTTCTGACTATAAAACTTTGCCTCATATGATGCTGTTCAATCCTCTGAAAAGATTTTCTTTGTCTATAAAACCGTCCATTAGGAAGTGTTTCTGGGGCTGAAGTTCAGATGTTATTGTAAACAAGTATTATTCTGAATTTTCACAGTGACAAAGGTGTTGCAAAGCCCAGTAGAAATAAGAAAGCATCATCATTGCTTGAAAATCTACATTTTACTCCAGAAGGTGGATGCTAGAAGGCTCAACAGAACCACATTTTGTGCTACGTTCTTTCCCTGACTGCGCCCATTAATGAGATATAACTTGTGAAAAATCAGGAGGAGCAGAGAAGAGGCCAAATATAGAAAGGCAGCGAAAAGTGAGAGACCCTCTCCCCCTTCACCCAGAGGTGACCAGTCTATTTCAAGTCTGATCTACCTGGGCTTGCGAGACAATGGGGAATATCGTACCGCCTCTGCATTCTCTGCAGATAACTATCACTCTCCATTACTGTCAATACGCAGGTGCCAAAACAGATATTGCACAAATACAAGCTTTAGAAATGCAGGCAGACAGACAGTAAGAATATAACACTATTTGTCAGCAGTAAGCCATTTTAAAACTCGTAAGGTTTAAACAATTATTTTAAATCCCTTCTTGGTATAACTGATGCATAGAATAATGAAAGGGAAAGAGTGAGTGTACCTGGGTGTTTTTCATGGATCATTTCCTTTTGCTCACCCTCAACACAGAAACAAGAAGCATCATGTCCCGGTGACATCTGACTCCCTCGCTATCTTTAAATGCTTCCCCAGATAATACATTATTGTGTTTGTAGCATCTTCCCTGTGGTTCCCACAGCAGCTTCAAAAACACTCTGGTTTGTTGACACAACAAATGAGCCTGAGACATTGTGACAAAGGACACCCTTCCCCAGAGTTTTCACGTAGAAGGGGCCACTGTGGTAACCATAAACGTGCTGTTTAAAGCAGAGGCAGAAGGAAGATAAGAAAGCTGGGCAATTTGATCGGCTACACACAGGGACTCAGAATCTTATTTGACTGGAAAATATCTGATTGACCTTGAACCTGAAACAACTTGTCGGGGGATCTGTTGGTTCGATTGCTCTCTGTCAGGTCCTCGGCTAGCAGCACACTGTTTCTCCCTTTCAGATTTCATCTTCGAAACACCAGGCTGATGGGAGTGTGAGAGCACTGGGCCAGGGCAACGAGGACTGCATCTTCGGATAGGAGGAGAGTGTATTTACAAGGATTTTTTGCATTTCCTTTTATGCAAAATCTAGTGACACCTACTGAATCAAAACATATGCAAGATCTGAAAAGGGGGTTAAAAAAATCTCAAAAGAAGTGTTGTGGCAAAAGGTGGTCAGGCCTAATGTAAGTGGATTTAAATGAATAAGCAACTAATATAAAGATATTTATGATTAGAGAACAATGCACAGAGCTAGATACAGGTTCAGTCAGTTAACTTGGGGACAGATTCTGAAGTGTTATTCACAATATACAATGCATTACTGTGTGAATGATCTTGATTTTTATGAGATTATGAGATTATTTATGCATTAAAATACTTACCGGTAACATCATATGGCTATTGGGTACTTCAGGTGGTCCCTTTCATCCCCGCCAAAGTAAGAATATTCATATGTCATTCCTGTGGTCTGAGTAACCCACTCTTAAAGATTTTTAGTATGGGAAACTCCAAAATTTCCAAGACAGTCTCTTCCACTGCTTTGTTATCTTCATTGATGCAAGTTTCCTTAACTCCCATTTTAACTTCTTCTTGCTGAAATTATCTATTGCCTTACCTGCCAGGAACATCAAGAACAGATTGTTCCCTCTTCCTCAGCAGCAGTCTGCTAAAAATGTGTAGACTACTATCAGCAGCACCCCTAGGCTATCTTCTCTAGACTAAACAACCTGAATACATTCAGTCTTTCTGCTTAGGTCATTTTGCTTCACCTCTTCTGACCTCTCTTCTTATTTATCTTTTCTGAATTCACTATACCCAGACCATACCTTTCTTGAAGTGTTATGTTCAAAACTGCTTCCACCACAATATTGCAGTGATGTTTTAAGAGTCTGGAGATGACAGAAGACGTCCTATCAGTAAGCACTATTAATAACATTTATTTTTGATTATTACAAACTACCCTTATGACATATAGAGCTGATTAATCCACACCAAAGAAAGTAAGTTACATTATCTTGCTCAAAGACCAAGGCAGCTACACAATGCCGACCGGTTCTTTCAAAGGTATAAACTAGTTTAATTCTACCGACTTGAAATAAAACTCAAGTCCATCCACTAAGCAATTCCTTCAAATCCATTTCATTTTTTAAAATGGCACAACCGCACAGTAACATGCCCAATTGCCCCCAGTGACAGTAAGGAGAACGTAGTGGACTTAGACAGCCATCCTTCAAATGTTTGAAGATAGGGAAGGTGAGACTTACTTTCAGTCATTGCTTTTGTGTTTTGCTAGTGGTGTTGCAGAGTAGGAGAAAATAACTTGGCACAGTCCCTTGCCACTTCCATGCACTGTAACAAATTTGCCTGCCTAATACCAGCCCTTTGGTTTTCTCTGCTGTTTGTCCCAGGCATTTTGGAAGCCAAGAAACTCTTAGGAGATGAGACTCAGAGTTAAGTTACTATATCTTAACTATTACCAGACATCAGGTGAGCAACAATCCATGTTCATACTCTTACATTGCAGCAGATAGGAGGTAATTTGATTTACCACATAAGGGAAGGGGTTAACCCCAGCTGAAGAATTTTAAATTTATTGATGTTAAAGCCTGCATATAAGAAGATACTGCTGCTTAGGTGACAAGTTTAAATTACAGAGTGAGGATCCTTTAAACTGAAGCAACTTTATCAAAAGTCTGAGACAAAAGAAGATTGTATTTCCTGAAGATATTCTTCCCCAGTATTTTTGATGGTTCACAGGAAACAGCTAAAACATAATAGCAGCCCAATTACCAAATGAATTTTGGTATTAAAAGACCCAGCATTAATGATGGTTAGTTACAATACCTCCCACTTACTAACATCATAACTGTGACATGTCCTCGTCTTAAATTCAGATATCATCAAAAGGAATACTGTCATCTACTCTTTTCTTAATAGGGTAAATTGTGGAGGCAAGTCAAGCCAATATTATCTCTGAAAGCTGGTATAGCTTTCCTGTCTAAAGAGGATGTCTGGCGCCCGATGCTTTCATGACCTGTTTTCAAACAGGTATGAGAAAGGGACTGCACCTATGAAAATTACTTTTGAGGGGAGGTAAAAGTGAAAAGGTAAGAAAACTTCTTTCTCCATCTGAAAGTAGTTCAAGAGATTTCCTGTGGGATGTCTAACCACCTGTCTCCAGATATGGTGGTTCATGTTTTCCTCTTGAAAAAGCAGTTGGTCAAGAGGTGTCCAATAGCATGTGATTAATGACCTACAAGATGAAAGTTGTCTGACGAATTTTCAACCTTTTAAAAATGTATAGAAAGAAGGGAAAAAACCACCATTCCTATCCTGCCCTGCTGTAGTCTAACAAAGTGTGGGACCAGAAAGCAGTTGCATTTGAAGAATATTCTTTCTCTAAGAAATTTTTATGGGGAACTTGAGTTTAACAGAATGTTCACTTGTTCAAGGACTAGTGTGACTGCTATTTCAGCACTATATGTGACTTCTAAGAAACAAGCTATGTGAGCATTGCATTTCTCAAAAGTCCCCTTACAGTAGGACGTTGCTATGGCAGTACTGGCAGTAAACCAGTGGAGTAGAGACCAGTGCTAGCCATTGAGCAGAGCATTGCAGTTACAGTTACATGTAAGTTATGGGAATCAAACCTTCTACTACAAACCTGTGATCTTTTGAAGGTGTAGCTGCACTGGAAAGGGTACACTTTGCCTCTGGAAGCTACAGAGACAGGCTTCCAGGCAAGGCCTGCTGGGATTTCTGTGTGTGAATTACAGCAGAGATGGAGAAGTTATACAGAGACCAAGAGACTTTAGAAATATGAGCAGGAAACAGTGAGATGAGATTCAGTCTGGAACAGTGGAAAAAAACCCATCATCTAATGCCTCTGGAGAGAGGTGTGGAAAGAGGTAACCTGAAACAGGCATTCAGTAAATGGAAGACATGATATTTAGGTTGCAATAACAGTGAAGGAAACCTGTGGGGTGACAATGAGCCATTTCTCTGGTAGTAAAAGACAGGCAAAGGAAGCAACGGAGAATGTGAACATGCTTTTGGGGAGTCCTGCAAGGAAACGTGACATTATGACCCAGGGAGGAGGCACAACTCTTGTGTCACTCAGCCACACTGGAATAATAATGACCCAAAGATGTTGTTACAATAAAAAGAATGAAGAGAAATGGTTGTTTTCAACAAAAATGATTGAAAAGCAGAAAGTGACTGAGGAAGAAGTGTCTGATGAGACAATCAAGAAGCAAGAGGGGGAATAATAATTGCTTGCACAACGTGGGAAGCTGTTGATACTGTGAAGGAAGGAGAATTATTAAGGATGGTCTAGGGGCGCTAGGCAGGAGAAACAGAAGAAACTAACCAGAGAAAAAAACTAGGCTGAATTAAGTAATTAACAGTTCTTAATAGAGAAGTCTATTAGACAAAAAAATGTTCTCCTGAGAGGTATAGCTGTAAGCTCTTTAGTGCAGGCACCATGACTGCTTATATGTTTGCATTGCACCTAGCACAGTCGGGATCCTGATCCTTATTTGATCCTGTGGGTTCTGCTGCAATAGAAATAACAAACAGCAATAATTATGTAATGTGGTACAGCCATAAGGGATACGTGCTTAGGCTGAATTCTCCTCTTAGTTACAGTCTGCTGAGGTCAATGGGATTATTCAGATACAAGCTAGTGGTGTTAACAGGACAATTTGGCCTGGTTCATCTGCAAAAATAGAATATGATTGGTTTCTGCTCCCAAAACTACCTACTTATTATTTGTTGTAGAGCCGTGCAGGCTAGACATTTTCCAGCTACACAAGGGGGAATGTTTCATCCCCAAAGAACTCATGTCGTAGGGCAGAGTGGTAGATGCGCAGAGCCAGGGACAGGAACACCGGCGGGTATTTCTTCAGAGCAACAAAATTTGCTAGAAGCTGCAAAGTAGAAATCCGCCCCTTCAGGACTGGTGTTCGGGGAGTGAGAGTGCAGCCTTTCCTCCCCCGTCACTTGCATTTCAAGTAAATTCTTGTTCAGTGTTTGATTCTCCAACAGACAGGAGTGAATTTAGAGAGCAGATCCTGAGATAAATCATGCCAACCCTGCAGAAACAAGGACACTGGAGAACATGCAGACCAGAGCCCCTGGCAGTGCTGTAGCTTGGGAGTGGTGGGTTGGGGGCATTTCTGTAGGTTACATGGAGATGATAGCCTTCACTGACAATAACATGGTACTTTCCTGTCTATAGTGCTGGGGTGTTGCCTTGTTTTTCTGAGTGGACCGCAGTATTATTATTATTATTATTACTATTATTATTATTACTATTTTAATGGCTGAAAGCTAAGAAGAACTGGGGCTTGTCAGAAAATTGAGCAATTGATGAGAAAGCAATTGAGGACAGCAGTCCAATTCTAATAATTTCCTGTCTTGCTTTGCTGGTACTGGGGTGTACTTTAGCAAAATGACTGAAATAAGTGATGCATTTTCAGTCAGCTTTATCCCTGACTCTTGTGCATCTGAGAAAGACCCAGCAGTGGGTTTGGCAGATAAAGTGGAAAGCAAGACAGGAACTACCATTATGAAATGCAAAAAGTCAATTTGAATGTCAACAGCAAAGGCAGGGGATACAAGCTTTAAAGAGCTCCAGTTTGAGAAAATGAGGGCACCACATTGTGTATCCCTGACTAACTACTCATGTTTCAAGCTTTAGAAGAATGCCACATTTAGATGCTTTTTCATTACACATTGATTGTCATTATTTTAGACCACAGGACTCCCCAAGCTTTTTGCAGACGCTACATAGGTCAGCAGCAAATGCTGCCCAAAACCATGAAGTCTGTGAACATCCAAACTTAATTGCATAAGTTTTCTCATTTCGATGGGACAAAACTGCACTTTGTCACTATTTGGGGAGAAAGTTCAGCTGCGGTACAGTATTATATAATACCCTTCTCTTCTGAAACTTGTTTTAATGGGAAAATTGCTGTACAAAAAGGAAAGGAGAATTGTTATCTCACTTTTTGAGGCTGTAAAATCAGTGAATGGAGAGATGAAGTAACTTGCCTAGATTATAGGAGCCATGGGACACTGCTACCACTTGTCTTCACTGTTTTTGATAAATCGCCAGAAAGAAAAGAAAAAATAATGAACAAGAAGTGGGGCTAAGGTTGATCACTAAAGCCTATGAAGTTCTCTGCATCTCATTTAGCTCAATTAATGTCGTGATACTGGAGCGATGCAACACACTTAGTGACCTGCCTTGGCAGGAGACAAATGCATACAGTTCATTGATTAAACACAGTGGTTTTACCATTAATGCTGAAACCAAGACCAAAGTGTCCATCTTTATTCCTGACTGGGAGGTAATGCTCTGGCTCCTGGGTTTCCAAATCAGTTGCCACATGACCATAAATAAGTAGTTTATACTTTTTTTTGTCTCTGTTTACCTGTATGTCCCACAGGGACCCTTCCCATGAGGTGCTGCCGCTCGGTAACTTTCAAGCTCTAATTTCTCTCCTCACACCAGTCCTGTGTTTCCATCATTTTCTCTCACTGCCTGAGCAAAACAGACACTGTAGAGGTATGATTCATCCACATTTGAGATGTCTGTTTTAGGATGAGGTGAATCATGCTTGTTTCTTTCCATTGACTATAAAGAGAGACAAGGGTGACTAATCGAGATGTAGATGTCTGTAGTGCAGACATCTAATGTTAGGTGAGATGAATCCCACTCTCAGAGCCAGCTCAAGTCTGACAGAAATGGTGACAGCCAGCTGGGTCCAGCAGAGCTTTGGCTTTGGCACAGCACTACATGAAAGCATATTGCTTCCAAGGCTATTTCAAGACCAGATAGCCACCTTCTCACAGTGCTCAGAGCCCAAGTTAATTAACACGGAGAACACAAGCTGGCCCCATGCAGAACTAGGGTATGTCTGCATGTTTCTCTTTAATTAAGTAGTTCTGGGGAGTTTGGTACAGAGGCAAGGCGTAGTAACTTAGGTTTAACGTGATCTTTGTGCTCAAGCATAGCATTGACCTTGCTGTGCTTGAGCTGGCTCCATGCAGAGCTTCTTGTGGATGTCTTCTTTCCATGTTTCTAAAGCAACAGTGATGCTCTATGCATTTCCACAACAAAACGTCTGTGTTAGTCACCCTCGCTTCTTGAATCTGTAGAAAGTTGATGGAACTGGATTTGTGGCAACCAGCTTAGGTCCGGAGGTGTTAATGTTTTTAATGTCTATTTTCTCTGTTGTCTATATTATGGCAGACCCTACTACTTGGAGTACCTGTCTGAACAGGCTGAATGATCCATTTTTATGACCACCTCACTGCATATGAAAAAATACCATGGATAATTCAGTTAGTCACAAACAGTATATTACTTTCTACATGGAACCCAAGAAAACTTAAAGTAGACCCTTTGGGTCTGGAATAAAATTACTGAGCTTGTGTCATGACTGAGCAATAGTAATAGTCATATCTGATCTTTTCTTAGAGTCCACAGACTTGTTAGCTGGACTAAAGACTTGCAAAACGTGCTGGAAGTGATCATGGCCTTGTTTTCCCAATTCTGTAGTTAATTCGTTAATAACTTTCCCATCTTACCTGTACATCATTTAGTGCTGAAAGTGGGCAAGTTGAACTCTCAGCGATGCCAGAGCATCACTGAATTGTCTAAGAGCAAATCCTACTTCCATTTCCAGAGAACTTCATCTGGCTCCTGAAATTCTCTCTGCCATGACACCCCATCCTCAATCAAGCTTTTGAGGGAGCTGCAAAATCCACAGATAAAATTTACAAGGAAAAAACCCCAAAACATTACAAAACTATTCTAATTCATATGAAATACATACCCCTATCCTCAGCAACAGTAAATCCCTATTCTCAACGATCACTCTGTGGAGGTTATTTTCCTCCATACTTTCCAGCAATGTTACTGCTCAAACAAATAACTCGCCCAAGATTGAACACTGAATTTTGAATAGGTGATAGAACCAAAATCTCCCTCATGTACTCTGTTCTGAAAAATCTTGATTGTTAATTGTACCATAAATATGTCAAAAAATGTGCCAAAAAATAGCATGAATAATGTTTCACTTTTGCTGACATTTTTATATGAACTGGCTGTTGAAAAGCCCAAACCTACAAAGCTTAATTTTCTTAGGTATTTATCCAAAAACTTTCGGAGAGGGTTGGTCAGCCAAGATGTATCTTCTCTTCTCCCCCCTTATTTGTTAAGTTTGTGAGCAAAACAGAGGACAAATTGTGTTTTCAATAGAAATAATATTTAAATAAAATATTTTATTCCTATAGAAAGCTCTGTCTTAAAGAAAAACACATTTTTCACTGAAAGCAACATTTCAAATGAAAATAAACACAGAATAGATGTGTTGTTACACAGAGTTAAGTCTAAGCACAGGAGAAGATGAATGATTGCTTTTGTAGCATGAGGGGAAGAACTGAAAGACCAACAAGGGAGGCAGAATAGTAATCAATGGAAGCGATGACTAAGCCAGTTTTATTTCTAGCAACAGAGGTAGAGGGAAAAACAAAGACACATTTAGGAGATATTAAACAGGCATAAGTGACAGGATTTGGAGTCTGAATATGGAGTTCTTCCTTAAGAACAAACTAGCTTTTGAATTAAATCGTCCATCAGCGTGGTGTCTTCAAAAGGAAATGAAGCAAAAGTTGCTTCATATGCATCTTCCCACTAACAAAATTATAGAACATTACAATCCAGGAAACAGATCGTCCGCTGACAGATCAGTTACGAGGGGAGTTTCCAATAGCACTATGGTCAAGGAAAGAATTAAAACATATGCTTAACTTCATCCATCCATCACAGAAACAGAACTAAATAACCCTCAGTGTGATAGTAACTTAGTCGCTTCCGAATTTTAATGTATTTATTCTTGCCACCATGAAGTTGCAAGTGCTATTTATTATCCCTGATTTACAGGAGGGAGCTTAAACACATTTAGAGTAGGTTTCTAATTCCCCTGGAGTTCAGTTCTTTTGAGGATCTGGGGCTATAGATCTGCACAGTGCAATGAAGCACAGTACAGAGAGATCTGAATCACTGCCAACTGAGCCTGCTTGTGAGCAGGGCTTATTAGCGTGGGCACAGCACCATCCTAATGCTGTGATGTTGCTTCCAGCCCTGAAATAGAGCTCCTGCATCGCGTGGCATTGGGTTTTTTTTTTTCATGGGCACACCAGCTCAGAGTAATGCTAGCTTGGAGAGTGCTGTGCTCTGTTAAGCAGTGTAGATTTAAATATCTTTGCATTGGTCACCCATCAGTTCCCCAGCATACAGCAAGACTGAATCCAGTTTTATAACTCCGACACCGTTATCCTAATGCATGGACTACTTGTCTCTAAGGAGCTGCATAGATAGTTCCTTTGGCTTTATCAGGCTTATCTGTATATTTGCTTAGAGATAAGCACATTCTCAGATGCTTCCTAGAACTGGGGCTGAGACATTACTACAGATTCCTGGGAAACAGAAAATAATACTTGCTGAATTTCTAGACAAATGGCATTCTCAATGCCACTAAAAAAAAAAAAAAAAAGAAAAAAAAACATTTTCTGTTCTCCTTTCTTTAAAACTTGTGAATAAGTCTAGACAGGGATTCTAGAAAACCATTTCAGCTGAGAACAAGACATTAGCCAGGAGTCAAACTTCACATTGCAGCCCTTAGTAATCAACAACTGACTTGAGCATTAACGAACTAACTTTTCCATTAGGTAACAGCCAATAGATTCCTGCAGTCTTATATTGTCTCTGTGTTCCAATGTCCTACTTTTCTCCAACTGCTAATTTAAAATGCTTTTCACTGTTGCAAAGAGCGTAGTTAACTGCTAAAGAACAATTTTATTGCCCTAAAACAGTAATATATTTGCATTCATTACTATGAGTCTTAAAACCTATTACTGATATAAAAGAGAGGATAACAACATGAAGGGTTTGAAGGGCAGTAGATAATAGTCTGAAAAGGGCTCTGAAATGCCTGAAGTATCAGACATAAAATAGGAATGATAAACAAGTTCATTATTTGTTAGTGACGGTTATGCTGGAGGGAATATTTTTTATATTATTTTTTTCCTTTTTAAAGTTTTATGGAGAATATATTTCAGTCCTAAGCTGGGCATAAATTAAACATGTTTTACCCGGCTGTTCAGTTAAGAAATAGCAAGAACTAATGAGCTGTGTAGTGGTAAAGCTGTTAAGCCAATGTGAAAGGACTCTATAGGGCAATCTCTGAAGTATAAAAGAGAGAAAAGTCCCCTTTCCATAGCCATTTACTCCTTCTCACATGTTTGGGTTGAGCTCAGCTCTATACCACCTTGAGGTATATGTGATCAGCAGAGGCAATCGTCTCTTGACTGTTTGGCAACTATAAAGGAAAAATATAACTGTAATATGAAGGGACGTAGAGATTCCTTAAATAAAAAGTACACTTCCAAATCCTTCATTCTGACAAGTTTTAGATCAGTTGTTCAGTGCCTGATTTTTTAGGTCCTGACCTCTTAGAGGCTTTGTTTAAAGGTAGAGCTGCTCAGCTTCTCCAGAAATCAAGCCAGTGAGGGTATGTGGCCTGTTGAGAAGCTTGTATTTAAAGACAGTATTTCCTTTAGAGCACCTTGGCATAGACTGGTGGTTTCAGATGATGTTTGAAATTGAACATAGTCAGACATAGATTCCTCCTCCTTGCTTGGAAATTTTCTTCCTCAAATATTGGCTGATTCCTTTGTCTTAGTAGTAACCACTCATGAAAGTTTGGGATTTCCACACAAACTATTTTAAACATAACAGAAAACACAAAGAGCAGTCTGCAGATACTTGCAGTGCAAAACAGACATCTTCATTGCTTTCTTTACTAATTATAGTGTGAATGGTTGAATTCTGCTCATTTTATTCTCTCTAGCAGTTGAGATTGAAAAGCTATCATCTAAGCTATTTCCTTAAACTATTGCACAGTATTGCTTCTCAAATGGTTACAGCTTCAAAATCAATAGCTCATCCAATCCTTACATATTCCTAGATTTTGAAACTGTAAACACTCAATAAACCCTGACCTTTCAGCTCCTCTTGGGAAAAAGTTGAAAAGACAAGTTTACCAGAGCAGATTTTCTTGAAGGATGCTCTGTAGAGATGGGCAGAGGTCCTTTGATTGACTCATCTTGAGATTAGATACCAAGAGTTTCACCATTAGAAATCTAAATGGAACCAGATGCTTTATCAAGTGATTGCAAGGATGTACTCCACTTCTATTCCCATCCTTGCATATGAAGAATAAACTCACATTTTAGTGTGTGTGTGTGTGTGTGTGTTTTGCATATCTGATTTAGCTTAGCATGTTTGATTAACCCCCGAAGTTTCCATGATACCTAATATAATGGGATCCAGTCTGCCTATGATTTTTAGGTACCACTGCATCTTTCTCTTCATCATCATCATCATTATCACCATCATCATCATCATTCCTATTATTATTGTTGCAGTTGTCATTGTCATTAAAGCATCCTCATCCCAAAACAGGAGAGCTATCAGCATAAAAATCTTATTAAGAACGAATGAATAAGTGCTTAGTTGGTGCCTGACCTAAATTTTAGACTCCCTTTATAGCTAATGAAGAGAAATTCACCTGACCCGATTTATAAATCCACTTTAGAACAAGATGAATCTTTCCCTAGCAAGCTTAGAGACAGACATCTCCACTGTAGATGTTTCTGCTGGATGACAGGAATCCCACCCATCAGTTCTAGGTGACATTCTGTTTCCAAAGAAAACTCAGGCACTTTTTTTTAAACCCCCCATACAACACACCCAAGAAGTTCTTTATAATGTTGTCAGGATGCAGAAGCCTGTTCTGCTGTGTTTCTGATTTCATAAACTGCACCACATATATTATTAGGCTGTCACAGAACAGCCCTGTGAATTTGTAGTTCTATGACCGGCAACGAGAAAAGGAAGCTATGAAGGACCATCCGCTTCCTGTAAAATAACTAGCCGTATAGTGAAGGGGATTGTGAATTGTGGTGAAAGAAAAAGATAGGAAGAAAAAGAAGAAGAAGGAAAAGAGAAAGGAAAAGGAAAAGAGAAAGAAAAAGAAAAATAAAAGGAAAAAGAGGAAAAAGAAAAATAGATTACTATGTTGAGTTTCCCAGCTGATTTTTATTCAGCTGTGCTAGAGCCTCAGCGCCCACCAATCTGCACTATATTTTGGAGGCCTGAGGGGGTGCTTTGGCTTTATACAAGTGTCAGGACTTTTTTCAAAAATCATTGTCAGGACCAAAGAAAGATAATTAGATGCAGATAGAGTAGAAACAAACCAATCTGAAGTTTCCATAAAGATTAGTCAAAGTTTGTATTACTATAATGTTGCAATCGCTAGCGCATTTCTATTTTCTTCAGACCTAGCACTGATTTTAATTTTTATTTTTTTTTAACTGAAAATTAGTTTTGTCATTACATGAGGTGAAAGAAGGAGCAGCTGTAAATGATGTGCATACAACACTACAGTTGTGACAGCAGCAGAGATGACCTCAGGTAAGTCTTGGGCTGAAGTGTTTGTGTTAATCAGTCTCACTGTAATAACGATCAAGTTCAAATCATTATGTGACTCCTTTAAAAGGACAAAATATAAGATTCAAACATCCCTAAGAAATCAGTCAGTCTCTCAAGACAGGATACCAGGGGCTAAAATGTGTGGGATGTGGTCATGCTATATAACATGGTAGGATTGAGGTTAACACAGTCATAGATGGATCACCCAGTCTGCAAACGGTGATTCCTCATAAATCATTATGAAAAATAGACTGACTGTGCCAGTTCATAAATTCAAGGCAAGTGTCTATTTCCATAAGGCCCAAGCAGACAGACAATGCTAGGGATGCAAACATGCCACCACCACATGCAGTAGTTAATGTGTTAGCATTTTAACAAATTGAGCCACTTCACTGGCCTATTTATCAGTTCAGGCTATTTAGAAATGTTGCTACCATATGTTGTCCATTGAAATGAATGCTAAACACTGCATTTATAAATGGTAATTTATGACTCATAAACGTCTCTGCTATTAGAGTCATTCTGCCACTGTGAATGGAATTGATAGCAGTTTCTGCACTTCATGTTTTGTTTTTTCACTCCCCTCATTTCAGGGATATTGTTGATATTAAAGCTTTAGTGCCTCATAGAGGATGTTATTTAAAAGACTGCATGTATCAGAGAGAGGTTATTTTTGTGTGCTATCCACCCTGTAAATTGATTTCAGCTTCCGAGTAAACTTTTAGGACTAAATATTCAAAGAGGACCTCTGGAGCATGCAAAGTGATCAAACAGTTTTCAGTTATTAAAAAAAAACTGGTTTAAAAACCAAATAAGCAAACAAATGAACTCCCTGTTTCCCTTCTCCTCCCCCTCCCTGCGAAGCCTTTTGCCAATCTATATTTACCTTAGTACAGAGAAGTTGAGTCTGAAGTTACATCCTCTTCAATCCTTCTCATGACAAAAGGCAAATGCTCAAGCAGATTTGCCTAAATGATTTTGCTGCTTCTTAGCCTTGGAATTAATTTTGGTCAAAATTCTTAACTGAATCTTTTAAATATACTTCATGAAAGTGTTACCTATGTGCTTTCCTGTGAATGCTACTTCCTAATGATAGAGCGCCTCACAGTGAGTCTTGTTGAAAACTCTGAATTTATCAGAAAGGGTCATTTTTACCAAGTAGGTTGATTGCAAGTTCCAAGGTGACTTTTAGGACTAAATTTTCAGAGAGAGCTTTTGGAGTGCCACTCCAAAGTGGAAATCATCTTTAAGTTTTATGCATCCAGAAGTTCGGTGAATGTAATTTCCCACCATGGAAAAGACCTTGACAGGTCAGTTCATCCTGTGTATCTCAGACAGATCTTCACATGGCATGAGTTGCTCTCAAGAAGGGACTAAAGAAGGAGCCTTATGAGTTCATTTAGACCAGATACCTGATTTTTAAGTAGCTCAAATTAGGTAGGTGGAATTTCTAACCTCGGAAAACACTCTTTCATGTGTCTAATGCTTCTGTACAAATATCCAAAGGCATCCAAGGAAGTTAGATTTGTGTCTAGAAGGACTGTCTCAAAATGTATCAACTGTTTGCAAAGATAAATCTGATACATGTGAACACAGATACACAGCTCACTACTCATTTTGAAAATTTCCCCAAAATATAGGGATGATTTCTGTCAAGTTGCCTGTGTTACCTAGACTGAGGAAATATGTATCGTTGTGATTATGTCACCAGTTAGTTTTGAGACAGCTCTGATGAAGACGTGCCACACTGCAGTGATACAAACAGTTCTGGTTTAGCGCTGAAAGAGGTATTTTGCACAGAACATAGTCCCCAGTCTCCATGGGATTGTGCCTCTGACCAAGCAATATCAGTGCAAAACATCCAACGAGCATCTTGGTGTAGGAACATTATTTACACCTTGATATTGAAAGTGTTTTGGGGGTATTATCTATTAAAAAAACTCCTAAAGAGCTGCTCATGTAAATCTTCATTTCTTATTTGGCTGGCTACTAGGCAGGCTGAGTTATGATGGATAACAATAGATTTGGCCTTTTGTGTCCTTTTTTGAATATGGCCTGTGTGACTACAGGCAAATCATTTGGTCCACCATATTTTATTCAGTTGTGGAACAGAGATAATCTTTCATTCTTATCTCAGAGAGTCTGTCAAGAAAAAATCTGCACCTGAGTGTGACACACCTAAATACTATGACTGTGATGGTCAAGGAAAAGGATGGACAGAAAATCATTAAACATAAAATAATCAGAATTTTAGGTTAGATATTCATCTCAGCGAGAACCTTGTTCTCAGTTTAAGGATTTTGGTAATATTGTCTGAAAAACATCTGGCTCAGGATCTTGAAAACTCTTTCCGTGTCTAGAATAATCCCTTCAAGTAGCCTCTATTATTAAAAAGAAATTTAAAAAGATCAGATCTGATCTTAGGGGTTGCAAGTACATAGGATGTTGAAAAACAGGCTTCATTAAAAACAGGATGTGTGGAACAGGTAAAACGAAAAGCAGCTATTAAAGGGATACGTTATCAGTGGCAATAATAGTAAGAAGTCATATTGCAACATTTACAAGGAAATGTCTTCAAAATATCTTCTACAAACATTAATTAGACCTAAAAATTAGACCTCCCCTACAAACCACAAAATATTTTATCAGTGGAACACAAAGAAAGAAAATGACGTGCTCAACATGCTGACTTTCGGATGGCAAAACCCAGAGCAGAAGGCAAGGCTGGAGCTCCCTCTTGCCCAATTTTAACAAGCATTTTGGGATGTTATATGCCGTGCTTCTGGCTTGTGCTGTGAGTGTTATGGCTTTTACAGCTGACGTGGAGTCCTGTGTGGTCAGCAGACGAGTGAGAGTGTTGAAGGAAATGGAATTGGTATCATGCAGTTTTATTTCCTCTTTTTAAGTGTTGTTAATTGTTCTGTGGAAATGCCAGTTTGGGCTTGTTTCTTCAGTTTTTCAGGAAACTTTTGCCACTTCACTGCCATTTGAAAGCGAAAGGCTTTTCTGAGTTCTCGATAGAAAAAAAAAAAAAAGAAAAGTTGGGATTCCCACTGAAATGTTTCCTTTAGAGTCTATGTTTTATTTATTTTTTATTCAAAACAACATCTGTTTGTTTGTTTGTTTTAATGCTTATGAAATGCCAAAACAATTCATCTATTTATTTTGCAAAGGCTAAATTAAATCCAGACTTGAGAGCTTGACTTTCACAAGTGCAGGTCACTTACTGCTCTGGCTAAAGTAAAAATCACGTTCATGAACTCAACACCTCTGACTCATGAAAATGTTACTTAGAAATGTTTGACTTTGTTTTAGTAAGTCCATTAAAATATTTGCATCCAGAGACTGAAAAAAAAGTCACTTTTTAAAGAACGAGTTAGAAGTCTGGTCTGTTATGTACTGCTAAATTCAAGCATCAATCCTTTACAGCCAGTGTGATTTTCATTCAAAATCAATAAAAATTAAAACCAACAGATGGCAGGTGTTAAAGAATATTTTCTGGCAAAGGAATTGCTTTTCAGCTGAATAGAAAAATTTGAGACCTTATTTATATTGCTTCTAACTTGGACCTGCTCTTAGAGAGCTTCTGTGCTGCAACTGCCTTCTTCTGTGGTCCTTTCCAATTCGGAACTACTCATGTGTGTGAGGAGAAAAGGATGTTATTGTACTGTTGAAATGGGGTAAAATACTGAAGCGTAATAACTCCGATGCAATTTGGGATTTTTTATGTTCAATGTTTTATGCTCATTCTTCCAGTGGCAAAAAAATACAGAGAATAAATTAGATATTAGATTTTCAAAGTGAAATTGTTTCATTCTGAACAGGGTGACAAGGGATTGAACATACACAGTTTCAGTATGCTGCGGTGATTTCTGATGTCTAATAAAGTCAATGGGGAGAAATGGGCATTTGAAAAGAATGATTAATTTGATCTATTTTCAGTGTCCAGAGAGGATGAGGTGAACTGCACCCTAGCCTGCCTCTTCCTAAACTGACAGCAAAGGGAGTCTAAGGTGACTAACACAGGCATAGAGATCTGGAGTTTAATCTTTTTTCTTTTTGTAAGCTAAATCCCAGAAAAAAGAAATGTTTCACATCCTTGGTGTTTCTCACAATAGCCATAAGTAACAGAAGCATTTAGGGGAAGATGGAAAAAACAGACTTTTTTTTTAGAATTATATAAAAATTCATGAAAGCTGAATCTGACCTTAAAAATGAATAAATAAGTAAATAAATAATAAGAAAAAAAGAAATAGAAAAGAAAATGGCATGACTGGAATACAAGTGTTGATGAGTTTTCCGTAAAATACTGCTTCTCAAAAAATTATCCACCTTTTTTAAAGACAAGTGTAAGCTTCAGGGCATCTGCCATGGAAGAGCTATCCACTAGACTGACTGTGGGAATGGTACAGTCTGCTCAGAAAAGAAGGAACCCACTCAAACCTGTACCGTAACAGTTTCCAGAATGCTATTGCCAACTCCACGGGGATTGTCTGCGGTGTTGAGAAATTTTAGGGTATACACATAGGCTTCTAACTAAATATGGATTTACAAGTTTAATTTTAGGGATATTTTTTGTTTCATCCTGTCTTTTGAATACCAGCAGGATGCTGATATAGTATTGACTTTGTTTCCACAACCAACAGAATAAAGTCTTTTTTTACCATTTATGTTAACAATTGAGTACACAGTGATCTGTAAATATTTTCTGCTATTAATGCTAATTCCCCAATACAATTGTTCACTACAATAGTTTTATTAAATGGAAAGAAGCCATGGCAGCCAGAAAATTAAAGAGAACACATTGTTATAACTTTTCAAGTAAATATTTTTCATTGTTGTCTGATTTTGAAATAACTGAAATTATCGATTTGCAAAAGCTGAAGCTGTGCTTCAAGGTTCCACCAAATCTCTAAAGTATGAAGGCAAAGATCTGTCCCACATCAGCCTAATTTGTCTCTGAGGCAAAGACTGGCCTTCCAGAAGCTTATTTTGTTCTCTTTGAAGCACCTCTTGCTGGTCATATGAATAGTCATTCTAGTCCATCTGGTCATTGTCGCTAAAAATTACTAGAAACCAGAAACCAAGGGAAGAGCTATAAGACTAGGCAAGCCCCTACTGAGACTTTCCTCAACGTCTCAAACTCTGTAAGAAACTTAGAAACTTCAGTGCCTGGAATTCTTGAGCTAGATATTTTTATTTAATAGCCATATTTTTTTTCCTGTACTTTGGGGAGCCCAGTCTCCCCTTGAGCTGACATCAACTTGTAGCACCAACAGCATCCCGTGGCATCTTAACAGCATGTTGTGCAAAAATGAAATCGCTCTTGGTTCTTCAAAACCCACCCTCTGACAGCCTCCTTTGATACCCTTACTTCTTGCATTGGAAGATACGGTAGAAGTCTTTCCCCACTCACCCTCTCCATGCCACTCGCAGCTTTATAGACCTCTGTGCTAGTTCCCCTCAGCTGACAGTTTTGAGGCTGAAGATTCACGTATATCTCAGTGACTCCATACGTGAAATCCATTCTCCACCTCCCACCTGTCTGACCACTGTTCTCTGACCCTCCTTGATTGAGACACAAAGAGCAATGAGATTTTGGGGCATAGAAGCAATGATGCTAATCCAGCACAACAGTTCCTGGGGGTCTTGCTAGTCAAGTCAAGCCCTGCCAATTTATTCCTGACAGCTGACAGGATTTTCGTTGCAGATGTTTTCAGTTTAGGGATTGTTATTATACCCACTGGAAAACCATTTCACAGACAAATATGCCCCTGCATTAGAACTTTCTCCTCAAAGCTCCCTTAATTTAATTTACTTCACTTCAATGGGAAAAGCTGAGAAAGAAAAAGGAAGCAAAACTTATAAAACAGAATAGAAATTTCCTTCTTAGTTATAGCCTAGTCTCTCCATCACTGGGAGAATGAGAGGCTGAACTGTTTCTTTCCACGCAAAGATGTGCGCTCTTTCTTGGGGTTTGAGGCCATATCAGATAATCATAATTGTTTCCTCTGAGTCTTTTGTTTCTTTTGTGCTTGGCTAAAGAAAAATGGCTGTGTCTCAACCACAATAGTACATCTCTATTTGTAGTCTTGTTACGATACTTAAGTTTGACTGCCAAGTACAACAAGAACCAGTAACAGAGAGGTCTAACGTGGTATAGATGCACTGATATTATGAACCTGTACACTGGCAGATGGTTAGATAGCATACCAATAAATGTAGAGATAAGAATAATTAATTTTGACTTTGAAAGGTACAGCAATGGAGGAGGTCCCAAAAGCCACTGTTAAAAGCTGGAATTTAGACATAAAATAGAGAGATTTACATAGGAGTGAGCAATCTTCTTCATGGTCCTTTGGCTTGTTTTATAGTTTCAAAGTCCATACACACTTGTAGGGCACAAATCGTAGATTCAGACGTGTTGGAAGGGACTTCTGGAAGTCTCTAGTCCAAACCACCTCTCAAAGCACAACTAATTAGATGAGATTGCGTAGTGCATTGCCCAGTCGAGCTTTGAATATCTCCAACAAAGGAGATTTCACCATCCTTCTGGACAACCTGTTAAGTGCTTGACCACCTTCATCACCATCCAGAATTTTTTCCAAATATACAACCAAAATTTCCCACATCCAACTTGCATCTGTTACCCCCACTCCTACCCCAGTGCACCTTCAAGAAGTCTGACTCCACCTTTCCTACACTCTCCCATCGGGTAGATGCAGACAGCAGTAAGATCCAGCTTAGCCTTCTCTTAAAGCTAAATAAACCCAATTTCCCACCTTCTCCTTGCATCTCCCAAACTCTACTCCCCTAATCATCTCCAGCTCACGCAGCCCAGAGTGCAGGTGGCCACCTTCACTGCACAGGCACACTGGTGACTCCCGTTCAACCTCTTGTCCATCAGAACTCCCAGCTATTTTTCTGCAAAGCTGCATTCTATTCAGTCAGCCCCCCATCCTGACAACTAAATAGATTGAGACAGATTGCTCCTACAAGCAGCTATTTTTCTCCATAAACTGTAGAGGGAATCTGGAGTGATTAGCTCAAGTGTAGCTATCATCTACGCTGAAGATGCCTAAACTTAGGTAAGAGGCCTGTATCCGTAGACTCTTCCAAATTCCTGCATTTGGTTGACAAAAAGTTCGATTCTCTGGAAGAGATGTTAATATTGTTAGGTTAGAATTATGGAGAGATATCAGAGAGGGACATCAAGGAGCAAGAAGACATAAAAGCATCAGGAAAGATTGCCCTCCTTCTTGGGCTCTTGCTTAGATTTATCCCTGGACATGAAATCGCTTCCTAGGAACTTAACACAGGGCTGAGATTCCAAAAAGAATAGATTATCTTGCCTGCTGTTTGACCATTTCATGCTAGGCCTGTAAATAAAACAAATTACACTTAGAATACACATAGATTCCCTATCACTGATTTTTTTCTTTTTCCCCTTAGGAGGCAAACCTGCTTACATGACACTGACATCAAAACTAAACAGTAAATTAGGGACAAATAGTGAAACAATATTTTCATTTTCTTTTAACTTCAATTCCCCCTCCCCATTTTCCTGAATCTATTGCAAACTTCTTTTTTTTTTTTTTTCCAGTTCCTGGCTCAGAACCAGAGGAGCGCACTGAGGAAAGGCAGCCCACTTCCTATTGAAAGCAGCTGGTTTAAGAACAGTCAGACAATTTGCCATCATAAACATCCACCTAACCCTTTTGTGAAGTTTATTTTCTTTCATTCAAAATCACTTTATAATTCCATAATGGTATAGTGATAATGGCAGAACAATAACCTTTTTACATATTCAGCAGGTTCCTACCTAGCAAAAAACATCTTACACATCAGTTAAAGCGATAGGCATATATTTTCAGTGAAAGATTTTTCCTCCATCTGTTCAGATGGTGCATTTTCCAACTAAACTAGCACCAAGCTTGGTAGCTTAGGAAAAAATAAAAGATGTATTTAAAAAAAAAAAAAAATCAGCATCACTTTGTGACTGACTTAGCTGGAGAACAGATGACTTTGCTTAACACAGGAGAAGAGCTATGTGGGATGTGTCGGCTTTGCAACACAGTGGTCACTTCTTCGGTTCGGATTAAGGCACTCTTTCTTGCTTCTCAGTGTAGAATGAGAACAGAAGTTCCAGAGCTCACCCTTCCTCACAATGAAATTGAAGGCCATGGAAACTTTTACAAAGCTTTGCTAGAGCAGAGTGAGTAATGGGGACAGAGGAGTGGAAACAAAGTCTCAGAGGAAGTGTACAACATTGTCACGGATATGTTTCTACCACCGACACTAGAGCCAGTCCTGGAGTCAGAGGTGCAGAGGGGACAACCCGATCTAGGACTGTGTCGCCCAGTTCAGGACTGTGAGACTATTGCTGCACCAGCAAACACAGCAGCAGCACTCCAGGAACCCAGCTGGGTTTGGTATTTACTGGGTAGCTTTGCAGTTAGCTCGGGGGACACAGTAGCGCCCAGGAAAAGACAGATCTGAGCAAGAGGCAACAGCACAAAGTCTCAGACCTACAAATGTAACTAAACTCTATCCTGACCCAGCAGTTTGGCAGCAACAGGATTCCAGAAGTTGGGACCTCTCTCTCTATTTGAAGATTTGGTGTTCAAAATTAAGTTAGTCATCCAAAACTCCCTCTATAATCAGTGGAGAAAAATAGCTCCAGAGAATGATTCATCTTGTTTAAGGACAGACATCAAAGATGGGTCAAACAATATGCCCTCTGGCATATTGAGACTCCTCAGTTGGATAAAAAGGGTCCAGCCCAGAAACTAGGTCTGGTTGAAACTGTCATGTGAATACCCAGTTAATCTACAGCAGCCAAAAGTCTGGTTTCCCCTGGGCCTGCGTGAGTATTCTTATGAGTGCTCTTGGTCTGCGTTTGCTTAGACTCTGAGAAGGAACTGTTTTGTAAGGGATGGATCCCTCAGTCTTTTGAGAAACTGCAGCTTGTGGGGATCTGGACCTTGTGCACCTACCGACCTTAAACTCATATCTAGAGTGCTTCATATTCACTTTAGGTCACCCATGGGAAATTAGTTAAGGTTTGGGCAGGATGCTAATGCTAGGTACTCAGTGAAAGTGCATCTTAAGCTCAGTAAGAATTAGCTGCACTGACAGAGTAATATCCCTTCTGCACCTCAGCTAGTCCCCCCAGGGCTGATGTAGGTACCATCGTGTGACTCTTGTGTTTTGTTCTGTGCCTCTAGGAGCCTAATCTGATAAAACACATTCTTACAGACACCCCTGGCTGTCTGTCTCTTGGCATCTAAATTCCTTTGAAAGCTTGGTCTTAATTGCTGGTCTAAATCACAGCCACTAACTCAAAATAATACTCGATTCTCAAATCGCCATTATTTCCAGCTACCTTCCTGGATTTTTTTGCTCTGTGTTGACTAACAAAATAATGTATTTGTGAAAGAAGTTCCAAAACAACTACTCTAACTTTGCTTTTCAGTTCATGGCACTCTTTGCTGTTCATTCAACCTTTACAATTCATTTGCCTCCTTAAACTTCTCTTTATCTTTCAGGCATGTCTCATACATTTTAGTTTCCCACCCTTCCCGGTAAACCCTGCACCGTCCCTCTATCCTGAAGCCCTCAAAGCTGAAAGGATAGTTTTAATTTCACTTTGCATTGCTTTCCTTTTATAATAATAAACCACCCACAAACACAGGCAAACTTTTGGCTTGATTTAAAGCCAGCTCTCTGATGTGTCTCCAGCTTTGCCTTCTGACTTTCTGTCTGTGCAGATGTAAATTATTCAGTGAGGGGTGTTGTAGACATGCCTCCTTCATTAACGTCAGTGGGACTTGTGAGGCTGAAGGAAAATCTGCCCTCCCCACAGGCATCTCATGTTGGAAATTTACACTTTATGGCTGTCTGGTAGGACCATATATCACCACACTCTTCATAACTGTTATTCATTCTCCGGAAGGAAAGAAAAAGAAAAAAAAAAAAAAGAAAGCTCTGGTGTTCCTTGCATTATACAGATCCTTTGCCACATTAAAAAAAAAAAAAAGAACATAAAAATAAAAAATGCTTCTGCTAGTGTTTTCCACTCAGTATTGTCAAAATGTGAAAGGCAAAGGAGTGCCCAAAAGTGGGTGTCGTTTGTGATGTTGTAATTAATCACACATAATTGCTTACAGTCTGTGTAGTACCTACTAAGTGATTTTGTAAAACATGGTTAGACCACAGATGTGATCCAGTTGGTGCTTTGTACCCTTTCCTAGATTTCACTGCTGAATGGATTGTTAGTTAAGACATTGACAGCCCACCACCGGTGTATCATGTGATCCATATCAAAGCATTATTTGGCCCATGAGCAGTATAGTATCATCATTGTTGCAAAGCACAGAATAATAAGGCAGAGACATATACTAACAGTTTGGGATAGCCAGATTCATCTGATTCATTTTAATGAACAACTAGGCCAGAAAAGCAAACCCAACCATCTGTGCTGCAAAGACACTGAATGCTGGAATTTTTTTCCCTTCATCGTCATATTGCTATATCAGCATATGTGCTAACTTCAAACCTTTCCCATAACACATGTGCTCCAATTGCAATCATTTGGATGCAATTTGGTTTATGCTTCCATTTCCCCCCTGTTGATATGAGTGGGGTGGTTGTTGTTGCCGTTGGAAATGCTTTGACATCTCTGTCTCAATTTCTTAATGTTCTTCTATGTGACCTTGTCCAATCAAATCTAACAGGTACTGGCACACGCGCTTCTGCCTTGATCTGAAAATACACACAATTATGTGCTAGTCGTTTGTGATTTGTAATTGACGGTGCTTAAAAAATATGCATATAGCTTCCTAATGAGGTAAACAAACAGGCAGTGCCCTGTTGCAGAATGTGAGGGTGCAGGAAAAGGCAGCTTACATGTTCTTTCGTTGAATATTAAGCTACTAAACTTGAATTAAAGCCAGGTCACCCATGAGCAAATACAAACAAATAAAAAAGACCCCGGTCACATAAAGAAACCAACAGCAGCCTGAAAGCCGGTAGCTCTTTCAGTCATTAGTGCCTGGACTCATTTACCCCCCAATTTAGGCCCTCAATTTATGTTCCTGTTCATCCCAGGCTTCCTTTGCAGCCATGAAGAGGGAGAGAGAAGGTCACTTCAGCATCGCCAGGACGATGTGCTCCGTCCAAGATCTGACTCAGCCTCTGGAAACGCTGCTTTCTCTCTCTCTCTCCACTGCCCGTGGAAGAGCTCCCTATCTAGTACTGTACTTAAAAACTTTGTTTCTGCAAGACGTGTTCAGAAGAATTAATATCTAATCACAAATGTAACCACAAACGGACAGCGTCTAAGGGAAGCCCACAGAGCAGTCACTCTGCTCGGCAGTATGGGCAGAGCAACCTTTGGAGCCAGACACACTGTGGCCATATCACTGAGTCCTATCTGATGGAAACCTTTACTAATGAAACTTCCCTGCTTTAGGGGCATAAATGAGTACTTGTCCATGGCTTTTCACTCGTCTGAGTGGATACATCATCTCAATTGGCACTAACTCAGGGATCTCTCCAATTGCTCTAGGCAGACATAACCCTATTATTAAAATTACTATCGGGTTAAAATGAGGCACACGGAACCGTCTAGATGCACTGATTCATGCTAATTGCGATAGCTCCATTTCTCTTTGCTGAGCCAAGGGCATTTGGAAGCTGATATCTGTTCCATTAACAAACAAGGATGTTACAGTGCCACGGGGTGAAAGCATATTACAGGTGTTAAACGGATGGGCTGAGTGAATGCAAAACAGTGTCAATAGTTGAATAATTTTGATTATTAGCTTTTTCAGTTGAAGGTGGCAGGATGCAAAGCTTGCATGTGGGGATTACACGGGGGGAGAGGGGAAGAGGAAACATAGTTAATGGACAAAATGTGGTCATGGTTAAAAATAATGGTAAAGTTATGTCTTTGTGCTCCTTCTGTGGCGAGAGGATTAGTCTGTAACATATTCGCCTGGATATGGCAATGCTGTGTGAGAAGTTTTAGGGAACATCCATCATGTAATGCATGTTTCCAGAAGTCTCTCCACACTTATTCTGACATGAATATTTGCGCTTACTTACTAACCTACTGCCTCAGTGCTTGTTAGATAAAGCAGAGCTGTCTTCTGCATTTGTTGAACACCAGTTTTGGTCTCGCCTGCTTTCTAGAGAAGAATCTTTTTCTTCGTTTGTGGAAGTTCTTTTATTTTGATCCCTCTGGGATTTTAGCGGATGAGTAATTGTTGCTGGGTTTTGTTTTTACAGAAAAGCATTATTAAAATTATTGTGGTTAATAGATGTTAAGGTTTAAAGAGACTGTAGCAATTTTCTAGTCTGTCCTCCTGTGTGTCAACAGCCTGGGAAGTTCTGTATCTATCCTGTCGCTTACTTTTGGATAGTAGTATACTTTTTAGACAGAGATACCTGAAATGAGTCATTTCAGGAGAATCTGTTGTTCTCACAGCTGGAGCTAGGTGAAACCTCAGGGATAAACTCCCACCAACCCTCCAAAAAAGGCATATTTGGATCAGCTGAAAACAAAAGTCCGAGTAAAAAATTAGAATTCTCTAAGAAATCCACAGTATGTCATTTTATTGAGAGAGCTGAAATGTTTCATTTCATCACAACAATTTAGATACTTGAACACAGATGTCTAAATCCATTTAAATACTTTGGAGCGTCTGACACATCTACATGGGCCTGAGTGATGAAGCCCAGGAGCCACCGAAGACCTGCACCTTTGCAAAGTGACAGCTGGAGGTTGGGTGGGGAAGCCCAGAGCGTATAAAAGGACAGGAGACACCCAAGGTTAGGCAGCATGATCCCACCCAGAGTATCTCAGTTCTTGGTTTCAGAATGTCCTTTTTTTTTTTTCTTTTTTTTTTTTTTGTTTGAGGGGGTGTGTGTCTGTATCAGGAAACAAATATATAAACAAAAATACAAAAAGTGAAACATTTCACCAGATTTGAGGTCCCTGAAAAATTCTGCTCTACCCCAAGATATTTTGGGTGTTCAGCAGATAAAACATCCCCGTCTTTTCCTGCCTTCCAAAATGAAACAAACCCAAACCTTTTCATTTACTCTCCCCTCCCCAAATATTTCCAGTTTACCCAAATATGAATCACTTAATTCCAACCCAGGTATTAACAAAGAACCCCAGTTAGAGCTGCTCGTTTCTGCATGGATATAAAGAGAGCCTAGATGAAAAACCTGTGGTCAGATGCCTAACATTCAGCCAGCTAAATTGAGGTGAGATGAAAAACAGCCTTACAGGCAGGGTTGCCTTCTACTTCTGGGTTGCTTGAGGCAGGATTTTCTGAAGGGCATATACAGTTCAGGGCAAATGGGAGGGGCTGAGATTGTCATTAATTCCATGGTTTGGGAGAAAATTACCTAAGACCCTAAACACTGTTTAACGAACTTGTGACGGAAGTGACAAATTTACAGCAGAAGAATTCAGTTATTTAGCTGATTATGTGGCTGATAAAAATTAATGAAAATACCCCAATAAGGATTTATATAGTTACAATATTATTAAAAGTTTATAACCACTTGCTAATTGGCATCATTAATGAAAATTAATGTGGCTACATGCACTTAAGTGTTTCACCCCGTAATGAGGAAATGAACAGTGACATGAAATACTACTAATAATTAATACTACATAGATTTTCTAAGACAAATAGTATGTCCAAGGCTTTGCCAAGAGAAGGAAATACAATTATCCAGCCTGTGTGTTACGTGCGGTGGTAACGAGTTAGCATTCTAGCTAGAGATGTTGAGAATAATGCTGAGTTATACAGATACACCAAAAAGAGATCCCATATCACAGAAAAGACAGTAACGGTGCTGAACCTGGGGCAGAAGTTTCTAAGACGTCTCCCTTTGTCATCTTGGACAAGATAGTTGCTATCTCTCTGTACCTCAGATTCACATTTGCAAATACAGATCGTATCACTTCCCTCTCAGTGTGCGGTAAAAAAAATGTATATACAGGAATGGGGGAGACACTTTGGCGACAGGGCTACATAACTGCAAAGGCAAGATGCATCAAAGGACCTGCAGATCTTGTAGGTAGATCCTATAACAGCAGTAAAAGCTAGAATCGTTTGTCAGGTACCTGGGTTCCCTGCACAGTGCATTTGGAGCAGCATCGTATCAAAAGCATCCAACATGCTTCATTGAGAACTACCTTGTAAGAAGCATGAAAGACAGGAACATATATTCCAGATCTTATCCTTTTCTGAATCTTAGACATTTTGCGCAGTCTCTGGGATGTACCGTAACACATCACGATTACAGTCCCAAATGTCTCTGGAATGTATTTATTTATGAATTTTTTTTTTTTCCCCAAAGGAATTAAGTGTCTTTTTTTGACGTTCATATGAGAGTTTGATGATTAGAGCAAGCCTTAAAAAATGGGTGGCCCAATTTTAATTGCCCCTTTTTCTTATAATGATTCAAATGTCATCTCCAGCTTCCTGGGACAGCCTGCTAATAAATAGGAGAAACTTGAATTTTTTTATTAGCTGAATGAGATAGAGAATCAAGAACAAGCACTAGAGCACTAGAGTCCATTTCTAGCCGGACATCCTAGGACATACCCACCCATTCGGTTTTATTCTTTTTTCTTGAGTCCAATTAATTAATCTTTAATTCCTTCCTATAAAATTAAAATAATAGCAGAGCAGAGAATGCTTCTATCCTAATCTCATTTTTAGGATCCTATCCTAATGGATAGGATACTTTCCTATTATGAAATGAGGAGAACAGGAGCACTTTCCTGGTGCCCTGTTGAAGCTTTGTCATTTAGCACAAAAAATTTTCAAGATTCTTCAGACATAAGGAGGGAAAAGAGACTAAATTCCTGCAGGGAGGAATTGAACATAGCTTTCCCAGTCCTGGAGGGCTGCTATAACCACCGAGTTACTGTTATAAAGACAGATTCTATCATTACTTTTTCAATCTCATTCTCTGGAGGGAAGCTAGATGAAAGACTTACAGAATGTAACTTGGATTCACTGTATGTATTCCTCTGAAATGCAGCCACGAGAGCCGGGGTTTTTATTTTGTTCTTATTTATTTTGTTCTAGGCTGTGAGTCCGCCCACAGATTAAATAGCTTTTATCAATTTTGTCTCAGGGTGACGTAATGAGAATTAATTGTTATTTGTTAATTACTATGTGATCTTTGATACAAATTCCACTGAATAGGTGAGGTCTTTTCTTGATGTAACTTGTTTGATCATTTTCAGGCATTGCATGGAGTAAACTGGAAGTTAACTCCCATGGGAGTTAATTTACTTTTCCACTATCCAATGTACCCTCCATTCAGAGAAGTATCTAACCAGGCACCACTTTTTCATGTGATTTCTGCTCTTAAAATTGATTGTAAATTTATGCACAGAATTGCTCGAGTTTCCTTACAAACTGGAGACAAACCTTACAATAAAGCTTATCATAGCGAAACCCTGCATTTTTCGTTGACTCTTCATTATTTCTCCTTTTTCACTCCATGCTTATTTAAAGAAAAAGTTTAAAGTATGGTTGCAGAGATGAATGACACCTTTTGCCTTGACCTCATCGTATATAAGTAAACTAACGCAATGAAAGGAATTAATTTACCCTGACTGTTACATGCCGTCAAAGGACTAATTTTTTCTATCTGTCCTCCTCTGGCTTTGTGTTCTAAGTTTTGACCTTCTTCGTGATGACTCATCCTGGTAGAATGTTTTCCCAAGGGATGTTTGTCTAGTAGGTAAGTGATTTTATTTCAGATCTCGGTTAGAAAGTCACCTTTTGTCTGTTTACATTGCTTTGGAGAGGTATATTCATCTTTGTGTTCAAAAACCCTTTTCAGCATTCATTCCATTATCTAGATTACCAAAATAAGCTGACTTGAAGTGTAGCATTAATTACACCTAATTTTGAACCTCTAACTTGTAGATGTTTCCAGCTGAGCTGTTATTATAGGTTCTTTTTAAAGACTATAGAAAGAAATAGGCAGTTTTGAAGTGAAATTAATCTCACCTTGAATTAGATAGTTTAATGTAGGATAGAACAGTCCTGCTTTAAAGCACCTATTTCTTTTCATAGACCATAAAGAGAGCCAGTGATGAGTATCTCAGATGGAGACATCTGTATTGTAACTGTCTAAAGTTAAGGAAGATGAATCCCATCCAGAAATGAGAAGTAATGGTAGCATATCTAAGATCACAAGAATATGTTTCCTCTCTCTGCTCTTCCAGTTGGAGGGGAATACAGTGGAGCTGGCCACACATCACAAATAAGATAAAAGGCACAGCCAAAGTGAATAGATTAGCACAAAGCCATATGTAGAACCACTCAAAGCTGCTGACAAATAATGTTGAACTTCTAACAAAACGCTGAAAATCAAAGCCTATTCAAAAAAAACATTTCAAGAATGGGGGTGGGGAGATGAAGGAGATGGGGGGGGGGGAGACAAGTGACATTCATTTAGTAAATTGTTTAGTGAGAAGGCAAGTGTAATCTCAGGCCTATAGCTTGTCCCTTGAGGTTGCTAAGTGTTCTCCTGTATTCAGCAGAACAGGAAAGGTTTACATCACCCTTCCCAACAAAGCGATATTTGGGCTGCCTTCTCTCCAGTCTACTTACCATCCTCATTTATATTCTACCTTTCTGACTTCTATTAAAATCAGGCTCCTTGTCCGCAGTCTTGATAAATGCCACCATTCTACTGTCCATCATTAAATTATAGGCTTTTCTTCTCTTCCTCCTTCTCCCTTCCTTTCTTTTCTGCTCCTCCCTGCATCTCCCAGAGGTATTTGCATTTCTGTGGCAAATATACTGATTCTTTTTGCATGGTTTGCTCCAGCATGACACGAACTATTTAATTGTAAATTATTAAGTCATCTGTACTTTTCTGAAATGATTCACAGTGGAATGACAGGAAATTATTCCTAGTGGAATGACAGGATATGATATGATGAAATCACGATTCACATGTAAATTGGATGTCTGCTGATAGAAATCCGAAGTCCACTGAGAATTCACAAAAAGAAAAATGCTGCAAGGTTTATCCACTGGATAGATTATTTATTAATGGATAGCCCCTGTATTAAGTCTGTCCACTCTTAGTTGTAAAAACCCCAGGGGGATTTTTTTTTTCTTTAGTTGTAGTTTGATGTGAAGGTTTTAGACAAACAACAACATTTCTAGTCTTCCTATACATATATTTTCCCCTCAACTATCTAATTTGTCAATCACACACACACACATACTCACACACACATATATATATGAGGTCTGACCGCTAGCTGGCATAATTCACTGTACCTTTATTGCTTGAATGGAATTGTGCCAGTTTACCCATGCTGATGTTCTGTAGACCACAGATTAAAGTGTACACAGCTACGCAGAAATTGTTATGCTTCGTTATTTTTGTTCCTTCTACAAAGCTGTCTGCACAAATTATCTCTTTGGTTTCCTCTGATTTACTTTAAAAGTGTTACATTAATTTTAAATGCAAATTGCAATAATTAAATTTGACCTTATAAACTATCAGATGTGATGGGAATTTCCCTTCCTGATTTTTTATCTTAAATTGGAAAGGAACCAGATCAAACAAGCAGGGAATTTCAAAGTCAAAACAAATACCATTCATGGCTAGGGACTCTGCTACAATAACAAAAAAGAAAACATATGTATGCATGTATGTATGTGTGTGTGTATATAATATAGATGTTAACCTCAAACTATCCAAAATCTTTAAATTTGTATGTAAAACTGGCAGTAGCTCATCTTTTGTTGTTAAGGAGAAAAAAAACCACAAAGTGACCCACATAGAGATTTTTTTTTTTTCTTTAATAATGGATACTTTCAGATACCTCCTAAGGTCCTATTCCTCCTGTCATGTTTAAAGGGTTTATTGTTTCCAGAAAAGCTTTTGCTGCTCCCTCTGGAGACTGAGCTGATCTAAGGTAATATTAATTCTGTGCCTCTCTCTTGTCGGAACTCGACTTCAAACGGAATAAATGAGATGAGAGCTGAAAGAGAGGTTATGCAAGCTGTCATCCTCCATTGTGTTGGAGGCATCAATGACTCTCAGAACAAATTAGGTGTCACTCTACTAAATCGCAGTCAGAAAGGCAAATCAGTTTATAGAAGACTTATTTGGTCTCCTGGAAAGCTCTTGCATTCAGAGCACAGTTAATCTTCCTTTTCTTTTGGTAATTTTAAAAATCCTCATTTTTTATTTCTTTTTAAACAAAGATGAAGCAGAATTTCCTCCTGATAACTCATAACGTTCCCCATACAATTCATGCTGATTAGTTCAGTCTAATTTCTCTCTCTACAAAAGAAAAAAAAAAAAAGTCCCGCAGAGGTTTGTTTCACTCCTAAAAGAGAAAAGAGAAATGACTACATATGTTTTATTAGACTTCTTAATTTTGGGATTGTGGCTTGGGAAAGAGGTCTGTGACAAAAAGAGTATCTGAAGAAAAAAGAATATCTATGAAGCTTGTTAAGTGTGAATTCTTCCAATTTTGCAAACCTTACTGATTCTATTCATTCTTTATTAAATGACTCTCAACCTATAGAAAAGGAACTAGCATTAGTTAACTACCTGGTTAATTGTTCACCTCTGGCACTTGATTTAACACCTTTTTGTTTTTCCTTTTTTCCCCCAGTAAAGAGGCTAAATGGATTTTTACATTCTAGGCTGCACAAGGAACTTTTTTCTTTTACAATCGAGTGATGTGCGATCAGGTTTTCACTGAGAAAGACATGCTCATCCACTTCTTGAAACAAGAAAATTGCCATACTTTAGCAAGACCAGGACAAAGATGGAATACACCTCAGATAAACTGAGGTACCTATTCTAATTCAAGATTATGTCTATACAAGCAAGGAGTATGGTGCAACAGGAGTAGATGTGCAGAGTGGAACGGCTGCTCTTGAGGGCCATTTTACATTTAAAAGGGATTTTTTTCAGATTAGCTTTAGTCTAGACCTGTGAACTAGGACCCAATAGGTGCTGCAGTGCATCAAGTGTGCTTTTGAAGAGTAGCTTTTAGTTTTGCTTCATTTGAAAGGTTTTGAGACTCCACTGTGATGAGAACCAATGTGTAATAACTGGGGGCAATCAGGAGATTTTCTTCCAAAGTACACTCTCAACCAAAACTGAATGGAGATATACCATTAGTTTCTGATAAAGTCCAAGATAAGAGATAAGCACAGATGCCTAAAACTGAAGTGGGTCTCAGAAGTCACTATATTACTTCGAGATTGAAGTTGTGACTTGGGAACCTAGTGCTAAGTTTCCAAAGACAAATCACATTTAATTTCGTGACTTTTAGAGAAATCTTTACACTTCACCAGGGTTAGAGTGCTTAGGTTCCTTATAGAACACATAGAGAGGGTTAAATGACTGAAAATAGGTTCAGGGAAGCCACCAGGCTTATATAGGAGTCCCCTAAACTTTCTAGTGGGAAATACTGAGGAAAAATCAGAAATTAAACCCCATTATCAATAGTTAGCTAAACAGCTGACCTTTTCCTTGAGCTGAACCCCTAAAAGAAGTCAACCCAAGTAGAAAGTAACCAGAGATACTCCTTCCCCATTGCAAATGACAGAGAAACCGTCCGTGCACTCAGATGAGTGAGGAGATCTGTTACTGAAAGCTCATTCTACCTACTTTGAAACAGGGATTTAAAATCATTTCTCCTGGGTTTTTTTAGCCAAGTGCCGACACCACAGACATATTGGGTATTTGAAAATGAGACTTTCTGAATCACTGCTGTTGACATTTTTCTGCTTCAGGAGATAAGCAGTGTACTTTTGAACCTCCTCAGGCACAGGAGGGAGCTGAACTCAGATCCCCCACATGCTAGAAGGTAGATCTAAGACTTGATTAGTCATAAAAACACACTTAATTCCCTTCATTCCAGCTTTAAAAAATAAAGACTTTTGCCTGAGCTTGCTTGTTTGTTTTCGTTAAAGAAGAGACAGAGGGATTATGATTGAACATCCCAACTGGAAGTAAATTCCTCTTTATGGGCAAAGTTAAGGTGGCAAAATCCTGAAATGACAGGAATATTCCTCAGCATTTCCTACAGATTGCCCTAAATAATTTACCAATCTTCCTCCTCCCGCATACATAACCCATTCTGCAGATGCTAGTGCACAGTGACTAGGAACCTAAAAATTAAGCTCTGTGTTAACGAACGGTACGGAGTCAAAGTGTCATCATATGCGAAGCCATATTCCCAGGGAACATCAGAGGAACTCACTCGGTGCCTTAATGTTCCTGGAATGTAAAATGCTACTGTAAAATGAGATGTCCAAGATAAAAGGAGGAAGTAGGATCAGTCTCGGTGTCAGCACTCTGATACTCGAGTGATAACATCTCCCTTTTTTCTCAGCACATTGCGAAGGCTCCTGAGCAGAGGTGCTTGAATGTAACTGAACATTTTCTATGAGCATTCCTTCCAAGTAATAAACACTTTTGACTTGACTGTGCTCATACATCATTTACACTCACTTTTTCTTGATATTATGGCAAATTAGTTAACTGGAAAGATTATTTGCAGAACCAGCTCATTTTTAAGCTCATATTGCAAACTATTTGGAAAAAAAAAAAAAAATTCATATTCATTATAGGGAGTATCCGCAGCGTAGGAGACTTGCTTTTATGAGCTTGATTTACACAATAAAGTGGTGGAAGGAGCTTTCAGACAGTGCAGCAGCACAGAGCTGATCAACCAGAAGATAAAGACAGGCCTGAAACAGTGGGACATAGGCCCCATCTGCATTATTTGCACGAGGTTCCACAATCTAGCTGCTTTGTGTCACCAAAGTCAGGACCCTCACTCTTTGACTGCTGAGCTTGATCCAGTTATTTTACACAGAAGTATGGAGAGCAGGTATCTGAGAAATGCAAGGAAGAAGCTCAGAAAGAGTCCTTCTGCTAAGCAGGTGCATGACGTGGGACCTCAGGGCCCGACATAGAGTTGTCTCCCCTTGCTAGCAGTCATCACATCAGTATCGGCACTCGCAGCATGAACATCAGCAGTGACCATGGTGCACAGATGGAGAGGGCACCCTTTCCAGCTGAAAGCAGTCTGGAAAGCTGCAAAATTCTCTTATATCCTTCTCCTAAGGTAGGGGCCAAAATCAAGGTCACTCTTTTTGCAAAAATGGGCTGGTTTCTCGTGTGCTGCTGTTTCTAGAGATAGTAGTGATGTCCTCACAAAGCAAAATGTTGAAAAATCTTTATATGTAGTCCCCTCATCCTTAACTACTCAAAGAGAAAAATGACACAGTACCTCCATAAGTAGAAATCTGAAAATTTCTGATGTGCTGAACTATATATGTAACCGTAAACATGTTTCTTTCTTTCTCAGACATTTCCAGAGTCTAGGCCTACCAAAGGGATTTCTAGAGCTGTTAAAAAATAATATATAAACAAAAGGGGATTTCTTGGAGAAAGGGATGGAAACACACTGTATTTACCACACAAATTGTATTCAAAGCAGTGAGAAAAACTAAGCATGCTGATGCTTAACCACACTTATGGTTTCACTTATTTGATGTGCTCATGGAGTACATCAAACATGGGCTGAAAATCGGTGAAAGATGGGAAACAAAGGGAAGGAATAAATAGTCAGTGGCACAAGGTGAACAGTGGGATGCCTCGCCTCATTGTTCTGCATTAGATCTCGTGTTTGAAATCTGTATTAATGGTCTTGAAAGAGGGTAATACTGAGGTTAGCAAAACTTGCAGATGACACAAAGTTATTTAGCTAGCACGGACCAGAGAGATCCGTGAGGAACTTCAAAGAGACTTAGCTAAACCATGTGAGGACTAAAGTGAGGGCAAATGAAGTTCAATGCCAATAAATGCAAAGTAAGGCATACTGAAGGGAAAAAAATAAATTAAACTGCTTGTACATCTGACAGGGGTCTACATTCACTGTCTCAACCCAGGAAAAGGATCTGGGTATCAATGAAGACAGATTTCTACACCATATGCAGCTGTAGTTTTCAGAAAAAAAATTCAAACAAGATGTGAGGGTTCATAAGAACTGAGATGGGGAATGATGCAGTAAATACTACACAGCCAATCTATAAATCAAAATGTGGTCTCATCTGGAAAATTTTGTGAAGTATTATTACACTACCATAAAAACAAAATAATAAAAAAATAAGAAAAAAGTTTATAAAAATTAGAAAGCGCTCACCTGTGACAAATGAAAGTGATCCATGCCTTAAAAAAAAAAAAAAAAAAGAAAAAAATCTGTCATGTAGAATGATTGAAAAGATTGGGAAGAGTTACCTTAGAAAGGAGAGGGACAAAAGGACATAATGAAAGGATAAAAATAAATGACTTGGAGAAGATAGATTAGGTGCTTCTCCTCAGCTTGTGGCAGGACAAGAGAATGTGCAATAAAATTAAGGAGGGTAGCAAGTTCAAAACAGATAAAAGGCAACTGTGCTCTTTTTTTCTACAATGAGTGATTAAGCCAGGGAACCTTCTGACACACTGAAAGTGAAAACTAAAGGACACTTCAAATGAACATTTAAACAGATAACAAGAATTGCTGAAGTTGAAATAAAGAAGCCAAATATTTGTTGGGAAGCATTTGAAGACTCTTTTTTTAAAGCCAGATTTCTTGAACTTTCCTTTGAAGAGCTTTCCTAAGCCTGTGCCCAAATCCCACAACCTTTGGAGGAAAAAGACCCTGAGGATGTAGCGGCTCATGTTGGGGTTAGTTCATGTAATGCGATTTCTATATCAGAGAGCTGTACATGCTAAGCACCAGTCTTCATGTTCTGCACACAGAATATTACTTTATCTATGCATCAAATGTTTGTTTCCAGACACTCAGCAGCCTGGGCCGCCATGTACCTGAAGAGATGTATATGTGCAGGTAAATATGCTCATGAACTGCAGTTCAGACATTGATTCTGCAGTACAGGCTCTACAGAGTTTCTTGGCATAGGCATGATCATTTAGTAAGGACACTAAGGATCCATGTGATGTCCTATGTTTACTGTCCCAAATTCTTTAAGACATGGTGCTGACAAGTCACTGAGACAAGACACTGGGCTAGCTGGATTAAAGATTTGACCCAGCATGGCAACATGCGTGTTCCTCTAAACTATGTACAGAGCCATGCTGCCTGTACTGACACAGACTGTTATTACTTGTCCTCCCCCTCTCCTGGACTGCTGGTTTCACCAAATCATCAGTATTTATCTTTCAGACTGCAGGTTTATGGGCTGGAGGTATGATGAATGCCTTTGTGTTTGTAGGCTGTCAAACACAACACAGCTTCCACCTCATTGAAGCCTTAGGTTATGCTAGTCAGAAGATTGTGAAATGTCAAAAACTTGAGCGGTATCAGTCCGTCCCAGGGAAGGAGCAAAGGAGATATACATTCCTTCCTTCAAATCATGAACGCCAACCCAGAGTACCCCAACATCTGACACTGCGAGTGGTCACCCAAACCTCTGCTGTCTGGCCGCTCTCTGGGACTCCTCTTTACAATCATTAAAATGGAAATGGCTTCTGACAGCCATGAACATCATTTCACTTCCAGCTTCCTCAATTATCTCCTCCTTTCCACTGCCCTCCTACTCTCTGTGTGGTGAGAGAAATATGTTCTCAGAACTGTCATTTTAAGGAATAAATACTTGAACCGCCAATAACTGTGTGCACTTTGCCCCAGCGGAATGAAAACCTCCTTTGTGAACATAGAAGCAAATGATACACAGTTAAGTAGAAAGAAGCTACCTGAATGTACTTATTTCAACCAACTATTTCTGTATTATGATAGCCTGTTTCCAGTAGATCAAAGAAACCTGGCAGTGTTGTTTTCTCACACTGTGAGAAGCACAAACATCATTTAAATGCCCCCTCAAAATATTCATGCATCAAAAATCCGTTGAAAGCTCAGTCTATTCTCAAGCTGGCTTTCAGCCAACATTGTTATGTTGTTGCTGCATCATGATGGAAATAGCAGACAGCGGAAAACAACAAACAGCAAAGAAAACACGCCTTTAAAAATAAATCTAAACAACAAAAAAAACCCCACTTCAACACTATTGAAAATTTCAATAATGGTAAAACTCATTGATAATTGTTCATTTATTGATTTAGTTCTACAAAATAACATTTTAAATGCTGACTTCTAGGATTCTGTTTGCAGGGTTTTTCTAACCCTCAGCCTTATGTTTTTTATTTTGTTCTGTAAGATATATATAGCGCATGGATGGATTTCTCAGTTGATGAAAGCAGTGTAGCTTCACTGAAGCTCACAATTAGCTCTTTCATAGTTAAGGTCAAGTACGTAAGCAGATTAAAAGTAAATGGAATTATTCTCAGTATCTGCTGAGATTTTTGCATGACAAATTGTGAAGAATCTTACGTCAAGCCATTAATGTCTTCATGAGCTCATCCCTGAGAAAGCTATCGAGTTTCTACTTAAAGGCTCGAGCAGATAGAGACCCTAGGTAAGTAATTCCAATACTTAGTTGTCCTTAACTAATCTTATAATTTAAAAATTCTCAAGGTAAATAGAGAAGACTTTTTACAGAACACAAAAAGGGAATCTATGTCACTGAATGTGACATAACTTAGCTAAAATGCTAACGTGCCCTTTGGTCTTCTGGGTACCTGATCCTGGATGGCTATGATCCAGTGTATCTACCTAACATGATTGCCCATATCCTCTGCACAGTCAGTATGCAGACTGACATCTCGGAAGAAAAGCAAAGTGCAAACCTGTCCATCTTTCTCTTTCCATGCAGAGACACAGAATCCCTCATAAACAATCATGTCGTCATCCCAGGAAGCAGCCAATGCAACTTCTAGGCTCTACTAAACTTGCACTGCCTCAGAAACCTGGTTAACCACAAAGGCATTGGCAATCCCTGTCCACCACGTTGAGTCTGAGCCACCGTGCACCCAGAACTGCAGCAGTACTGAGACCCACGGAAGGACAGCCAAGAAGAAGCCTGACTGCAACTTGATAGTTAGAGCATTCATCTGGGAAGACGTAAAGCAGGATTTCCGTTTCAACTCTATGAATGTAATATCTGTACTTTCTTTTTGACCTTCATTTAATTATATATGATGTAGGTCTATGTCTATGGTATATGTCTATGCCCATGTATAAGCATAACTCCTGGAGCAAGAAATAACATTCAGGATTCACTCAGCCTCAGCCAGACCATCGGTCTAGGATCAAGTCCAACATGAATGGCAGAACCCCCCCACCATCAGAGAACTGCTGGTGCGAGGCAGGCATTTATTTCTCCAGGACAGGCCCTTATGATAGTGTGTAGAGAAGTATATACAGAAATGTGTTCTTAGGCTGAGTAGGAAAATGCTTAATGAGTTTAGGTGCCCATAAGTTTTGGTAGTTCTGAAAAATATATGAAGTGGTTTAGATTTATGCAGACCAGATTTAATCTAGGCTTTGACAGATCTCTTTAGGATTCCTTATTTCTTCAGCTTTAGTTCTCCGGTACGTGTTCTGCTCTGGTGATTTCCAGCCTCAGTCTCTAACTCACCTCCATTTTGTGCAAGCATAGTGCCCTGGAAAGCTCTGTGGTTTCTACTTCAGGAGTGCAGCATATGGGAACAAAAGCCATTTGGCAAATGCTTAGTGGGAGCAGGGCTGCCCGGATCACTTCACTCTTTGCCCTTCTGCACTTTCACGGTCAGATCTTTGGCTCCCTCGCGAATTCATGTGGAATTCTTTGTTGGAGATCGGCTCCCTGGTCTTGATGTCTTTCAGGAAAGGCTGGGCTGGCATTTTAGGCCTATGAGCTATATTTGCTGGTTGATGGATGCCTTCGCATTGCCAACTGAAAATCATCCAGAAGTCGGCTATAGCAGATGCGCCATATAATTACACTGTCACTGAAGAATTCCAGACCTTGGCTTGGTAATTCTAAGAATCCATTTCTATCCATCAGAAAATTCCCAGTTATTTTTTAGATATTAAGAATTTCAGCCATTGTTACCGTGATGAAAGATGTATTCCAACAGCTTTTTAATACAGCAAAACCAAGATTCGTCTCATCTAATATTATGCCTACGGCTGATGCATCTTGAGCTAGGAGCCTAATCGCCCTCCTTTCCCTCTTTAAGACATGTGAGAGAGAGACCTCCATGCAATCATTCAGACCTTAGGTTGTACGACTCACCCACTGGAGCTGCTCTTTTATATCTGCTGGTAAGGAAGCTTACAGTACAACTGGCCTCCTAATTTGGGGCCTCATTTAAGAGACTAAATACAAAAGAGCTGAAATCACAGACAGGCGAGGAGGCCCATTTCTTTTCTTTATTAGACCTCAGATACGGCATGAATCAAAGCAGAAGGTGTCAGAGCGCCAATGTTATAGCATCTGATATACTGTGCTTTGGGCACCCTCATATTCAGGACAGTTGCTTAGCAACTGGGATACAGGCTGAGGATGCAGAGTCTGGGATCTTTTCTCTGCCCAACATGATTAGCATGACTTGGATAAATTACTTCACCTTTCTGTATTCTTCTTTCCCTTTATACATTTATTTATTCTGTCTCTTACCAAATGCTTCAGCAACTCCTTTGAAGATATCACAGCCTTCAAGTAATGAAATTATTCTTCTACGAAGCTGCAGATCCTGGACAAGGGACTTGAGTGTCACCTCCTCTCACTACCTGTCTCTCACAGGTAACCAACTTCTCCTTAACTATGTTCATCACCGACACAAAAGAGCTGCCATATTCACTATCTAGGAACGGAGGCATTTCAGTGGGGAAGTGTTTTTCCTCCGTGTGTGTAAATTTCTGAGCACAAACCGTTTTCAAAAATCTAAGCTGGCATTTGGCAGAATGTCAGTAGACTTTATACAATAACACTATCCAACTAGACATATTAGGAGAACAGAATCTGCAAGACAGCATACTTTTGGCTCTGTTACATATTCATACTACTACTACTACTACTACCACCACCAGCAGATAAAGACAGGTGGAAGGACAGTGGGGCTAACATTAGACCTTTATGAGGGCATTCTTTGCTTGACTGATGGTTCATAACCGTTCAGCACAGACAGTGAGCTGTGAGGTTTTGTCGTCCAAGTTAGGAGCTCTGGCTGATCAGCAGATGAATGAAGAGTTGGCTCCAAAGTCTGTAACCCTTTGATTTCATGGTTGTTTTCTGCATCCTGATCTCGCTGCAGCTGCCACCTCAAAGAACAGGGTGAGAGTAATTGTGTTGGCTTGCCTCCAAAGCCCGGAGGAGTAGTCACTTGCTACTCTCCCAGATTATCTGCCAGGCAAACAGAAAGGTTAATGATGTAGAGCTTGATTACTCTGGTAGAAAGAAAGCAGTCAGCTTGATCCAAAAATCTTTAGTGTGTGTGTAAGGGAGATACGTTAAAAAGGCTCAGAACTGAAATACGTTGTCTTCTCTATTCCGTCTTTGAACATGGGAGAATTTGCCTTCGGGCAGGTATGGTCCTGTAAGTAATAGCTTTTTACTACACATACATCTTTTTGCCTGAAGCTTGTCCTTTAATTTTAAGCCACTTATAATAGTTTTGTTGTTAAGAAAGCCAGTCTTCTTCAAGACCTATCAGCAGAAGAAACATTTGAACATATTTGTCCCTGGAACAGATTGAATACCATTAGTTGAAATATGTATATATAAATACATGTCTTTATATAAAAATACATACATACATGTGTGTGAGAGGCAGAGTGTGTGTGTGTGTGTATACACTTACATGTGTATGCCATAAACACATGATTTCGGGTGTTCATCTTTGAGATAAATGCAAACCAGGCCTATCAAGTCAAATGAAACAACACCTTTAACAACCCCACAGCAGAAAAGAAAAAAGAAAAGAAAAGAAAAGAAAAAAAAGAAAAAAAAAAAAAAAAAAAAAAAAAAAAAAAAAAAAAAAAAAAAAAAAAAAAAAAAAAAAAAAAAAAAAAAAAGAAAAGAAAAGAAAAGAAAAGAAAAGAAAAGAAAAAGAAAAAAGAAAAGAAAAGAAAAGAAAAGAAAAGAAAAAGAAAAGAAAAGAAAAAAAGAAAAGAAAAGAGAAAAGAAAAAGAAAAGAAAAAAAGAAAAGAAAAGAAAAAGAAAAGAAAAAGAAAAGAAAAAAGAAAAAAAAGAAAAGAAAAGAAAAAAAAAAAAAAAAAAAAAAAAAAAAAAAAAAAAAAAAAAAAAAAAAAAAAAAAAAGAAAAAAAAAGAAAAAGAAAAGAAAAGAAAAGAAAAGAAAAGAAAAGAAAAGAAAAGAAAAGAAAAGAAAAGAAAAGAAAAAGAAAAGAAAAGAAAAGAAAAGAAAAGAAAAGAAAAGAAAAGAAAAGAAAAGAAAAGAAAAGATCAACCAGAAGCCACCGGCCGAACAAATGAGCAATAATGTCTTGGTTTCGGCTGGGATAGAGTTAATTTTCTTCCTAGTAGCTGGTACAGTGCTGGGTTTTGGATTTAGTGTGAGAATGATGTTGATAACACTCCGATGTTTTAGTTGTTGCTAAGTAGCGCTTATCTTAAGCCAAGGACTTTTCAGTTTCCCATGCTCTGCCAGCAAGCAGGTGTGCAGGGAGCTGGGAGGGAGCAGAGCCGGGGCAGCTGACCCCAACTAGCCAAAGGGATATTCCATACCATGGAACGTCATGCCCAGTGTATAAACTGGGGGGAGTTGGCTGGGAGGGGCGGATCACTGCTCTGGCATCGGTCAGTGGGTGGTGAGCAACTGCACTGTGCATCTTTTGTCTTTTCTTGGGTTTTATTTCTCTTTTTTTGTTATATTCTTTTCATTACTATTATTATTATTATTATTATTATTATTATTTTATTATAAGTTAGTTTTATATTTTATTTTACTTTAGTTATTAAACTGTTCTTATCTCAACCCACAGGTTTTATTTTTTTTCCCGATCCTCCTCCCCATCCCACTGGGAGTGGGGAGGGGTGAGCAGCTACGTGGTGCTTAGTTGCTGGCTGGGGTTAAACCATGGCAAACAACAACAACAAAACTACAGGATAGGGAAGGTAAAAAAGAGTTTACCATGGCTAAAGACAGTAGAGTTTATAAAGGTGTTTATAAAGGTTGGCATTCTTATTTTAACAAGAGTCTGCTTTGTGGAAATGTTTAATATTGAAACAAAAAAGCAGACAAGAAACTTTATGGACCTATGAAAATGGAACTCTTCCAGCCTTTTGTTGAAAACCAGAATATTCTGGCCCAGGCCTGAAATACTGAAGCCAAAGCCCAATATATTTCTCTCCACAGTGGTTCGTGGACTTTATAATTCAGAAGCATTTTTCTTGCATTCTTCCATGCAGGTTTGATTCTTTGGCTGACCCATATCTCCCATGATACCTGGTGAAGAAAATCCCTTTGTCCCCGACACTTTCTTCACTAAACAGTGGCTTCCAAAAAATTTAAACTTTCCAAAGGACAGAAAATTATATTCTGGTTGGCTCTACATTTTAGCAATTTTACTTCAACTAAGCTGTGGTGTGTTTTTTTTGTTGTTGAGGTTTTGGGTGGGATTTTGGTTCTTGCTTACTAGATAACTAGTTAACTAGATTCTCATTAAATGATTACATTTATTAATTTCTCCTTGCGCTTATACTTCTATTTTTGATGTCAGTTTAGCCCAGGCCAAGGGTGTCTGTACTGTGTTCCTTGACATACCTGCAGATCTAAACCCCCCCGTGGCCATGTCCCAGCCTCAGGGCAAGTGTGATCTCTGTCCTGCTGTGTTGGCTCCTCATCTTTGTCTCCTTATATCTTAAGATAAAAGATGATGAATATATGAATGAGTGTTTCAAGTGCTGGTGGGGAAGAAAACCCAATTTAAAAAAACCCCAAAACATAGGTCAAATCAATGGTATTTTCCTTGATGGGGAAGAATATGGTTTTGCTCACAGCAACTGAGAAAGGAGGAAGATTTTTGTAAGGTAAAGGCCTAAAGGCCAAGGTAAAAAGAGCTCTATTCATAAGCAAGAGAGGTACAAGCGGGAGAGGAGTGAAGGAGGAGACAATTCAGGACGAATGTCTCAAAGCAGCTATGGCAAAAGCTCTTCAAAAACGGAGAAAACATTCTGAAAAGCTGAAGGGACAGGAAAGATGCCACCAAAGTTGCCTAAAAGTCAAGAGCTGCCAAAAACAGGCTTTAAAAAACTAAAAAGCCAGGAAATGTCATTCTTCCTAAACATCTACTGAGGCCCAAGGGCACAACAAAAGAAATCCACTACAGCTGCATGGCAATTGGTAAATTCTTGTTCTCATGCTACGTGCCAAACTCCTTTCTCTTTGCTTCTCTAATTCATGCGTCACTGCATGGAGGTAATCCAGACACTGAAGGGACTTTTGTGCTAAAAAGTCAGTTAGCAGACAACCCTCAGCTCTCTATGGGAAGACGAATATATAAAAAAAGCTCAAAATACAGAGTAGATGATAAAGGAGCTAGGGTCTGAGAGGAGAAGGTAGCAGACAGTGGGCGAAAAAATGAGGCCAGTTTTCCGAAACACACAAGTTTAGTAATTATCCCTAGAGCTATAGCTTGAAAGCAGACAACAAAGATGAATATCATGCCATCTGAAATCAATGTAATCCCATCATTTTGAGTAAATAAGGTTTTGAGGTTCCACAAAACAGAAACTCAATGGAAAAACATTCATGGCTGTAATTTTTGAAACATAAATGATGAAGTGTGATGTGTGTTGAAGGAGGAAGGCGGGGGGGGGGTGTGCAAGAAAAGCTTATCTTTTCATTTAAATGACAACAAATATGGTTCTGCTTGATTTCCAGAAGCCACATAAGACTATGCATGGGCTTTCTGAACTGGCTTACAGGCCACTGAATAAACAGAGGAAAGAAAAAAAGGATGTCACTTTGCTTCACCAGGAGCAAGAACTCCCTCTGCTCAGTTACCTGCATGTCCTTCTGCATGTAGCAGCCATCATACCTCTGGAATAAGATACAGCACTTTTCAAGACATTGCGGCTTAAAAACCTTCCTGGGGGTCCAAGTATGCCAGGATTTAAGACAACCCGCACTTTCAGCAGGTGCTGTGCTGTGGACGGGAGAACAGCTGGCACAGAAACTGCTGCGAGTGCATGATGCTGCTCAGGGACCCTCCTCTGCAGGAGAAGTCCTCCAGGGGCTGAATTCAGCAGTTTTACAGGTGTTTTGTGTCTCTGAAGTGTCTTTCTTGTGCTTTCATGTAAGGCATACCCGTCTCCAGGGAGTGAGTCTTCCTTAAAGAGGGGGAGGAATTTAGTATACTTATTAATTCACTATCTTTGTTTTACCCCTGCTAATTACCCCTCTGGAACTAAACTGAACAGAACATTAAACCACTTGTCCTTACAGGAGAAGGGATTTGAGTGAATTAACCTGCCAGAAAGATATCCACGAGGTACATTCCCTTATGGGGAACATCTTCTCTGCTCCTTTGAATGAAGGCAAATACAGAAGATCACCAAAATGAATGCTTTTTACATTTCAGTTTCCATTTCCAGCATTTGAAGAGACTGGGGCAGGTTAATTTAGGTCTTAAATTAAAATGTTAAAAAAATAACCTTTTCAAAGCTTGACATTAGTACAAATCTCTTTTTTCTCATTTTCATTCTCTCATCTTTAAAGGTGCAAATTTGATGCAGTATTTATTATTCCAAATGGCAATATGGCATGCTTGACAATAACCTATGAAAACAGGGAAAAGAAATGAAAGTACAGTTTTTTGCGTACAGAACGAGCATTGGATAGAGGACTTCAGGATTTCTGTTCCACTGAGCCTGTTTCTTCTCTTCTTTGTCTTTCCTTCATAAGCTTATCAGAGTGTCACTAAGTATATGTTTAAATGTGCTCACAGCCTCCGGGCATTATCCTACACCTAATAATCCCAAAGTAAATACATTGCATGATTGGTACAAAGCAAGAAAGATAGCCTGCCTTCGTTTAAAGTGGTATAAAAAGCTCATGTAGATTTAAAAAGATACAACATTTCACTCCAGAGCTTCACAGTTCTTTCAGTTATAGTAATGTTGTTAGTAGCAGGTTTAACATTCATATATTAAAACCTTTACTTTAATAAGAAAATGTTCACACGATTGGCATCAGAGTACAAAAGCAAAACAAAGATATTAAAAATGGTAATAGACTTAAAGGCCTCTCACTTATAGCCCTTTTATCAATAGTTCTCCGTCTCCTACAAAAGAAGTGATAATCGTTATGTCTGGTTTGCACATTAGGAGTTTGAGGAGGTTAGTTTCACTAGATTACCCAACCAGCTCCACTGTTTAAAACAAAGGACATTACTGCAATGAACAGCAAAGATTACTCTTGGTTTTCAGACCATAACATCTTTTCCCTTGCTTACGATGCCAGCAGGCTAGCATTAACACTCTCGCTTGTCCAGACCACTGTTTTATTTTCACTAATAAAATAAACCAATAAACCCATCTCATTGTCGTATCTACTGCTTAGGATGAAGTGACGTCCCGGATGGCAGAGATAGTACTCAATGTCTGTAGTGCAGCTCAGCGGAACAGGGTGCCAAACGGTCACGAAACTTTTCCCATTACGAATCACGAGTGAGCCAGCATACAAACTGGGTGAATGAAAAAGAGGGGTGATATCTTTTTGCCTGAATTGAGGATCAGAGCAGGCAGGGAGATACCTACATCGAAGCAAGCCAGACATTTGTCCAGGAAATCTTTTCACTGCACTATTGTGTTACAGATGAGCAATTAGATCTCCAGTAGCTCTATGAGTTTGGTTTTTTTTTCCACCTGAAACTGGGTAATTTGTGTTGAACATGTTGATAAATCATTAACGTTTTTGTAAAAGAATGCAGCTCTTCACTGAAAAAATGGCCTGCTATCTGCTAGTCACAGAAGCCATCTAGATTTCAAACCAATGTACTAAAACTTGAGGAGCAGAATGAGTGTGTGTGCATGTCTCTGTGTGTGTGAGTGAGTGAGTGAGTGAAGAGGCCTGTTTTGCTTATTTTTAGGTTTCTTGTTTAGGTGCTATGAATTGTGCCATTCATACATATTAAGATCCTGAAGCGCTTGAAGTCAACCATAGGAACATCTGCGAATATCTTCCCAAAGTTCCTAACCCAACCATTCTGCTATTGTTTTGGCTGAGGATTTTCTTGTTCTTGCTCATTAGGATCAGGAATTCCAGATGTGATCTCTCATACTGAAAGTTTCTTTGAAAACACTTCACTACAAGGAAAAAAAAGAAAAAAAAAAGGGTTGGGCTTTAGCCAGTAGACAGTTTCACAAAACACCCCTATAATTTTACAGAAAAGAACTAGCTGGCCATGCTGCTCAATACATATAGAGAAACCCAACTCCTTCCACAGTAAGACAATATTCCTGTGCTTGTTCTCTATAACAAGATTAGCCAGGCCTGTAAAAGAACAATTACATCACTACAAAGCATTGTAGGTTTTGATCTTATGAATTCAACTGCTGGAGTCATGAAGAACCATTCACTCTCTCTTTTTTTTTTTTTCTCTTGGGGTGGTTTTTGGGGGTCTTTTTTGTGAGGTGTGCAACTTAGGATGATGAGACTGATATATACCAAGTTTTAGTACATGTAGCATGTGTTTGTCTCGGAAGTCTGAAAACATGTGAGTCATCATAGTGGCTTCAGGTTGTAAGTAACATCAATGATGAAAACATTAAACCACTAAAAATGTTACCCTTATAATGGTTCATTTACCCTGGAGAAAAATAAATAACTAGATGAAATCTCTTTTAATAACTAGGAAGGATTATCATGGACAATTCATTGCATCTGGCAGACATTTGCAGACTATCTCCCAGAGGATTATGAGGCCTACATCTTTATGAATGGCTGTATATATTTATTATTCTTTTATTTACAGCCATGCTATAATTCACTTTCTTAAGATTCAAGGCGAGGAGGTCTGTGGACCAAAAAGGTTGACATTTAACCATAGACAGACAGGGGGACGGAGGTTAGGGGAAGGAGAATAACAAGAGGCAATATAAATGAAGTAAAATCAGTTCATGATGAACAGCACAGTAACACTTTAGCATTATTTTCTCAGGAAATTAGACCTTATCAATAACTGAACCTTGAAAGTTTGGTTGCTCTGTATACTACTAGTAATACCTGTGAGCCCTCCAAACAGCCAGTTCAGAGGGCTTGCATTTTTGTGAAGTTAAGGGGATGTTGGCTGAAACTGGATCACTTTACTGACAAGAAAGTGATCAAGAATGCAGGAAGGATTGAGACCTGGCAAGTGCTGATGTGGGTGACAGCTGGGAGGAGGGAAATCTTGGATTCAGCAGGAAATGCATTGATGGGGAATTTATGCATCTAACCTGGGACTGCAAATTTTGCTCCAAGAGGCAATTGCCTAGGTATAACACTGCTGAGCACTGCCACACAGAAACCCCTTTAGGCACATGCCACTTAGGATCATTTAGCAGCAAGTGGTGAAATAGCAGAGAATTCAGGTTTTCTTTCCCCAACAGGGAAGCTGAGCTACAGAAGTAGAAATACTTTGTTGTCTTGTCAACAGTGGATAAAATATCATTTCAAGTGCAATGAGAAATATTGTAAACAAACTGCAATTTGTATGCTGTACTGTAAGATGAAAGTCAGTTTAGTTGCTTAATAATCTCATTCTAAAAATCCATCATGAAAGACAAGGGACTATAGGTCTCATAAACAAAAAAATGCAGCTTTTAAAGTTGCAACTTTAGCTACCCTCTTCAGGAATTTAATTCCTTCTGAATATCAATGTGATATATGTTACATCCACAACAAATGTAATGCACGTTATTAGGTAAAAAGATAAAAAGCTGCTGTTGATACTGGTAAGCATCATTTCTGCCCATCTCTTCCTTAAGTGAATATTCAGTTTCTTATATGAACCATCCCAAAAATGTGTCTCAGAGGGAAACCTGAAGGGAGGTAACAGCCTCATGAGTCGATTCAGAGAGAGGGCTCTGTGTATGAGGCTTCACGGAAGACATAGGACATCTGGGTGAGTGGGTGATCAACGGGAAGGAGAATCTATTAGAAGAACAGATGAAGGGCAGAGATGAGGACTATTTTGCGGGGAGAGCAAGCATTTGTGGAGGAATTCAGTGGTCAATGATTTTTGTAAGCTTGATGGTCAAGACTGAATGTAATCATATGGTATACTATCATAATTTCTACAATACTTAAGAAACCAGTCAGAATAATCTCTGCACTAAAATCAGTTATTTGTAATAACTTACAGAAAACAGGGAGGTCTAGATTACTGAAGGAAGTCAAACATACTGATTACCTTTGAAAGGAAAAAAAAGGGGATTTTGGAGAATATTAACATTGATTTGCCAAAGAAATTGTAGAAAATGTAAAAAAAAAAGTGTTTATATTTCTGTGAAGTAAGAAGACAACAATTGCAGCAGATTTGGCAAAACATCAAATAATCTTCTCCTTATAGTACATAGGCAGAGAGGGTGATAGATGTGAGGCATATTGATTTTAGTATGTCTTTATACTTGGTCCTTTGTGGCATTCTCACACACAAATAAGAACATTTCAAGTCTAGTTTAGGTGCACAGCTGTTCTTAAAAAGTTGTATTCTTATGTGCATCTATCAGTAGGGCAGTGCCAGACTGTGAAGACTTTGCATCTAGGGGTCTAATCGGAGTCTCTTCCCAGAGAGTATTCAATTTTATTATGAATTACTTCAGTGATGAATGCCCATATAGGTGGTACCAAGAAGCTCCATGGAAAAACATAAAGTAAGTAGTCTGTATGATGGGATGAGAATTCAAGTTGATTTTGAGAAGCTGGAAAAATGATCTGAACTTAGAAAACATTACTGACATGGGAAAGGTAGGGAAACTTTTTTTTTAGCTTGAAGAAGAGAAGGTTGATATTTTTTTCAATAGGAAAAAGAAATCCCATCATTTTGTCTGTGTAGCCATTTAGAGAAGGTTAAAAATAATCTGATTGGGAGCAAAGACAACAAGGAATAAAATAATGAAAATTTCATCTTTTTTGTGTAGGATACATAGGAACAGGCTACAGGCTACTGCTCTGTCTGTGATTTTGGATGTTCTTAAGAACAGGCAAAGCAAAAGCCCTTCGGAGATATAAATTTAATCTTGTTACTTTGGTGAGAGACAGAATAAATTGGTCTCTTTTGGTCCCTTCAAGGTCCACATCCTTGTGACATCGCACTTTTATGGACAGTTTAGCAGCTCACCTTGTACAGCCTGGAGAAAACATACTGAGATTTCTGTAGCTGTAAGCAATGGAGAAACATCAAAGATAAAGATCAGATCCTGAGTCTGGTAAAAGTAGTCTTATTGGAAAGGAGAGAGGTGACAAGGAGAGATGAACACCCATGGAAGATGTACGGGCTCTCTTTGCCATTACATGATTAAAGCATTATGCTGGTGAAACTACATAAATTGGCCACGGTATTTTTTTGTTTGTGAATTGTAGAAGGAGGTGTCAGAAAGGTTATTGAAAAATGTGGAGTCAAGAGAGACAAGTTAGAAGTGCAGGAGGTGACCTACAGTTCTTGATTATAAAGGGCGTGCTGGGTGAATGTTACAAATAGCCCAGGCAAAGGATGTAAATGAAAAAGAAACAAAGCTGCAAAGGAGAGCCCCTTAAAGAAAAAGAGGATAAAGCTGTGTATCCCTTATAATTCTGCAAAACAGTGAAGAATCAATTTCCATATAATGCATGAAAAATTGTAGTTACGAGCTGCACCACAGAAACTCAAGTAAGCTGGAAAGCAACCTGATCTTCTAATTAGAGAAGTAAGGCTGTGAGCAAAGGTGCTGGTCAGAGGGAATTCATGCTAGCTTACATAATTGTAGAGTGCCAGTGAAGGAACCATTGACGTTTTGCTCATCAAGTAAAGAGAAGGAAATCTGGATAGCTAAGAATGATCTCAGCTTTCAACAGAAAGGCACAAGGCACCTCCTTATAGCCTGGTCAAAACTGGAACACATAAGCCACTATAGGAGACTTCATCCTCCGGCCTCTATGTGTGCATAGCATGAGGGGTTGACAACACAATGAACTTCACACAGAGAGTGAAGCCACAGAATGAAATCTGGAACAGCCCTCAGGAGTCTCAAAACCACTGTGGAGGTGGCACAGAGACTTTGAGGAGCGGTACCTCGCTTTGTAAAAGCCTCTTATTACCTGGGATAAGTTGGGTGCAGCACAGAATCTGCCTTACTGTCTCATTCTGTCTTGCATGAGGAGCACTTAATCAGTTTTCAACAGCTGCAGATCCTGTTAAATTAAGGTGAAATTCAGTGTCGTGATAAATATCACAGAGATCGCTCACATCTTGCTTTCTTTTTGGAAGGAGGTAAGTCTCACTGAAGTAAAACCTCATGCTTTAGTAACTGCCCTTGGAACTGTTAATTCGGCCTATTAAATGCCATTGATTCAATGTCTTTTCTTTACCAGGAAAACAAAGAAGCCACCACACGTGGCAATACATATGTGCACATGTTCCTGTGTGCACACGCGCTCTGGCCAGAGTCAGAACGTCAGTTCAGAAGGCTCAAATCCGAAAGATTGCAAACAAGTTCAATGAGATAAACCTAACTAAACACTGTTTTCCAAGATGTGGGAAATATTCCTGCGTGTTATAGAATGATAGAGGTTTTGTCTGCAGCCATTTGTGCTGGACGTGCAGCGCTGAGCGACACAGTCAAGGGAAGCAGACGCTGGTGTGGTTGTGCTGAAGTAGGCTGCAGGAATAACTCACAGAGCCTGGTTTGAGGTCCCTGCTCTATCTGTGTTTCACAAATCAGAGTTGGTATATTTTAAGTACTAACTACTACAGGAAATCCTCCTGACCAGATTGGTTTCTTTTATACAAGAATCATACAATCCCATCCGGCTGAGCTATACATAATGCAAGGCAGATTTTGTGTCTGTCTTGCAGTCTTTTTTTAAACCTTTTCTTTTTAAATGCTACTACATAGAGTGTTTACCTGCAGATTACAGGAAAAGTCCAGATTAGGCATCCAGCTTAGTTTGGAAATATTTATATGCTGTGCTGATAACCAGTCCTAAAAACACAGGCTGAGCAGTCTTCTACTTTCCTTCCCTGGAAACCACAGCCCTTTTCCATTCTTGAAAATTTGTCCTGCGGGTCTTGGTTAGCAGAATATGATTTGTGAACATTTCCAGTCCAACTCAGTAAGAAGCAACCTGCTCCTACAAGCTGCCTGGTTTATTTGGTATTACAAAGGATATAATCTCAACCTCAAAAGGAAACATCTCTATTATCATGCTTAGTCGTCCATGCATAGTGCTGGTTAATTATTTATACCAATTAAAGACAGAGCCCTTCAGCTAATAGCAACCTGCCAAAGGATTTTTGTTGTGTTTTTTGTTGTTTTCATCATCACTAAATGAATATACCCAGCTTCCTATTAAGCATTTGAGGGACTGCTCTCTGAAAAGCACTTCCCTGCACTATATGGACAGGCTGCAGATAGAAGTGCCACTAGACTCATTCCAGGGCGCAGCGTGTGCCTTCACTTTGGTATTACCACGCTCGCTTATTTCACCAGAACAAACTTTGGGATCTTCTCCATATTTCCAACTGGAACCAAGGCATCATTCCTAATTGCAGTTTTGATACTTCTGTTATGTAAGGCAATACTGTTATATGCGGTTTTACTTTTAATGAAACAGGAAACATTTCCTACGGGGGAAAAATGCCTTTGCTTGGCCAGTACCCCAGCTAGAATAGTGTCTTATATTCCACTAGG